>NC_081828.1:201954977-202256977 GCF_030867095.1 Alligator mississippiensis
GGGAGGGGTGATTATGTCATAACCAGCGGTGTGCGATTTGGGTGTTTTTTTCTTTTCTACTGGTATCCAGGTGGCTCTTTCAAATGCGCGATCTACCTTTCTGGAGGAGTGTCCTTGTTGGGTGAAAGCCTCTTAAGATTGGTGGGGTGGCAATCCCGGGTGTTCTCTTCAGTTCAAATTCGGTGGTATCTGAACAAGTGAAGAATCTACATCTTCACTGACTGCCTGTCTTGTGTGCATGCCAGCCCCGCCCCTGGCTTCTTTACTTTTCATTCCATCCAGGAAGAGCACACACCAACTGCTGAAACTTCCTCAGCCTGACGAAGGGTTTTTGAACCCGAAAGCTTGCTTAAAAATTGTTTTCCAACTATTTAAGTTGGTCTAATAAAAGATATCAGATTCACTCAAAGAACCTTATCTGCTTTTATCCTTAGACCAACATGGCTACAACCTATATCCCTTTTTAAAGCTAAATCATCTTTAGCTAATGGCCAGGTTTTACATGGAGTTTGTCTTTTTAAGGCATTAAAAACATTAGAGGCACTTATTTTAGGCCTTATTTCATCATATTGAAGGGCTCGTATTCATCTTGTGGTCAATCATGACCCCCAAGTCCTGTTCATCCATAGTGCTAGCCAGCGTAGCACTGCGCTCTGTCACTATGCTAGTATCAAATTGAAAAGGTTTGATGCGCTGGTCTAGCCTAAATCAATTACGTTTCAGTGCACATCAATTCAAGTCTATGTTAGATAAGGTGTCACCATTTTTAAACCAGTCTATGTGCGCTGAACTTCTGTTATGGATGTAAACTGGTTTTCAGTCACTTATTCTGGTTTGTGTGTAATGTCTGTTTGTAGTGTTAGTGTTGGAAATGTATTTCTCTATGGAGTGGTTTGGATTTCAGATGGTTTTAATCCTGTTGTGTTAATTTTTTGTTGTAATCACCAGGAATGTTACGCTGAAATTGTGCATAAAAAAGGAACCAAACTGCAGGTACATACATATGGTGTCCTATTCTTTGTAATTGCACCCCCAAGTCAATGCCAAAATTTGTTTTTTCTGACAGTAGCCCAACAGACTGTTTCGTTTTAGGTTGCATATTATGTATGCAGATCTGTTGTCTGAGAGAGAGAGAGATAGATAGATAATAGTATGAATAGGGCTGTAATAATAGAAAAGACTATTTAATAGATGCTTCATTTTTTTCTGAGAATTCCCTTTCTAATGTCTATATTTAACTTCTGATCTTAAGTTCTTTTGGATTCATGAATCAGGTCTGCACCTGTCATGGTGGAACCTGACCCAGAGAAGTTGGTCTGTCTTAGTGTTACTGCCTAGTCCCTTGCTCATTCCTAGACATCATTTTTTTCTCTCTCTTTCTAATTGTTATTGGGAGTTTCAACAACAACAAAAAAGAAACTTTCTCCCAATGTTTGATTGCAGTCCATCATGAAATGTATTTCAGCCTTGAGGAGTTATGTGGGCCAACAATTGGGAATTAAGTCACTGGCGATTTTTTTTTTCCTTGCTTCAGGTTCAACATGGATTCATACAGTTGTTTTTGGCAAGGCAAATACTTTGTAACAGAGATGTTTAAGCCTGGACACCTAAGTCCATATTTAGGCACTGAATTGAAAAGTGAACAAGTTTTCAGATAGGCTGAGTGCCACCAGCTCAAACTGGAGTCAGTTGTGGATGCTCATGACTTAGGTTCAATCATATTTAGGCATATAAATAAAAAGTGTCTGCTTTTACAGCCTGGCTTGCAGTGGGGATAAAAATGCCTGCTTCACTGAGGCACTGTAAAGACTAATTTCATAATATTTGTAAAGTGGTTTGAACAGCATTATGTAAGTGTTTAAGCTTTATTATTATTGACCCAGAATCTTCAGTAGAATCTACCTTTCTGATGTACTGGCTTAGATTTTCACACATCTTAAATGTTAATTCAGTATCCCAAGCTCAAGAAATGCTGTTAAATAGCAACATACCAATTAATTTTTTTAGCTGAACTAGGTCTATACATTGGAGATTTTCCCAATATTATACCTCACTACTTCTAAACATCTCTAAGGGTCCTGGGTCTTCTAGAATACATACGCTTTCTATCAGTTAAGTTACTTTATATTAAATACTGTCAAAGAAAGGAAAGCAATTTCGTAAGGTTCTTAAATTAATGAGAGTCTGGTTGCATATTGGTTGCTTTCTTTAGGCATCTGGGTCCTGGTACAGACTGCCATTCTTAATCATATTTTAATTTTCAAATAAATTGCTTTCATTATCCTTTCATTTACAATACCATGTGCGCATTACTGCTCATTAATGTTTGTCATCTACTTCGCTGAGACTGGTTTTTTAAATAGCCATGGTTGCAATGCAGTAATTAGAGATGATCCATGTTGGTTTTATAGAAATTATTCTGAAGTCTTCAAAAAAAAAAAAAACCCAACCAAACCCAGAGTGCATTTGAAATTATACTTTAAATATGTGGAAGCTGCTTAACATAAGTGTTTTGCTTGTATGTAAAAGGCAACACTTCTAATGGGGTAGTGGAAAGCTAGCATTAATGACATATCCAAATTATTCTCCATCAGGACATTAAACTATATTTCTCTGTCATTACCAACAGCCATATTGATTATCAAGTCTTTCAAAAAAGCTTAGTATGTGTCTTCATGAATTTGGTTTATATCTAAATATAAAATAAAACTTCTTTATTTTTCCTTAACTACAATTTTGCCCTCTAAATACCGTCAATTTATTAGAGTTGTGCTCTTCCCTCCTATTTCTGAAAGCATTCTTGTGTGTAATAATTGAAACAGTACAAGAGATCACACAATATTCTTGTATCTCAGACAACCCACAGTGAAGGAAATACAGATAAAATCAGAACAGTAGCAGTGAACTCTGTCCCTTATCTAGGCCTCCGAGTTCCCCTGCAGATTGCACATTATAACAAATACATGTTTCTAAATTGGAGGTAAACCATATGTGGTTATAAACTTTGCTTTATAATGACCTGTATGCTTTCTCATATGTGCAGTTGTTCAAGTGAATTTTCAAGATGACTTTTGATGTCACTTTTTCATGAGTGACGTTTAATTTTATAAAATATTATGGGGCTACTTTAAAAAATATGGGTACATATTAGTGAATGCATCCTTTTCCATTTCCTTAATTGTGATGTGCGAACATTAAATTTACACTTGAAAATGAGTGTTCTCATCAGTGTCCTAATTTAGGTGTCTAACTGATCTTGTATGCTCGCATTCCTGCTTTGCATGTACACATTGGGCATCTTTATACTTATGTATTCTTCATCTTAACTGTATGCTCTTGTCTTTTGAAAATCTGACCCTTTGGAGGATCAGTACACAAATGCCCCAAGTGAACATTGCTAACGTTTCTGGAAATGCATAAGAAGCAATTATGATTTCTGTGGAAAGAACCTTTCAATAGATTGCAGAGAGGATTCTATTGATGAGAGATCTTTTTAGCAGTACTGTCTCAGTTCTAGATGATAAACTCATCCCAGTAAGGTTTTATTAAAAAAAAGAAAAAGAAAAAAAAAAGAATTAATACAGCTCTATATTCTAGTTTAAATTATTGGCATTTTCACACTGCTAACCAAATATATACTTAGAGACATCTGTAAATTTATGCAGCCTCTAAAATGTTAAAACTGTACTGCTGATCACATTTTTTTTTTTTTATTTTCAAGAATAAATGCTTTGAACTTTATTTACAAATCTAATCTTTATAAATTTACAGATTCACTTCTGATTGGATGGGATGAGAGAACTCAGTGCATGTATGGCCTGAGTTTGAGCCATTGCTTTTATTGCTTTCTTTTCTCTCACACAGCAAATTAAAATATTTCTTATACTTCCTTTTTAGCATCTTTAAGCTAGGGTGAAAGGAGCAGGGCAGAAATTGGTAGATGAAAAGGCCGTGAAGACAGAATTGTGAAGTGTTTACAGTTTTTTAATTGTCAAGGATATTCTGTTCCCAATTCTGTAATATTTTACCTAAGTAGATCCAGTATTAGGACACAATGCCCCTGAGAGGCTGGGTACATATATGATTTACTGTTATGCCATTGCAAAGACACTGGCAGTTAAGAATCACCTTGCTGAGAAACAAGTACAGGCATCAGCTCTGATTTTTCAAAGATGCATGTACATCTTGAAAATCAGGCCCTTAAAGTGCAATCGAAGTGGCACATTCAGAGGAGGCATGTGAGATTTCCCTGTGGCTAACCAGATGTGTGAATGTAGAAACAAGCTGATACTGGGAGTAAAACGCATCTGGTTTTTAAATTCAAAGTACTGTGTGTGGGTGCATCCCCACGTGTGGACAACTAACAGTAGTACATATTTGTGCCACTGCTAGTTGTCCCTGGGGAATGCCCCTGTATGTGTATGCTGGTGTGTGGCAAGATGCCTTGGGTGAGGTAGGGGAGGCTGGGATTAGCACCTGAGCTGGCCCCAGCAGCCTTACCTGGGGTCCTGGGGCCGTCCCAGGGCTCCAGCAGCAACTGTCCGGGTGTGCGGAGTCTGGCCAGCAGCCAGAGTGTGGCTTGGGCTGGCCAGGCTCCAGTCTGAGGCAGTGCACGCTGCAGCCATGTGCGCTGCTCCACTTTTTTCTGGTATGGGTGTTTTTTGACACTGGGATCTCCTGGTGTTTATAAAAAAAAAAAAAAACCAAAACAAAAACCTACCATGCTGCTAATTAGCAGTATGTAGAGTGCCTGCATGTGCGATGTGTGTGGTTTACAGTGCTGCAGGTGGTGATTCAAATGACACATGCATGCTCGTCTGGATTGGGGGGGGGGGTGTTGGGGGGTAATGGGAAGAAATGGTACTGTCAAAGGTATTTAATGCTGCAAGTTTTGCATAGATCTTCTTATTACAGTTACACACATACCAGCTGTCAAGATTTCCAGGATTCCCCCCTTCCCCCCTTAGAGAGAGCATCTTTCAACTGATTGAGTCCACTTGGAATAGCTCAAGGATACCTGGTGAATAAGTGTGTTACATAGTTTTAGGTAACATAACAGGGCACTGAGAAACCATTACCTCTCTATATGAGAGGTATCAGTAATGTCACTGAATTGCTAAGCACTTGCCAAGAAGTGTTTTAAAAATAAGTGTGTGTGTGTGTGTGTGTGTGTATTTGTTTGTTTTGTGGTATTAAAATGAGCAGAGCAGAAAATGATAGATGGGTTTTTGGGTTTTTTTGAGTAACAGTCACTGTCCAGATAAGGTGAAGGCTAAAAGATTTCTCCTCTTCATCCCACATAATGTGCCATTTTCATTTTGTGCTGCTTATAACCCTGAGTGTCACAGCTTTCTATTCTAGTCTGAATAGTCAATGAAACATTATGAAGCTGATAAGAAAAGCTGGCCCCCGTTACTTGGCAACGGCTGTTGAGCGGAGCTGAGTGCTGTTGATGTAGGAGATTAGCTGCCATAGATAAACCTCCGCTCTTTTGCTGCCCTGCTGCTTATCTTTCCACCCATAACAGGTTGCACCAAATCTGAAAGCAGTCAATGGGTTAGGTAGAATATGAGCTTTGTGACAAATAAAGTTTGTACAAAAGATTTAGACCAGTGCCTTTAAAATCATTATATTTACTAAAATGCAGCAGTTGTTTTTCTAGACTGTCCTTCTCTGGCTTCAGGATGAACATTTTGATTTGGAAGGAAGATGCTGCAGGTGTGATAGAGAATGTTGTGATCTTACATTATCCGTTTACAGTCACTGAAAACCGGAAGCAAATATTTTTAACACATGGTTTTGATTCCTGTAAAGAATGAAATGATGTGCATCATGATCTTACTGCAGTTACTATACATGTAGGAGATAAATTAACGTAAAAAAATGCAACAATTTGGGTTGATGCATTACATTAATGAATCATTAATATCTATACATATAGTGAAAATATTTGTTTTTAATTCCTTCTCATATTTTTCTGTGGGAGAAGTATTTTGCTGATGACTTGCAATCACAACAGATCCAGTATTATAGCTGGTTTTTCCTTTTGCATTTTTAAGGTACTGTGTTATTACATGTGTGTACATTTGAAATTTTGAAACATTCATCTTAGTGAAATCTGTGAAGTCCTGAGGGCTGAACTCAGAAACCAGCACTCTTACAACATTTCTGCTTGCCCCATCCAAGGTTAAAGGCAGAAACTGTGTAGGTTAGAAAGAAGAGTTCTGAGAACTCTGGCAAATGAGGGTATGGCCAGGCACTAGAAAGGAGTGAAGTTCCTAAGAAGGCATGTTCAAGGCAAGTGGCATTTATGATGTGATCAAGTGAATAGTTTAATGTATTTCTGTAGAAACCTCTAATTCATCAGGTTATTTGAACATAAGCCAACCTTCAAAATATGAAAATTCCAGTGTACTATATTTACTTGAATACAAGGCAGATTTCCTCCCCAGTTGGCATGGGGGAAAAAAGCCCCTTGTATTATAATCATGTACAAGGAAATCTCACTAAATACATTGTCTATCATAAAACTGGTGCCAAAGCCCCATGTGCTTAGAAATAGAAGCAAACTATGAAGTTGATTTAAATGCAGCCAGTACTCAGCATGGCTATAAAACATGTGGCCTATATTGGGCAAATACGCTGATGGGGACCTACCACAGAGATAAGTTAGTGTGGTCCATCTGAATAAGACATATGGTAGTGTCCATTAATCACAGTCCCCCTCACTGTCAACTCTTTTTTCAAGTCATGGTGAGCCATGACAATGTGTACAGTTTACCCAGAATCCTTTTGTTATCCCCTTTCTCAGCTTAGCACACATGATTAGTGTGGTCCTGTCCTCCATGATGTGAAGCCAAACCAGGTTGCCCTGTGCCCCATCTGCATATAAAGTGTTGCTCTTGTGACAAGAACACCCAGTTCCAATCAGGAGTGGGGCTAATTAGCACAAGGATCCTTTGTGGGGAGGGGGGCTGGCATCTGGAGTACACATACATGCTGAGCTGTGGGGTCACCATAGCTTGAAATGTTGTTGAGTCTGGTTAGGCCCAGGCCAGTGAGCTATGTAGTAAATCATTAGCCTTTGGCTTTAGAAAAAAAATATATGGGGGGGGGGGAGTTTGTTTTACATATAACTAGGTGCCAAAGTGCTGCTTACAAGTGTTTTTTTTTTTATAGAGTACCTGTGCTACAATTTGCAACAGTTTAAAAAAAAGGTAACATGCATCAATTCTGGATAAATGAACTGCATGCGTACTATAAGCAGTTTGCTACAGCCGTGTTTCATTTCAAAATTATTGGTTTCAAATTTGCTCCTCACTCCCATATGCTCAGGGAGACCAAGGTCTAACAGTAAGGAGAGGGGGAAGGGGATGCTAGGGAAAAAATGGGGGGAAGCAGAGAGCAAAGAGCTACTGGACCCCCCCCAGATTTATTTTCCCTGCTGTAGCAGTGGGCAAGGGACAAATTCAAGGTAAGCCTCCAATAATTAGACTTAATGCCTGGCAAATTATAACAAATTGATATATTTTCCATATATAGAATCTAATTATTGGGGGGTTGTCTTATAATCAGAATCCTCTTCTACTTGAGTAAATACAGTGAATTCTTGAGGAAATGGATTTTTCTCCATTTCATTTCATTGCTGCAGTGTTTGAGAGCTACATCTCATTGTGCTGGGACCTGTACAGATATAACAAAGAGAGCTCCCATCTGAAAGACTTCTAAAGATGAGATGAGTCTGTGGACACAATTTTTTGTATGTTTATTGAGACTCCAGGCACAAAAATGCACAAATAATAGTAACTTAAGGAAAAAATGTAAAATGAGACGTCCAAATAAGGCATGAATTGTGATATTTGGTATCCCTTGAGTGTTGCATCTTATTTAATTTTAATATTACTGAAGAAGAGAGTAAAGAAGATGTTTGTTCCCTGGTGCAATATTCAAAATTAAAATATACAGTCTTAATTCTGAATAGTAAAGATATTTTTCTTTGGCTTTCTGGCTTTCTTAATAATATTTGTAGCTATAAATCTTGAGTTTGGATTTAAAACAAAAACAGGATTGAGCATAGGGTGAGTATGAGGAAGTAGTACTATGGTACTTTTGGTACTATGATCTAAGCTTTAATTATAGCTATGCAAGAGGCTGTCAGTTGAACATGATATTGTCAAGGTGTGGGGAAATGTAGAATATGACTCAGATGATTCTTGGTGTTACTGTGTTGTGTTGTTACATATTATTTTATTCTATCTTTATAATATGAAAATGTCAAAAGACTCTAAGGGTGTACATTTCACTGTCAAGTTCTGGGGAAACAAAGGAATTGGCTAGACTATATTCTGTCCCTTGCACCTGTACACTGGTTTTTAATTATGTGCTCATATACTGTTACTTATATACTACAACATAGCATCTCACAATTTTTTCTTCAGTCTGTTACCATTTATAGTTTTGAGTGTATCCCTAGCTATGTATTAATCCACCATGAATAGAATAGAAAGGAAACTTGGATCCTATTGCTTAGGTTCAAATCCTGGTCCCATTTCTAAAGGACTGGTATTTACCACAATGGCCCTGTTCCAGATCTGTGTTGGGCATAGCTGTAGGTGATAGGAATATCATAAGAGCTAAGATTTTCACCATGCAGATTTTAGAGAACAATTCATAAGAATTTTTTGCTTTTGAAACCTGTCTCTATCCCTGTGGTTGGTTTTTTTTTTTCTTTGTTTTTTGTTCCCCACTTTGCCTGCCACATGAACCAGAGAGACAAAAAGTCATGTTTCATTGTGGATTATAGGGGTTGTGCTCTGCAGGAGGCATTTCATTAGTAAGATTTTTCCTCCAGCCTTAGATAATAGTGTTTGTGTGCATGCAGTGGGTTTGTTGTGTTTTTGTTAGGGTTTTTTTTGGGGGGGGTGGGGGGGAGGAGTGGGAAGGTATGATGCTCTTTTCAATGCCGTTTCCAGTTTTTTTCAGTGTTCTTTTCGAAATAAGGACATCAGAATTGTGGTGATCTCACCAGTCTTCTATGGGGAGATAAAATCACTGAAATACTCCTACTCAGTTTGTTTATACATCAAAGGATTTCATTGGTCCTCTTGCCATATTATTGCCTGCAAACTCATGTTGAGTTGTTCTGTATAATTTCTAGTTCCTTTCAGATTCACTGTTTTCCAAGACAGAATGTGATTCTGCAGGTGTGGCCTTCATTCCCTTTCCCATCATAAATTTGTATTTAACCATGTTAAACCTCACCCTGGGAGCCCCTGCTTACTGCATTTAACCTTTTATTTGAATGGCCCCCACTTAATGTATTAACCAGATTGCTCTGTATGACTATTCTGCCCTCTTCAGTCTTACCATGCTGTCAAGTTCTGAAAAATGAAATTAACATTCAAAGCCCTGATTCTGAGCAAGAGTTCTTCTGTAAGCATCCTTTGCTAAGGGCTGCCAGACAGTGGCATAGTCCTATTAGAAGTTATTTATTTATTTATTTATTTATTGGCTTACAATGACTCCCTATGGAAACATGAGCATAATTGACATATTCTGCTGAAGAGTGGCTCAGGGTGGAAATAGTGAAAACTTTTGCATGCCTGTACATTGAGATCTATGTAGAGAAGTTTCAGATGGAATTGAGTAGATATGGTACTGTTCAAAGACACAGTATTTCCTCCTGTTCAACATGGGCAAAACTATGCCCTGTCTTAGAACTGAGCAGCAAACCACTCTACCTGGGAGCTGCATGGAGTGGCTGTGCAAGGAGTCTGGCTCAGCTGGAGACAGTGTCAGCGACACAGTTTCTCCTTCGAGCCTGCTCATGGCAGGAGAGGCTCTGTGGAAGGGGTGCAGCTGGTTTGGTACGAATTTGAGGAAGGGGAATGGTTGGGCATAGGGAGGGAGGCCTGTGTGTGTGTGTGTGTGTGTGTGTGTGTGTGTGTGTGCTGCAAAACATGCTGGGATGCTGGGGAACTGTGATTTCAGTTGAGTCAGGATGGGATCTGGGACAGAAGTTTCATAAACCAGTTTGATGCAAATCAGTTAAATCTGATACTACATTCAACCAGGTTTATCTTAAACCAGTTTCAACTATTTTGAAATGGGTTTATGTGCACTGAGCTTCTGTTCTGTTACTGGTTTAAACCAATTTCTGATCGCTTAAACCAGTTTTGGTGTAACTTCTGTCCCTAGTCCAAAAGGGTCTTTCCACTATGGTAGAAACAACCTCTGCTTTAGGGATTCTCTCTCAGGGTATAGACACACGTCAAAATAGAACAGTTTCAAAATGTCATTGATTTACAACTGGTTCATAATTGTGCAAAGTGCTGTGGCTCTGACACCAGGGGTGGGAGTGAGCACCTAGCCCAGCATGCCTCACAGTGGGTGAGGCAGGGAAAGTGCTTATACCCATGCTTGATGGCTGACTTGTGACTGGTGGCACTGTCACTTTTTTACTTTCCCTTCTTCCTTAAACGTGAGTTCAATAAGCTTCACTAACCTGTAAATGACCAACGTTTGCCCTGTGCTCCCCTGATTTAGGGCTGGGGAGAGAGGAGGAAGTGCTTGAACCATGCTTTTTGGTCTCCAGGGGCTGAGGGGCATGATGATAGGCTGTAGTCAAGTAGGGATTGAAGACAACTGGTTGTTACAAAAGTCACTTTTACTGAATAAGCAGTCAAGGGAACTCAATAAAAAAATGCCAACAAAAGTAGAGGGGAAAGTGGGCAGTAGAGTTCTGGCTTCATACCAGAACAGCTAGTTCCAGCAGCCGAGGGGGACGGGGAGGGAAAACTTGCAATGTGGGACTCCTGGAGGACTAACCAGATCCATGTCACTGAAATCTTGGTGTCCACACATAGCGCTACATCAGTTCACAGCAAACAATTCAAAATTAGTACCTGATTTCCCAAGTACAGGTTGAGACCATTCCAGATGGATTTAAACCAGTTAAACAGGCTTATAGGTCTGTCTGCTTCAGGTTTTAACCTTACTTAAACAGTTCTAAGTGTTATGCGTCTCCATGCCCTCAAAGCCAATTCAAGGGAAGTTTTTATCCTCTTGATTCAGAGAAGGGGAAACTATTTTTACGTGCAAAAGCAGCAGCAGGTAGAGAGATTAATTTGGGAATCGTGCTGGTTTGTGCTGTCCTCCTGATATGCAGAGTATAAAATCCCATAACACAACAGAAACATTGCACTTCAGTTAACTGAAAGGAGATCTTAAAAGACTACCTAAATTATGTACAATGGAAAACATCATTTGTGAAATACTGCAATTTCTCAATGCATACAGCAGAAGGAAAGAGGCACAGTTCACCTTTTGGGGGGAAAAAAAATTGAACATCCTGAAAAAGAACAATTTTTTTTGTGGAAAAAATAGAGGCAGCAGACATGAGAGCCAAAAAACTAGGAACATTTACAGATGTGCTTGCTGCAGGAGGCTGGGGCGGGGGGAAGCACTTTGGTCAGGCCGCAGTTGGAGTACTGCGTCCAGTACTGGACGCCGCACTTCAAAAGGGATGTGGCCAGCCTGGAGAGGGTTCAGAGGAGGGTGAGAGGGCAGCAGGACAGACCCTACAGGGAGAGACTGAGGGACCTGAACCTGTTCAGCCTCAGCAAGAGGAGGCTGAGGGGGGACCTGGTGGCTGCCTACAAACTCATCAGGGGAGATCAACAGCAAATAGGTAGAGCCCTTTTCTCCCCAGCACCACCTGGGGTGACGAGGAACAATGGTAATAAGCTGATGGAGAATAGGTTTAAGTTAGAGATCAGAAGGCAATATTTTTCAGTTAGGGTGGCCAAAATCTGGAACCAACTTCCCAGGGAAGTAGTCCTCGCCCCTACCTTGGGCAAATTCAAGAGGAGGTTGGATGATCACCTGTCTGGGGTCTTGTGAACCTGGCATTCATTCCTGCCTGTGGCAGGGAGTCAGGCTAGATGATCTGTTCAGGTCCCTCCTGAACCTAGCTACTATGAAACTATGAAACTACTTATTGTAGTAGGAAAAAAAAATGGGATGACGTAACAAAAATGAAGATGGTGTAAGACCACTGAAACATGCCCCCTAGCAGTGACACTGTTCCAAAAGTTGCAGAATAATCCGAAAAATGAACATGAAAATGTTTAGTGTGTTTAAACTTAGGCTAGACAAAACTGAGAGAATGAAGAAATATGAACAATCTCTCTACTAACTGTAAAAACCCCCCAAAAACCCAAAACAAAACAAAAAAACAGAATCACCTGTAGGGCCAGGTGAAGTAACTAAGAATTTACTTATGGAAGCAATAAGCAGTGCAATGTGAATATAATAATCCTTATTTATGTAGGCTAATTTTTCCAAGTATCACTGAATTGTATTTCAGTCACTTCAGGATACCTATTACAAATTTTGGTTGGTTCCATGAAACACTCTGGTGCTGGCAATGCCTTTGATGTATAATCTCACTGTATCTGCTCCTGGATCTATGTTCCTGGGACAGAAATGCCTTCATAAACTAACATGTTCAGCCAAGTGAATTATTTGTACTTCTGTATTAAAAGTGAAACTTGTGAGATTCACAAACTACTGTACGAGTGCCAAGGTCTATCTTTTAACAGTTATTCTGCATGTCCAGGAAGAACATTTTTTCACATGTAAACCTAATCTAAAATCATTCTTTTAATATCCCTCACCTGTGATGCATAATATTTGGGGAAACTTGTTTCAATTCTAAATTTGACCAAACTCAGATCTTTTTTTAGACTATGAAGAACAAATATCTACTGAAGGAATATATTAGTAACTACTCAGTTTTATACATCTGTGTTAGTACATAAATGTTGTATTTACCCAAATCCAAAACAACTTCAAATTTAAGACAACGGATCCCCCCAATAATTATATTCTACTCACGGAAAAATTATAAATTTGTTGTATTTTTCCATGTATAAAGACAAATTATTGGGGGAATCATCTTAAATTTGTCCCTGCCCCTGCTGTGGTGGGAAAGCAGCAGCAGCAGGGGGCAAGTGGTAGGGAAAGCTGGGACATGAGCAAGCAGTGTGAGGAGCAGGCAGCCAGACCCCACTTCTTGTCTTCTCTTCCCTCCCCCATCTGGCTGGGCTATGCTATCTGGTCCAGAGAGCAGGGCTGGCCCCACCCCTCTGCTCCCTAGCTGGAGTAGTGAGGGCTGACAAGGGGGGTGGGAGGGGGGGGCAAGCCCTGGGGGTGCAGCCCAGTCTGCAGGTGGAGGGGCTGCCCCCCCCCCCCAGGCAATCCCCAGCTGGGGGCTGGCGCCAGGGTTAAGCACTTCTTCCCCCACTCAAACTTATTGCTGGCTGTGGTCTGGGACTACAAATCCCAGAGGCACTTGGAAGCAGGAAGAGGAAGCAAACACACAGCCTATGCTGGCTATGTGCCAGAGAGCCATGCTGTAGTGCCCACGGCTTCTGGCTTGAGCCATTGCAGGCATTTCCTAAATAAAAGGTAAATGTCTCTTTACTTCTGTTTCAGTTTAATCTCTGCAGTTTAGACTAACCTGCAAAGACTGAATCAATTCAGCATCAGGCTTTTTGACTGTCTGCACTTAACCTTGAGGTCTGTTTGGATGTGTCAGCATTCAGCACTACAGTAGTAGCTTGCTACATGGTGCTCTTATTAGTTCTAGCTTTCATATTTGAATATCAGTATTTCATAATCCATAAATGTGTGTCCATCATACTTTCCAAGGATTGGTCATCAGTACTATATTTTAGTTACAATGATTGGAGACTGGTCAAAAAGTGTTTTCTGAACTTAAAAGTTTATAGGATGTTTATTTCCAAAAAGGTGATGAAAGACATTGTTGCTAAGCACAGGCAGTTGTGGTTCTTTTAGCAGATCTAGCATCAATAGTAGCACTATGTATGTTATCTTTTAGACAATGGTTCAATTGGTTTGTCAGAGAGAGCACATTTTTACTGATATTCTGTTGCTTTGGAATCCAGTGCATGTTCAGTGTCTTGGATTGTGTGTACCTGTGTGTGTGAGGAATACAGCTTTTTATCAAGGGGCGCGTCCACACGTTCATTAATGCACCTTAGTTTCCTGCACATTTCGTTTAGTACAGTAAAAGCTGCGCTATCTGGCATCTTACAAGTTGGCATGCTGTACTAACCAGTATGCCAGCTTGTAAGATAAAGTGAAACTGGAAGTGGTCACCATGGCAGTTCTGGTTTCTCAGAGCCCCCACGGCTGGGGGTAAAGCAGTGTGCGTTGCCGAGCCCCCACAGCCTGGGGGTGTAACAGGTTGTGTGGGGCTGTGCGGGGCCCGCTTCCCTGTCCTGCGGGGCCTGCGGGATGGGCGGTGATGCGGCAGGAGGGACGGCGATGCCATGAGAGGGGTGGAGGGACGCCCCAGACACGGCGGGAAAAGTGGCAACTGGGGCCGCTCAATTAACTGGCATATTCCAGGGGGATGCCGGATAACAGAGCTTTTACTGTACTTGTTTAATGAAGTACTAACTAAATGTGCAGTAACTAGAATTACTGTGCAGTAGCACTGGTGCACGGTTATTTTGTGATGCTTAATGTGCATTAGCCTAATAACACTGTGCAGTAGGCTATTAGCATGGTTTTTAGCTGCCACACTACTGTGCAGTGCTATTAGGCTAATGCACAGTAAATGCCTCGTGGAGACGCACCCAAAGTTTGGAATACTTTTCACAGTAACTTCATCTCCTGTGTGCTGCAGCAGTGTCACAATATCTGTGCATGCTCTTAGCTCACAAAAGTACCTTTTATTGACTGTCACCTGCCACTGCTGCTTAAAAGTTTGGAATTTTATTTTCATTGCAATACGTCATGGTGTGATAAGAATAACATGTAACATCAGTATGTTAATAAAATAAGCACATTACACAATTATCACTATAAACAGCTCTTTTTTGCAGTCTAACCAAAGCAGTCAACCTGATTGGGCCACAGAAGTTTTGTAATAACCTGCCTTTCTTCTTGACCTATATTATTTCTGGCAACAAAAATGCCTGTTACCTGCAATGTTTGTTCTTTTTCTCCCTGACTTATACAGCTAGTGCAGGTTTGAGGTTGGCACAGATTTGAGGTTAGGTAAATGGAAGAATTGAGTTTGCAAACTTCAGAACAATCTGTGTAAACCAGCCTGGTGTCAGAACTGAGCCATGGTTATGAAGCTGGCCACTAGGTGTCAATGTTTTCCATAAATGGAACTGAAACGGGACTACTGAGAGTGTGCACAAGGCTTCATAAATGAAGCGGAATAAAATGGTAAACCATTGTTGAAAAGTGTTAGTGTGGAAAGATTGCATCCCCAGAAGGCTGTGTTCTCTGTGCAGTGTTATAGGTTAAAATGCTACAGAGATGGGAAGCTTCTTCAGTGACTAAGGACAAGCCACTCTGAGAAGTGTTGCTATGAGACATATAAGCATTTGCTGTTTCAAAGGAGATTTTCAAAATATTGCATGGAAGATGCCACAGTAGAATCTACTATTGCTTAATAGGTACCAGGTGCACCCTTCTTTGTGAAGGGTTTTTGAGAATGGATGTATGAATTATACTGTCTGTAGAGCAAAGCATTTTGAATAAATGGAACATAAAACCATCATTTACTGTGTGCCATGCCTCTGAACAGGCCGTAGAGATTCGCAGGCTCATTCTCTTCTGAAGTAAAGATCTACCAGCATGCAAATTTAATGTCCTGTACAAGAAACAAAACAACAACGTGCTAAGTGAACGTACATAGTACTGAACAAAACCAACAAGGAGAGCAAGCTAATATATATTTGAATATATCTCTCTATATTTCGCAATAAAGCTGTTCTCTACCCAAGAGTCAGGACCTCAAAATCTGAGGTCTATACACAGCAATATGTATTATGTATCCCACTGGAATGTTCTCGTCTTTCCAGTGATATAAAATTCCTTGTTCTAACTTTGTAGGGTCACAAAATACTAGGTGTTGGCTTTATTATTAGTCCAGGACTTATTCCTGACCTCCTTGTACACTAAGCCTGTAATTCTTTTGGGGAGAATTCCTTATTTAAGGAGTAGAACAAACATTTTTTTTCTGGTAGAATAAATTACTGAAAATGGTAGGTATTGAAACCAGCTGGAGGTTTAGAACAGAAAATAAGTCCTTTGATTAATGGATGGAGCACAAATGAGAGAGCCAAAGGTGATCAATACAGCTTGACACCTGGATCATGTGGCTATATATGGTTTTTACTATTTAGACATGTACACTTTAAATGCAGAGGCACAAACTTAAATTTTACACATAACATAACTTTATAACCACACCAAATATAGTCATTGTGAAGAAGCTAGGGGCACTGGTCCACCTACACAAGCTACCTCTATTAATCACTCTATCTGGAGAGCCTTCTAATTGCTTGACTGCTGCAGGCAGTTTTAGTAGCTGAAGGAGTTGCTTGAGGTGAGCTACAAGTACCCGATTGAAGGGTTTGCAACATTCACTCACTTGTCAGTGCGCTGTGGGAATTTTCCTGCTGAACGTGAGGACCTAAGTAATCAATTACTACATCTTTCTGTTTCTATCCCTTATGCCTTCATTAGACTGCAGATGGACAACTCCAGTGCCTCTGTTAGTGCTCATAGCTTTGCTCAGAAGCAGCAGAGTGAATTTAACAAGACTTTGATAAGTTTTGGTGGTGCTGTCCAGAACCCCACGTGCAGAAATCTGTCGTAATGGCTTTACTAGGACTGTCTATGAGCTCCCACCTTCCTAGGAGAGTGGTGTTTGATTTTAGCTAAATTCATTTCAAATTATAGATGGTTAGCCATTAGTAAGTGGTGGGTGATTCCAGACTGGCTTCTTGGAATATAATTCTATATTCAAGGACAGATCATTTTATTCTTAATATCTTGTAAGATACTCAAGAGGAACTGAATGAATCAGATGCCACTAAACAGTTTTGCCTTCAAGGTAAAAGAGGTCACTCAGCACAACTTGCCAGGTTTTCTGGTGCCTGCTGAGGATGGGCTGAAGATTTAACTTATTGTGATTTGAAACATTTTGACAGAATTAACATTTCAAAACCATATTGGGAGTTATGATGTTTCTGGTTCTCCTTTCAGTACCTGGACATCAGTTCTTGATCGCATCTTAGCATTTCTTTCCTCAGAAAGAAATTGGAGAGTTATATCACCAACCCATTTGCTGTTCCCAAACTACTGCTAATGAGTTAGGAAGAGTCTGCCTTTCCCTCAGGATCCCTCCAGGACTTGTAGTTTGGTGGTTTGCACTTTTATATCATAGATTCATAGATTCATAGATGTTAGGGTCGGAAGGGACCTCAATAGATCATCAAGTCCGACCCCCTGCATAAGCAGGAAAGAGTGCTGGGTCTAGATGACCCCAGCTAGATACTCGTCTAACCTCCTCTTGAAGACCCCCAGGGTAGGGGAGAGCACCACCTCCCTTGGGAGCCCGTTCCAGACCTTGGCCACTCGAACTGTGAAGAAGTTCTTCCTAATGTCCAGTCTAAATCTGCTCTCTGCTAGCTTGTGGCCATTATTTCTTGTAACCCCCGGGGGCGCCTTGGTGAATAAATCCTCACCAATTCCCTTCTGTGCCCCCGTGATGAACTTATAGGCAGCCACAAGGTCGCCTCTCAACCTTCTCTTGCAGAGGCTGAAAAGGTCCAGTTTCACTAGTCTCTCCTCGTAGGGCTTGGTCTGCAGGCCCTTGACCATACGAGTTGCCCTTCGCTGTACCCTCTCCGGGTTATCCGCATCCTTCTTGAAGTGCGGCGCCCAGAATTGCACGCAGTACTCCAACTGCGGTCTGACCAACGCCCTATAGAGGGGAAGTATCACCTCCTTGGACCTATTTGTCATGCATCTGCTGATGCACGATAAAGTGCCATTGGCTTTTCTGATGGCTTCGTCACACTGCCAGCTCATGTTCAACTTGGAGTCCACTAGGACTCCAAGATCCCTTTCCACCTCCGTGCCACCCAGCAGGTCATTCCCTAGGCTGTAGGTGTGCTGGACATTTTTCCTCCCTAGGTGCAGCACTTTGCATTTCTCCTTGTTGAACTGCATCCTGTTGTTTTCTGCCCACTTGTCCAGCCTATCCAGGTCTGCCTGCAGCTGTTCCCTGCCCTCCGGCGTGTCCACTTCTCCCCATAGCTTTGTGTCATCTGCAAACTTGGACAGAGTACATTTCACTCCCACGTCCAAGTCGCTGATGAAGACATTAAAGAGTATCGGTCCAAGGACCGAACCCTGCGGGACCCCACTGCCCACACCCTTCCAGGTCGAGACCGACCCATCTACCACGACTCTTTGGGTGCGACCCTCTAGCCAATTCGCCACCCACCGAACTGTGCAGTCATCCACATCACAGCCTCTTAATTTGTTCACCAGTATGGGGTGGGATACCGTATCGAAGGCCTTCCTGAAGTCCAGGTATACGACATCCACCCCTCCTCCTGTGTCCAGGCGTTTCGTAACCTGGTCATAGAAAGAGACTAGGTTGGTCAGGCACGATCTGCCCGCCACAAACCCATGCTGGTTTCCCCTCAGCATAATTTGCCCTGCCGGGCTCTCACAAATGTGAGCCTTGATAATTTTTTCAAATACTTTACCAAGGATGGAGGTGAGACTGACCGGCCTATAGTTGCCCGGGTCCTCCTTCCTCCCCTTTTTGAAAATGGGGACCACGTTAGCCCTTTTCCAATCCTCCGGGACTTGGCCTGTGCGCCACGAGCATTCGAATATTCCCGCCAGTGGCTCTGCAATGACGTCGGCCAGTGCCTTCAGCACCCTCGGATGGAGCCCATCCGGGCCTGCCGACTTAAAGGCATCCAGCACCCTCTTTGCTTTATTGGTAGGTGTTTAGTGTAAGGAGGTAAACTTTTTATTCTTTATTACATTGCTCCCCAGTCCTGTGCTCCAAATAAACATGTACTGGTGAAAATGATGCATCTGCTGTAACTAAGACCATACTGGGCACCTGACTTAGTTTAAATTAGTACCTTTGTGATCTCAGTAGCCGTCTTTGTATTCTAATATTGTCAGAATCCAAGGTTTTTAAGCTGTTTCTTTCTCAAATATTTAACAAAGATACTAATGAAACCTTTCACAACTAAATAAAATTGACCATATCTCATTTTCTGTTTGGGTGTATTATTTATCTGAAACCGAAATAGAAATCTGTATTATTTGGAAACCGAAATAGAAGCTATGTCAAAGTCAGCATATGCCATGATGATAACACAGATGTTGTTTGCTTTAAGCATAAGAGGGAACTATGGTAAACTTGTGTACTATTCTGTGGTAACTCTTGGCAAAGGGTACTATTTTAATAGCACCACACATGTATATAGGGTTGGATTAATGCATAGGGAAACTAGGCACATGCCTAGGGCCCTAAATGATGAGTTATAGGGGTGTGTGTGTGTGTGTGTGTGTGTGTGTGTGTGTGTGTAAGTGGCTCCTGAGCTGCAGGGGGTCCCAGTCCTTCCCTTTAGCAGTGGCACCTTCTGGGTGGGTGGCTAGCAGGCCAGGGGCTGCACCTGCTCGGAGGCACTACCCAGCTCAATCCAACTCCTTCCCCAAGCCTGCCCTCAAGCATGTGTGGATATTTTATTTATATATATGTACATGCACACATTATTACGTAGGTGCCCATGACTTTGTCTGCCTAGAGCCCACTAAGAGGTTAATCTGCCCCTGCTTGTATATGGGTCTGTTTCAATTTTTCTTCATTCTGGGCATGAGTAAGAAGAGCAGTTCTGTCCACATGTTAATCACTCTTGGAGTACAGTGTTAATGTATATTTTGTGTACAGGCAACCCCTGCTTAGTGCTCGTTTCCTAAAAAAACAAGTGTTAAGCGAAACTGAAAGTTTTTGATGACCCAAGATGGTGACCACAATTATTTTTAATGACCCAAGATGGTGACCACAAGCATTATAACGAAACTCGCTGAGCACTGAGTGAAATAAAGTATCAATTTAAAATGAGTGTTATAGTGAAATAGCACTAAGCAAAACAGCGTTCAGTGGGGGTTGCCTGTAAATGCATTCTTAAAGATGTAATTAAACCTATACTGCCTTTCTTTTGACTCTGTATTTTTAAAATGAAAATCTGAATTTCCTTCATTGTACAACAGTATTTCCTTATGATTTAACTCTGAAAACCTTTTGCATTCTGTTTTGAATTTAATTATAACATCAAGTAAATTCACAGTTTTCTTCTGCACATAATGTGCTACACAAGTGGAGCTACACTGACACATTAGGGAAAACTCTTATATTGACCCAATAAGCCATCAGAATCTCTGAGAGTGGGTAGGTTCTGCTAATATGGAAAAATTCTCATGAAACCATAGCAGTAGGCAACCACTGATCCTCTAGATCGTGCTGTACATGTAAGAGGTCTAGTCGGGTGCCTGATGAATCTGTTTGTATGGAGTCCTGCAACCATCACACCAAGACCTTCAACGTGTACACCTACACAAGAGTATAGAGGAGTAGAAGCTGTCCAAGACCTACCATTCCCTGTGTTAGACCATTGAGACAGACTCCAAAGGCCAGACATGGTCCAGAAGTTCAATGTCATAATGGCTGTAGTGCCTGCCAGAGAGCAACAGATAAGAACTGCTGCTGATTGCTCAGCGAGGGTGTGTTTTTCTGTCAGGGTGATGTCCCTTAGCCTTTCTCCAACCAAGGAGTACCTACAAGGCCATAGGAGCTAGGGTTTTGAGTTGCCCTGTATTTGCTTTACTCTGCAGGTTGCAACATTGGTGGTATTTTATAGGTGCTACCCCACCATGACTAGTCCTACCATGTTGCCCCTCTAGTCAGATGCATACCCAGGACCATAAACATAGGACCATATGGAACCATAAGCATTATGCATATTGTAATATGTACAAGACCAAATAAAGGTCATTATGTCACTGAACCAGGGTATGCTGTGGGAAGCTAGGCAGGTTTCTTTTTTTTGTAATTCTTTTATTAACATTTCAAGCTTTTGTTTAAAAAAATAGCACATTATTTTGCATTCAAAAACTGATCTTCATTAAAAACAAAGGGTAAATAGAAGGTTACCCTGAACATGAAAGATTTTCATTTTGACTTGAGTCAAATATTTTGTGTAAGCATTAAATTAAATTTTTTAGGGTTTGTTATTTTTGGCAAAATCCAGGGAAACATCCAGAACCCCTTTCCTGCAGACCCTTCCTTGTGTAGAAATGCTGTTTATCAACCACATTGGATGGCGTTCCATTCCTCATCACTCCTGTTGCATTTAGTGGAAATCCTGCTTGTGGTGGCACTGCAGAGTATCATATTATCTCAGTTTTTTTCAGGATAAGGGGCAACACGTTTGGTGATTCATAGATAACACCTGTGGACTCCCCATAGCTTCAGTTAGTTTGCTCTCCAATTTAACTCAAGTCAGACTTTTGGAATTTAAGCATCTTAATGGTTTCCAACAGCATTTGGCTGAAGCGTCTGTGAACATTTAGGGGAAAAAAAGTATAAATTTAAATCCCTTTCCAGTGTTGACCTTTGGGGAAGAAGTAGATTTTCAGTCCCCTAAGAGAGCTTTAATGACACTGACAATAATATGCAAACATGTCTGAATTGGAATTAAATACAAAGTATTTTCTAAATCATAGAATCTAGAAGTGTATTTATCTGAAGCCAAATGCCCTGGTACCATCTTGTATAGATTAGTGCTACATCAGAATATTTGTAGGGTATATATTTTTACAGCCTCCTTTTATAACCCGCTTTTCCAACATAGGAATGTACTGAATAGTATACCCTACTTCAAGCATGTGAATCAATCCATTGACAACTCAAGTTCTTGAGGTTGGGTATAGGCTTAAGTGCTTTTGTAAACCAGTATTTATTTACATTTATCATACACTTTTAGTGCTTGATTCTTTAAAGTTTTTTTTTTTTCCTTTTAAAATGCCATAGATTTTTAAATACAGACCAGGGCTTTCCCACAGAGGTTTTATAATTGTACCATCATCTTCTGTGTCCTACAGCAGAAAAATAAGCCCAAATATACTTGGAACACTCTTTTTATTGAAACTTTAGATTATAAATTCATTTCAGGAAAAAAATAGGTTTGAAGGTGACTTTAATGTGGGTTAACTTTACTTTTCAGTCCTCCTTTTTCTCAAAGCTGCCAAGACATATAGAAAATAAATTGTAGTTGATTTCAACTAGATATGTAGGTGGAATAGTGAAAGCTAATATTATATTATTTCTATATTCCTCCATATTGTAATCTATTTTGTATAAAACCATATTAATGTTATCCATGCTTTCTAAGCAGCTGGGTCAGTTGTATCCATGTACATTCTTTTAGCTTTGAAGAGTTCCATAGAAATGGTGGATGCTTGCAAATTAATACTTAGTGCTATTTTCTGCTAATCAGATGAAGCTGTCCTTTTTTAACATAAATGTGATATCAGTAATTACTGTGTTAAAACTAGTACTGCACAGAATATTCTGTTAATTAAACTTGTTGCATTTGAATGGCTTCCTTTGGATCACTATATAGAACAAAACTGTTTTGAACAATAAATGAAACCACTTTTTTCTGAGACCTGGAACTGCAGATGGTCAGAATATATGTGAAGCACCTAGACTCTGAATTAGTCTTTTGTATGAAAGAGAAAGGTAATTTGAATGTTTGAACTCCCCCTTCCTCCCACACATACACAGGAAACTTGTCTTAAAATGAACAATTCTCTAAATAAAGACTAATTAGAAGCTAAATTAATTAGAAGGTGTGATTTGAAAAGACATTGATGAGAAGAGTCTGTCATTTTAGACAAATGGAACAGAGCTAAATAAATTAGGCTCCATTAATATCTCATTGTTCTGAAAGCAGCTTTCTTTTATTGCATTCATTAGAGGGTACTACTTGAAATGAGCCTTTGCTGGCCATTATGGATTCAGCACTCATTTACCAATGCCTAACACACAGCTCCTGCATTAAAAAATATTCCAACAAATCCTCAGAGTTCTTTCAAATTAATATTTATATTTTCTGGGTGCTCTGCTTTTCATCTGCAACATACTCTGCAGTGAACATTAATTTTTTTTCACACTGAGTTGCAAGAAAAGAAGCCTTATATCAAATAGTGTGGAAGCCATAAGTCTGAAATTACTTAATAAATAAATAAAGCAGACTCCTAAGTTCTCTAACATACAATAGATCTTCTCTTCCCTCCTTCCTCAGGTTAATGGTCTTCTAGCACTATTTATTTGGATAGAAAACGCAGTGCCACATGACTACTTCAAAATTCCTTTAGTCCTTTGATGACTTTTTAAAGCTGTGTTCTAAAGGGTTCCTGCATCATATAATTAGGACCTTTTGAAAATTCATAGGTTGTCGTGTGTTTCTCTCTTTCAGAAATTAAATACATCTTTTTTCTTATCCCCTTCTCCTGTAGATGGAGTGTTTGGGAGATGTCAACGGGTGCCGGTGATAGACGTATATAAATACGAAGTTTCACCCCCCATTCTTCAGCATCTACGGATCATCTTAGAAAAGCTCTCACAAAGAGGTACAGTAAAAAGGGGGGTGAGAAGTGTGCACATTTGACTAAGACCTCATGTACCTGTTGAGGATGGACTGAATATTTACCTTTTTGTGATTTGAAGCATTTTGACAAAAATAACATTTCAAAACCGTATTGTGAGTTATGATATTTTTGGCATGCTTTTCACTTAATTCAGTACCTGGACATCAGTACATGATTGCATCTTAGCATTTCTTCCCTCAGAAAGAAGCTGGAGAGTTACATCACCAATATCCATTTGTTCTTCCCAAAGTGACTACTAATAATGAGTTAAGAAGAGATTTCTCCCATTGTTTCTGCCTTTTCCTTAGGTTCATCACTTCAGGACTTGTAATTTGGCGTGTTCACAATTTCATGTCCACACCCCTTATTGTGCTTGTATGTGTGTAGGTGTTCCTGCCGGTGTAAATCAACAGGATGGAAGGGTAATTTTGGCAAGTGTATATACCATGTTTTCCCCTTTACATGTAATGCACATCTTTTTTTCCAAAAACCAAAAATTGGGGTGCATATTATGAGATAAATGGTATCGGCAAAAGTGAAAGGAAAGTATGGGTTGATCCACAGGGAGAAGAACAGTGAGCTGGCTCAGCTTCCTCACTGTTTTTCTAGTTACTTACTACAAGGAAAAACATTTTTTTTTCTTCTTTTTGCCTTTCAAAAGCAAGGTGCCTATCTTATTCTGTGGTGCATTGTATGTGAGAAAATGCAGCACAGCAGTACACTGCAACACATTGGAGGATGGAAGTATGAGGCCTACAGTTTACTAGGATTTTGTTTTTTACCAGCTAGGAGAAATTCCTAATTTCCTAATAAATTCCCCCTCCACCTTTTTTAGCTGCTCCATTTAGCAGCTAAATCTAGCTGCTAAATGTTTTTTTGCAGTTATTAGTGAACCTTCACTGCCTTAATCCCTATGCAGACAGAGATGGTCAGCTCTTAGCCTGAAGTCAAGCAGATGCAATTTATGAGATGCATCTTATGGGCACATCCCCATGAGCAGGAACATGCATTTACCTGGGGACAAACAGCAGTGGCACAATGTGTGTCACTGCTACTTGTACTTGGGGAATGCCCAGACCACATGCCCTCTAGCACATAGTATGTTGCCCTGGGTGGGGTAGAGGAGGCTAGGGCCAGCAACTGTGTTGGCACCAGCAGTCCTACCTGGGGTGCTGGAGGCCTCCAGTAGCTGCAGGTACAGCAGTCCTGCAGCTGGAGCATGGCTTCAGCCAGCCAAGCTCCAGTTTTGGGTGGTGTACACCTCTGCCATGTGTGCCACCCTGCTTTATTTAACCATCAGATTTTTTTGAACCCAGAATCTCCTGGTGTCAAAAATTGCCTCCCCCACCCCACACTGCAATTTAGTAGCATGGGGAACATCTGCACATGTGGCACCACACTTCTGCATTTGTCTGGACGTACCCTATGGGTTTAGGCTTATGAAAGCTTTTGCATCTCTGATTTAGTCAGTAAAGTGCATCTCTACCATGCCTTAATCCCTAAGATGACATCAAGGTGATGGAAAAGTTGAGAGAGAAAGATCTGGGTCTCTAAATGGCTTAATCGAAAGCAACAAAACAAAACTTGGAGCAAAATCAGGGATGGCAACTTGGAAAAAACTTCTACAAGCAAAAAAACTTTTGTGGTGTTGGCAGATGGAAAAGATGCAAGGCCTTGTATTTTTACATTTTTATTTTAAATTATTGGAATAACTTACTGTGCACCCTCACCAGTTTATAGGCTTTCATCTGGAGGATTCAAAAATAGCTTGAGGGTTTATTTCCTGTCTAGCTACTGCCCATTTTACTGCAGTGAGCACGAGTCAGGGAATGAGTGATACTGATTTAGAGCACCCCAGATTGCCTCCAGGGTTTTTCTTTTCACAAAAACTTTGTAAAAGCTGGAGAAATGGAAATTTTTCCTCAGCTGTGAATAAGACAACTGTGCAGCCAGATATCTAGAGATATTTAATCTCCCAAACCACTGAAGGACATGGGGCCAGCAAATGTATATGAAGCACGGACCTCCTGCTTACCTCTGATTTACCTGTTGTCCCCCAGCTCCTGTGCAGGGCACTATCTTTAATCAAGAAGCTTGTTCTGATTCAACATCTCTCTGGGATCTCTGCTATCTGTGGCCTGCCATCCACCCAAAACTCACTTTTTTCTCTTGTTCTGCTTTTACCCTCATGAAGGGGCATGAAGGATTCACCCACTAAACACATGGTTGGGAATGAAAAGAAAGTTATTAGTGTTTCACTATTAGAATACGCTTAGGAGCACTGTGCATGGACACAAAAATGTTAATCTGTTTACATGCTATCATGTATGCTTGAACTTTGATGCCGTGTTCTTGGCATGGAAGGCCTGCAGTCTGGCATCCGTCTGTAAAAATGGCTACAACAGATAGACAGAAAACTCTATTCTCAGAAATCTTCACAAGTGCTGAAGTATTTACTGAGCAAAAAAAGTAATACCATACAGATACAGTACAGCTGATCAAATGTTCAGCTCAGTAAAAATATTTTAAATGCAACCCCTACAATGACAGTCCTCCAAGATTAGTTTTATTAGCATTTGATTGACCTATCCATCACTTTTCCAATGATGTTCAGAGGAAGTTTTTGTTTCTTACTGGAGTCATCAAGGTTAATGTGTCCAGCCAATAGTTTATATATAATCATCCATGGATGATTAGTGCAAGATTAGTGCTGCTTTTCATTGAACTCTGTAAAAAGTACCATGACCCTTTCATGTAGTACTACAGATATGATGGTGTATGTGAACAGTCTGGAATGTCTCACAGAAGGGAAAATCTAACTGTAAAAGCTCATTTTCAAAGTTGTGCTAGTTTTGCTTTGTTCTTAAGTAGCAGAGCTGGCTAGCTCCACTTCAGATGAAGCCACATCTACCATAGAAAGCAAGTTCAAACTGCACTATATTAATTATTGTCAAGAAACACCTACAGGGGTGTTTCTGCAAAGACTATATAGTAATTTACGGAATAATAATTCTGGGATAAATAAAACCTTTGTTAGCAGCTGCATTAGATATATAGTCAATTGGGATTTTTGTTTCTTGAGTGATTTTTCTAGTATTCTTGCATTTTTTATATTTTTACAATGGGTCAGATCTTTCTTTTTTTTTTTCTACTCTTCCTGAAGTTTTGTTCTGTTGGTATTACTTTCCTCCTTGTTTTCTTCTGCTTGTAACACACCTACCTCTATTTCTTTGTTGCTAAGAAAACTTCCATCCTCATTTTTCTTTGCTGTTTTGTTGCTACTTATTTCCAAGTGATGCCTACTATCAAAGTGAAGGACAAATTGAAGTTTGTAGGTTCTTTTGCAATAGAACACAGTAAAATATAGTGTAAATCCTCAGTGATATATGCTGCATTAGGAAAGTGTACAACAGAAGACTAGATGAATCATATTGTTTGTGTTAATCTTCTTAATAAAGGATTTTGGCCTTAAACTGAACAAAAGTTTCATGAGTGCAATTCATGTGGTCTGTTTAGCCATGGTGTCCAAAGATACACCCATGTTTGTCTATACGAGCTGCTAGCAAGGCCTCATAGATGGAGGGAAGCAGAATTACATGATTTTCTACAGTACAATAATCACTTGGCTTTCAGATGTCATCTGCTTATAGGATTTTCATGTATATTGTCCTTGGATTCAATCAGGTTTCTAGCAATGCCTATTATGACATTTTTCTGAAGCTGGTTTTATGAATTGAGTATTGGTGGAGTGGTTTTATGAATTTGAGTACTGGTGGAATAAAAGTCCACTTTTTGGTTGCTGAAACACAACAGGTCCTTATGAAGCATGTTATAAAATGGATACTTCTGTAATCCATAAAGAGATGGTAAAATGTTTTCATTCCCAAAGTTAGAGCAGACAAGAAAATGTAGCTCAAATGTAAGCTACTGCAGACCAACACTGAGCATTGTAAAAGATCAACTGGATGTAAGCTGGGAGGGAGGATGGTTAAGCTTGTGCATCCCCTGAAGATACCAGTGGATCTAGAATTTTGAAAAGGGGGATGTAGATGGTGTGATGCATCATTATGTGTAACACAATAAACATTTTTCTCCGGTTAGAAAGAAACTAGAAGCTTTACTAATACACTGGGGCCTAGAGCTATATAATTCAATTTAAGATTGAAGAAAAGAAACAATTGGAATGTGCATTAATTTGTTACATATGTTATATATAAAAACAAAACAACCAAGGCAAGAATAATCAAAATATGTTGTTTTATTAGTTCTGTAGTCATTTAACTACATTTCTGTAGTCAGTTAACTGTACATCTTTTTCACATTCCATAAAACCAAATCAAGCCTTCTTGAGCATCTTGACAGTGCCTCCAGTGCTTCACTGAAAGTGATTTTCCACACCTGAGCTAATGTTCACCTGAGCTAATATTTCTACATCTTTCATTTTTCAGCTAGAGTTAATAAATAAATAAATAAATAAAAGTCTGCAGGGCTGTGAAACAGAAGCTACAGTACTAGGAGCAGGTAACATATAGCAGCATTGCAGACATAAGGATAGCTAGAGTAGTGGAACCATTAAAGACAACCTAAAAGGAAAGAGGGTCATTCATACTTGCAGAATGAAGAATTCAGAAGGAAGCCAGCGAATGATAATGATCCATGAACTCAACTGACTCCCTTGCTGCTGGCCAAATAGAAATGTGGCTGCCACTGCTGTGCAGTTAGCTTTAAACTTTGGATGAAGCAGGAATCAAAGGTGTGGTTCAAGTGCACTAGTGCATCCCCCGCCCCTCCCACCTCCTAGGTCTGCTCCTGCCTGAAGAAGATGGAAGGACTTATCAGTGTTCTTCTCAGTCCTCTTTACAAGTCAATCTGTGGGAGACAAAAGAAAAATTACCCTGTGAAATGCAAAAGGTATGGTAAATATTCCGTTTAGCTTCCATTATTAAATTGTAATGCACCAACATGCCCAAATTATTCACATCTATTTGGTTAACTGGGCTTAAAACATGTCTTTTTTTCTTTTGTCCAAACAGTTCCTTCACATAGGCAGCAAGTGGATGACACATAGGCTAGGGACAGAAGATACACACAAACTGGCTTAAGTGATCAGAAACTGGTTTAAACCTGGAACAGAACAGAACAGAAGCTCAGTGCACATAAACCAGTTTCAAAATGGCTGAAACCAGGTTACAATAAACCTGGTTGAATGTAGTATCAGTCTTAACTGATTTGGGTCGAACTGGATTATGAAATTTCTGTCCCATGCACCTTCCTAGTTCAAGTTAAATCAGGCCCCCAGCATGCTTTCCAGCCCTGGGCTGGACTATGCTATCTGCTCCAGAGAGCAGGGCTAGCCCTGCCCCTCTGCTCCCTAGCTGGAGCAGTGAGGGCTGGCTGGCAAGGGGGCAGAGGGCGGGGGCAAGTCCGACTGGGAATGCAGCCCAGTCTACAGAGGGGACACTCCAGTCCCCCGCCCCAGCCCGGCAAACCCTGGCTGTAGTCTGGGGCCAGGGAGGAGGGCTAAACTCTCCTTTCCCACCTCAAACTTACTGCTGGCTGCAACTGTGGACTACAAATCCCAGAGGCACCTGGAAGCAGGAAGGGGAAGTGATGAGCAATCCTGCAGAGTCCTGCTGCTGTAATTCTAGATTGCAAAACCTTGGGGGCAATAGGAAGAGTAAGTGAAGTCACAGCCAGAGAGCCACGCTCTAGTGCCCCCTGGCTTCTGGCCTGAGCCACTGCAGGTGTGTGGCTGCATTCCCTGAATCAAAGGTAAATGTCTCTTCACTTCTGTTTCAGTTTAATCTGTGCAAAGGCTGAATTGATTCAGCCTTGGGCTTTTTGACTGTCTGTACTTGGCCATACAGACAAAGAAATTGCCCATGCTTGGTTCCTTGCTAGAATCCAGAAAAGATGATGGTCAGTTTATTTTAAATGACTGTGAATTTATCAGAAACATGGATGGTATTTTGGATGGACTTAATTAAAATTCAGTAAAATTCAAATAGAAAAGATAAAAATTATCACTTCGGTACAAACTATAAGTAATCAGAAAGTGGTGGCAATTTTTTAATTTACTATACCAAAAAAGACTTATATTAGTTTCCTAAAGGAGTTTCTGACTATGATTTGAGAGGCTAATAATTAACCATGGTGGAACTGCAACTGCCATAGCAACAGGTTTTATCAGGAAAAAAGAGATATCATAAAGGAAGCCTCTGGCATAAAGAATTATTCAGTCCAGAGTTGTTAAATGAAGACTACTTTTAAGCCTACTTTTTATAATGAATTTATATAAAAACATATAGTTTCTACAATGAAGCTGATGATCGCATATTTTCAAAGCCCCAAATCAGTGGGGGGATAAGGGACAGGCTTGGGGAAAAAGATTAAGCAGGGGAATATTACAAGTCCTTACTCTGTAAAAGGCACTGTAGAGACATAGAAAACACAAGCAGGATAACTATTCTAAAACAACTGAAGCATAGAAAATAGAAACTAAGTGGTTGAAACCATTTTTTTAATATTAGCTATTTTTAAATTTAAAGATTGAAATAAAGGAACAACTTCTGTTTGACTTCTGAAAGAATGTCTTTAGTGAAAAGGGACAAAATTATATAATGAGCTGCTGCACCCCATATCAGGTGCCCTTATTTCTGCATTTATATATTTGAGCATAGCATTGTCAAATTAAGATGATGCTTAGCTTCTAGATGATGATCTTCTAGTTCTTGGAATTGTCCCACCATTCGTTCCCCAAATGTTAAGAATCTGTCCTACTGAAGGGTGACCTATATGACAGTGGTATACTTGTACAGATGTAAGTTCACATCCAATCAAAGACAGCATCCAGTTATTCTCATTTTGTGCACTTCTCCTTGTGTTGAAATGGATCAGGAGTTGTGTACCGCATTTTATGAGATTGTCCTTGCACCTCAACCTTTAAACACTGCAGTTGTTTTCCTGTCATGGCCAAGGACACCATTATATGTTATGCCAAATTGCCTTCCTTCATCTTCAAATAATTTTCCAGGGGAAAAAAAATCTTGTGTTCTGTTTTTTGCTGACATATTTGCAAGATGAGCCCTTTACTGTGGAGGTCTTTGGCAAGGCTGTTTAATGTTACCTCTACATTCAGCTTGATCCATCAATGGCTACGTTGTACAAACCAGCACATATACACATAGCAAAATGTGTTATGCATGAATTTGTGGGCATGTAACTGAGTAGATTCCCTGGTGTATAGTTTTTGTGAGGTCCATTACAGTGGTATCTTTGAAAAGAAAGATTCAGCATGACGCAATTGGCCTTCAACATTATAAAATAATTGAGTTGTAGGTAGGTAGGTGGAAATGCCTGAAAGAATAAGCTCGGTCTCTATTGTGCTGTAGTTTGTATTATTTAAGGAAAGCCAAGGAGCATACCCTGGGTTAGCCTGCTCCTATATTAAGTGCTTGAAGGGGTTGATAACTGTAGATGCTTTATGCTTCCTGAGTGTTTCTGGGAACTGCTTTAACATTTGGAAGAGATTTCCTCTAAATTCTGCTCAGCATTTTCAGGTGACCTGATGAGTCTTGGCCAGGTGAATTACAACACTCAGTTCTGTTCATCATTTCATTACATTAAGAGACATGGAACGTAAAGAATCAAACCTTTTAACTGAATGAGTATTATCAGGCTCCATTAGCTTACATCCAGCTGCTTGTTACATTCAGTATATTTTTTTGGTATAACACTGCCAATCATGTTTAAAACAAGATATACATTTTAAGTGCTGAAAGATTACTTGGTTCAAATATAATCTTTCCCCTTTTGATATATGCTCATTGTTTTCACATTTGAACAACAGGACAAACATCCAAGTAAGATAAATGCCTTATATTGGGATACAGCATCTTTCATTATATCCCATGCCTGTTACCTGAGTTTCATTCTCTCGAGCGGTTTGGGGGCCAGCTTTGTGGCTCAGCCTTTCAAAAATGTCTTCACCTTCTAAGGAACCAGTGGAACAGACAGTTTGACCAACCTGGTTTTCTAGCTGTTCACTGGGTTCAGGAGTCCCCTTCCTGACCACTGTCAGCTTGTTCACACTAGGTGCAGCAGAAGTCCAGAAGAACCTAGTTCCAGTCTAGTAGCCCTAGATTGTGAATCATCACACAGACTCCATAGGCACCTATGTTTCACTCCTCTGGCTTTCGCTACCCAGGTGGCCTCACTATTCCAGGCCTTTCTTCTTAATCTGGGCTTCCTCTCTTGCCTCTCACATGTTTCTCTTCTAAGCTCCTGTCAGCTACTGAGTACAAGCAGCCCCTTTTTTATATAGCTGGTGCTGTCACAATACACTTGTTTCATATGACCCTGGAGAAACTACACCTCTTCCCTTATCCTTGTTTTCCTCCCAGAATCTCCCATACTTTCCCTTTCTTTAGAGTCGAGCCTTAATGACCTGACTAGCTGCATTTCCCCTTACAAGGACCAGAATTTGCAACCCCATGCTGTTTATGATTCATTACTTTCCAACTCAAGATTAGCATCCAAATAGGGCCCGATTCAGCAGTCCATCTTTTAGTCAGCAAAGTAGTGGAACATGTGCGCTTCACTTTACATGTGTTGAGGCCCCACTTAAGGTGTTATCCCAAATTAGAGAATTTGGGAGCTATATGTGACTGAGGTGACCTGTCACTCCTAATGAGTGACAAAAAGTGAACAGAGAAGTTGACAAAAAGTATTCACTTAAATTGTTTATCAAATACTTATGGGTAATAATTATATTTGTAAAAATCAGGAAGGGATTGAGTCTAGTTTGTGAACGAGCTAAACATCATTTAACTAATTCTCAATGAATATATTAGTACATTCTCAAGAGAGGCAAAAAATGTGTTATATTATGTTTTGATCATCCTAACTTAAATTTCTGACACCACTGACAACCTGCAATTGAAAACCTCTGCAAAGCTGGCACTGATATTCTTGTATTGAATTAGTTCCTTCCTTTCAATCCAAATAGACTTTGTTTTGCCACAGTCTGAACAGAGCAGAGGTCAGTCTAAAATAGTAATTCCAGCTAGACCTGAGGCTTAAGTCCTCTCACCTCCTGAGTATAAGGACTCCTGAACACCATTTGGCATCTGTTGGATAGACAGTATCAAGTAGAATGATAGTAAAGTAGGGCTAGAAAGAACCTCATGAGGTTATCTAGTCCAGCCCACTGCTCCAAGGCAGGATCATCTCTGACTAGACCAGGGTGGGCAAAATATAGTTTGCAGGCCAGATCCAGCCTGCCAAGGGAGTCTGTGTGGCCTGCGATGGGTCCCTCAGTGCTGCCCAACCCAAGCATGGGGAGCAGCCTGGGCCGTGGTGCATGCAGCTTGTCCCACCACCTCCAGATGCACGGTGGGTGGTGGCAATGCAGCAGCTGGATTATGCTTCCTGAAAAGCCCTGCAGAGCTGGCTCATTCTGGCTGCTTCCACTAGTGTCTGTTGCCCTCAGACCTGGCTCCAGCCCCTCTGTGTAGTACCCCCAGCCTGTCCACCCTGCACCCACCACTGGGGGTGCTGGACAGAGCAGGAGGGTGGGCAGCTGGGGTCTCCACAGAGACTGGCCTGGGACCCCTGTGGGCAGGGCATGCTTAACTGGGCGAACGGGATGGGGCTGCTGGTGGGTGGGGAACAGCGTCTGGGAGCGAGAGTGGCAGGCCAGAGCCAGGGCTGGGATTGTAGGGTGGTGGTATGGAGGGAGCAGATTGTGGCTCTGCCCCAGGCTACAGCCTTGCTGTCACCACCCTGCAATCCTAGTCCTGGCCTAGGCTCTGGCTTTGGCCCATCCTGCCTGTCCCACTCTTGGATGCCGTTCCCCACCCACCCACAGCTCCATCGCATCTGCCTGTCCAAGCATGCCCTGCCCATGGGGGTCCGTGGAGACCCTACATGCCCTCTCTATCCAGTGCCCCTAGCAGTGGGTGAGCCAGATAAGATCAATTGCTGTATGCGTTTTTTAAATTTGCTCTTGTGGTTTTGGTTTTGGTGTTCTGTTTTGTCTACCATGATTCAGAAAATTTAAAGCAAAACAAAATTCAGTTGCAATGATAAGAACACGTTTTGAAATAGGTAGAGTACCTATAAAGACAATGCAATTCTGAATAATTAGCAATCCAAAAAGCTTTAACTTTGTCTGGGTGCCAGTTTGATGGGTGTGAATCCTTGTATGTTCCACTGAACACACAAGATCTATGCCAGAAGGAATTATTACTCTTGGAGAGGCCAATGAAATTGGACATGTCAAAGGGTAGGGAATAAGCAAAAAAAATTCTCTCTTGAAGTTGGTGATTGAGCAAGGTAGCTATTTTGGAAAAGGGAATGATAGATCAGGGTGTTGGCGCTCTGTTAGTGTCTTATGGTACCATAAGAGGATTCCAATTCAGAAATATGAATTAGAGGGTAAGCTGCTTTTCTTTTTTTATCATCATTATTTATTTTAGTTATTTTAGACAGCTTTGATTTTTTTTTTTGAGTGTAGTTTTGCCTCTGCAAAAAAATATCCACAAAACCACCACTGCTCCATATCACATCAGTGACTGACAAACAAGGTAGTTAAATGCTAAAAAGCAGTGAATTGCTCTTGCAATTTAATGGTGAGTAAAAAAAAAAAAAAATGCAGGCAGAAAATTAGAGGCTAAGTTGAGACTTTTTTAAAAATCAGAGCCATTATTTGCATTACTAAAACATCAGCTTTGTAAACCCAAAGTACCAGATTTTTTTTTTGCATAGAATAAGTATTGCAGGAAAGACAGCAGGCAATAATTTCACTACTGGAGTTTAGGACTCTCAATCCCAGAAAGTTGAAAATCTTGGAATGAGAATAAATATGCTGAGATTTTCTTTTATGTCTATTGTACTTGCCAATGCAGAGTTTTCTTTGCAGTTGGCATCTTCTGTACTGAATTAATTAATAATCTGAATAATTAATCATTGCATTGCATATGTTTCCTCTGGACTTTATACAGGTTCATTAGGCATGTATGTCTGTGACTGACTTGCTTCATGCATCGCTCAAAAAAAGTTACTGATTTGAAATGAAATCAGAGATAGGGATAGAGCAAGTTTCCTTACTTGCTTTGTTGTCATGCTGGTTAATGGATTTAAATTCTGCATGTCTAGACGTATTATGATTATATTAATGCACTGTATAGTTATTTATTTGTTTACATTCTTCAAGGTACTGGTAATGCTATACTTGCTATAAAATAAGAGATTTAGGGATCATTGGATGAAATTAAATTTCATAGTAAATTGTCAGAGTGCAGAATTACTCCAGAATTTCATTTCCTACTTTAGTTGCTGAAATATTTTAGATAAGTCATTACATGGTTTTAATACATTATATAACAGTGATGAAAGTAATTTTTATCTTTCAGTTTCTCACAATAACTAAGTGCAGTGCTAATAAGCTACATGTATGCATCTGATAAGTATTGATCTTATATTAATTCACTATCCATAATGGATCTTTCTCAAGGTTCCAGGGCTATATATTCAAGTTGTTAGTTTTAGAGAGAAAATGAATTCAAGCTTAGGATAGAATTATAAAAATGGCATTTCTGGGTTCTTGTTTTGAATGACTTCTTTACCAGAATTGCTTGGTTAACAAGTCAGAGATGATGGGGAAAATCCTGCCTCTAGTGAAGCCATAGGATTTTGCCATTTTCTTCAATTGGCCAGTGTTTCATCCAGTGTTTTTAACTTCCAGTATGACAGACTCTTAGCCTATGACCAAACTTGCTCTTCAGTACATCCTGTTTGCAAGCACTAGTCTTAGAAATATATTGGTGAAGCTATTCCAAGGGTATCTTCCCTGGGGCTTCTCTTGAGGCCTCCATCTCTGGTGTGTTTGAGAACAGCCATGGGTTGCCCCTAAATACCTTCACTTCCTCATTTCTGTGTGTGAGTGAGTAGGAGAGAAGGTATGTGGTCGGGACTAGGTGCCCCTCCTCTAACGGCATCAGGCAATGCATGGAAAGGGTTCCTTTAACAGTGACATTTTAAATTGGTCAAACTCAGTCCCTCAAGTCTTAGAGTAATGGAAATATTTTCAGGGATGTTGCTTTTCACGCGAGCACAAAAATCCTTATTATTCTGTGCATGATGGCTATTGTAGTCTCATGAGAAAATCGTACAGCACATCCTTGGAATAACTGCCTTGTTTTCCATGAAAATTATTCTTATAATAATAATAATTAATACTTTTGCTTTTTCATCCAAAAGTCTCAAAGCTCTTTGTGCACATCCCTTGATAAAGCCTCACAAGACCCTCTGTTGTACTGAAGCAGTGTGATATCCTTTTGTTTGGGGGATAAACTAAGTTGCAAATAGTTTCTGACTTGTCAAGGTCACACAAGCCATTAGTGACAGAGCCAGAAATAGAACCCAGCCCCATGCTTTACCCACTAGACACTTCCTCCTTAATTCTACTTATTGCAGTGTAACATAATTGAATCCTGAGCCTACAGATTTACCCTCATGTCATTTGGTCTGTAGAAATATAGATTGACTTTCTGTACAAGTGAAGCTGCCTGAAATCATATTTGCAAGTAAGAAAAATATTAACTAGGGCTACATTTCTGGGGGTCCTGTTATAGTTATTCACAATGGGATTCTATGAGGTCCCAATGTAATTTCAGGATTTCATGTGGAGGTTTTGCCTGGAACTTTTTTGTTTCCTCACTTTGTCTGTCTCACCACGGAAGCTCATTATGAATTTTTCATACATCTTGTTTTTGTGATTTAATGGGTGGAAAAAAAGAGCAGCACCTCCTGGTTTGGGTAGTGAAGCAGATGGGCTGATTTTGCTGAAATGATGATGCTGTGGAAACGTACAAAGAAGTTTAACACTAAAAGAGAATCTGCCATGGATCCCTGTCAAATCCTATTTTGGCACCCCAAGATTAACTGCAATCCAGCTGTGGAAAGGTATCGATAATTTGTCTCTTAATCTTCTGGACACTGAGTTACTGGAAACTGGCATTCCATCTGCCTAGAAATCTGCATGCTGTCTTACTTTTCATTAAAAGGTGCTATAGCCACTAAAGATGGGAGGCTTTGGTATTCAGCTTGGCTATGCCAAATGATATGTCATGTAACTGTTAGTCTTAGACATGCTATTTCTTTATGGCCAGCTTATTTATTCCATAGTGTAATTGCTCATTTCACCAATAGCATCATACCTTCCTTTCAATTTTACATTAAAAAAAAAGATTGTGTGTGAAATTTTAGTCTCATTGGAACCAGTGGCTACACTCCCATTAATGTATATGGGGTTAGGTTTTACCTTTAAAGCTTTCAAGAAATATTGATCGGTTATTTTATAAAAGGCGGTTTAGGAGGGTAAAGTTTTTGCCTTTTTCTTTTGAGCTTCTGCAATTTACCATACATGGAGGCACCAGCAAAACTTGTGCTGGGCCCCGCTTAGAAAAAAAACAACATGGTGTTTGACAGCTTCCCGTTCACAGGATTCCAGATGAGAGGTTCATGGCTACCTAGGCAAATATGATGAAAGCAGCCAAAATGGTACAGTGGGGGCGGGGGTGTGTGTTAATGTCCCACCTGATTTGAATAACATAACCCTAAAAATCATAGAATAACAGAAAATTAGGGTTGGAAGGGACCTCAGGAGGTCATCTAGTCCAACCCCCTGCTCAAAGCAGGACTGTCCTCAATGATATCATCCCAGCCAGAATGATTCAGAAATGTTTTATTCCTCTATATATCTCCCAAAATATTATATTTTATAAATATAAATATATATATTTTACCCCAATTTCCACTCCCCTCCATTTTTCTTTATTTTTATGGTTCCTATTACCCTGGAGTCTAAACATCTTGCAGTTTCCAACATATTTATCCTCACAAATATCCTGTGAAATAGAGAGTCCCTATTACCTCCATTTTACAGACGAAGCCTGGAGGGACTAAGTGACACGCAGGAAATCTGCAGCAGGACAGGGAATTGGACTCTTTACTCCTACCTAAGTTTTTCATCTTGTTTTATATTTGAGTGGCATAACAATGATGTGAATTGGACCCTTGGTGGGGTTGCAGCCAGTCTCTCACAGCCACATGGAGATGGCATTAATGTAATGGAATAGAGTAGGAATAGTGGCTTTGAATGTGTTTTGTTTGCCTGGGGTACTGCATAACTAAAATGACTTAAAGGAGACATTTACAAACAACTTAGTATTCATGAGGAGATGGCCATTGCTGTCGGATCAAAAGCTGGAAAAGAAACCGCTCTAGGGCAGAACTTGTGTATTTGAGTAAAATTGCAGTGCCTATTGTTGAAAGAATCAATATAAAAAGAACTAAGGGAAAGGAACAGAGTTGGACAAAATGGTAGTTCCTGAATATTTATCATCTCTTTTATACAGTGGCACAATTGAAACCAAAGGAGGTGGAATATGTGCTGGTGATTAAGCCCTAATTCTTTTGGGTCAGGATTCACGGTGACCTGTTGGCAGTCTCTGCTTTCCAGGGGAGCATATGGTACGATTGATATTGGCTCCAAAGAGAGCTGGTCTTTCAGTTGGAAGGATGAATGTGATATCAACCCTCAGGAGAGAACTATAAAGTCAGTGTTGGGGGATACAATGAATATAATAACAATAGAAAGAGATTGCTTCTATTTTTATCTCTTATGTATGGAAATTTGCAGTATTGGCACAAATTTATAGATTGAAAAAGCTTTCAAAATGTGATGAAGATCTGCCTTCAGTTTTCCCATTTAGAGAACGGTTACCTGACTGAGAAATGTCTAAGGTCTCTGGCTTTCCTTTTGTTGTAAGAGTTGTTTTGTATGGCCTACTTCAATTAATTCTGCAGAGAAATGCAAATATAAAAAAACAACATAGGCTAATAGGGGATGTCACTTATTTCCCCCAGGGTGATGCTTGCTCTGGACTTCCAGCTTTGTTTGGTCTCTGTCTCGGCTGAAGTTGGCCCAGGCATAGCTTCTCGAAAGTGCGGGGACCTTGACTCCTTCCAACTCTGAATCCCCCGCCTTTTGATCCCTGACCATCCTTGGCTTGCCGCAGCCCTTCCTCTCAGTGAGCTATCGTCTGGCTCATCTCCTGAGAGAAAGAGAGACTTTACTTCTCCAAATCACAGCACTTTATGTATTCCCTGGTTTCCCAGAGCACCTCAGCAGGTTTCCCATCCACCTCCCCTGGGGCAAACCCAGATTGTACTCTGTGGATGTTTCTAAGATCACACTGTGACCTGGGGGTTGAGCTCAGAGGTCCAACCACCTTCTTCCACAGTGGGCTTTTCCTTCCCTGAACCACAGGTAGGGCACCAGGTTCCCCCACCAGTTGATAGTCAGGTCTTCTTGGGTAACTTAGTTAATACTTCATGGTCCTGAACATACCCAATGGATTCAAATTTGGTGCATTTGCCGTTTTTTGCCAAAGGTTTTTACAAAAGCTGCATTTTATCTTGTTGTGGTTCCTCAGGGGTTGACTTCCCAGCTTGGTTATCCCCTTGGGCTTGCCCACATCTCCTTTGTGGGGACTTTCTGTCTGGTCCTACATTTGGGAATTGGCTTAGGGAGCTCCCTCTTTTGCATCTTCTCACGTCCAGGTCCATTGTCCATAAATTTGTCTGCCCATTAACTTACAGTTGTTATATCTGGAGTGTTTCAATTTTTCATCCACATTTTGAAGTCTGGGGAGCTATTGACCTAAACACATCAGGTCACTTATTTCCTCCATGGTGGAGGCTCTGGCACATCTTCTCCATATGAGGAAATATTCCTTGGGCATGGCTATAACTTCCATGTACATTATCTCCTCAGTTTTTTGTACTCCCTGAAACATCTTCCAGTAAGCTTCAGGAGTTAGCTTAAGTTGGAGCAGAAGGGCCTGCTTGAATTATTCATAGACCTAGCCTATCAGTTCTGTGTTTTTGGCCCTGAACTGTAGGGGCCTTAGACCCTAGTAAGAGCCTGGATGTGGATCTGATCCTTGAGATGAACCTGGTGTAACAAAAATTCTCTCAAACCCAGGAAGGAAGATCTCCATACCACCTCTAGTACTAGGGCTAGTAGTTTTGGATTTATGTACCTAAACATGTCAGTTCTCAAGTTTACTGCCCCAGATGCCCTATTTCCTTGTCTTCTCAGTTTCCTTGTCTCCACTTAATGGTTCCTCTGCTTTTTACTGCCCTCATACTCCAGCTTCATCTGCAGCTCCTCCACCCAAACCTCTCTCTCTGGATCAGTATCTGCCTCTGTAGCCCAATGTCAGGGGAAGAGTCATGAGGAAGCCTGGATGCTGCTCCAGCTAGTGTGGTCACCAATAGCACTGTAATGCCTTGGTGACAAGTCAGGCTGCTATCCCAGTATTGGTTCTCTAGCTGGTTCAGGGTTTTGAGCTTGATTACTCTGTACCATCAGTCTCATTAACTGGGCTTTCTTTGTGTTTCCAAATGTTTAACCCTCTCTCGTGGCTGCAAGCCTCACCTTAAAGCAGCGATTCATGAAATCTTTTTATGGGTGCTGTAGGTCACCACATGATATCAGCACTGCTAGGTGTGCAAATATGTACACATAATTCACAAGACAGCCCCAGAGATTTCAAATAGGAATCCACAGTGCCGGAAACACTCTGATCTGTTGTGGGCTTGCTGAGTTGTTTGCAGCAGAAGAATCGCTCTATTTTTCTGTAGTAAAAAAAATGAAAGCTAAGAGCTGGTATTTTCTCAGGGGTGCCTTGAGTCAAAAAAGTTGAAAACCACTGCCTTGGGGAGGAACTTGTATTCTGAATCTCCTGTCATGATTCTTCAAAAACCACTGGGGTTGCAATATGGGATACTGCCATGTCCACCACATGTCATGATTCCCCCCAGGGGAATGATTGCTTGAGAGATCCTCATCCCAACAGCAAGTCCATGTTGGGAAGTCCCAGTCCTTGACTGCTGCTGCTTTAAGAGCAATAGCCAGGGCTGGTTTAGCACATGTGATGGCAGGAGAATCTCAGCCAGGATGGTGTAAGGGTTCATGGCATGGGTAAGGCTGCTCCCTCTCCCCATCCCCACTTTCAAAATCCCACAGAGTACACCCCAAAATCCCAACAGCAAAGTAGGCAGTCGCAGTTACTTTTTATCCTGTCCCCTCGAAAGGGTTAAGTGGTCCCTTTATTCTCAGTCCAGCCCACACAGCCCTGAGCACTCGAAATAGCCTACTATTCCCTTGCTTCAGATTCTCTCTAGCTCATCCTGCATTTTCAGGCTGCCCCATCCATTGCTTGTCTGTCTCAGCTTCCCTAGAGGCCTCCAATCCCTCAATGCCTCAGTGTGAAAGTAGCAACATTGCTATCCAATTCCTATGTTGCTGGAAGCCCATCTTGTCTGTTTGGTTTATACGCAGCTCTGAGACCTAGCAGAGACTTTATTAACCCATAGTTTCCTGTGTACAAGTAAGTCAGGGAAACCGAGGTATAAAATGTTATTACAACACATAGGCAGGCAAGGTTCTTTGCCTGCCTATGTCCTTAGAGCAACACGGCTACAACCAAAAACCCTGTTACAACCCAAACACATTTAAAAACGGCACTATTTCAGGAAAACCCATAGTCCATCACAGGTGACTATATTGATTGTTATCGTGAGGAGTTTCTCTTTTCCTGCACACAGTGAAACTCCTTTCTGAGCTAAGGCAAAGAAAAATGGAGGATGTGTATAAAATAAAATGCTTGCAGACGAGCAGCATAGGGCTTTTGAATTCAAGGAAGTGATGCACAGTTAAGGCTTTTTGCCGTAGCCAGCAATTTAGCCATGGCCAGCACCAAAGCCACAGAAGCCATGACTCTGAGGAAGGTTCATGATTCTCCAGTACTCTGTCAGAGGGCAGAATGCATTGGATCATGGGCAATTCAGTTCAGACAAGAATGCTGGCTTATGAAAAAATATAATGCATTAGCTCCAAACTACAAGTCCCTTTTAAGGTATTTTGCCACAATAGGGAAATATGCTTGGCTAGGCTGAGTGCAATGGCCATGAGTGACTGGTGCCTCCTGAATCTGGGGGGGCGCCCACAGAAGCTGCCAATGGCAGCAGCCCTGTCAGGGGGGCACCAGCCCTACCGACGGTGTCAGTGTTGGCTGTCAGGGTGGTACCAGCCCCTTCAAGGGGAGGCACATGCACCCCCTACCAGTCACCTATGGCAGTGACATTAGAAAGTACTTTTGATGTGATCCAGCTAAAAATCATTAAACCTCTTTAGTGATGTAAGGAGTAATATCAGGATATCTGATAAACAGAATCTATAGCAGAAAGGCAATGAATTGATATTTTTTTAATTAGAACTCACAATGGCAGCGTGGGCTGCCATTTCCTCAAGATCTGCCAAACTGCCAAAGGCTTCATTTTGCATTAGTTGCAGTCTTGCTGTCAGATGGTTGTGCCCAGTATGAGGTGTGTACCTCCCATTAGATACCCACCTGGACATGTCCCCTTCACAGAGGGGCTCCACTTTTGTGAAAACCTAGGAATAGACCACTGGTCCCAGCTGTTAAAAAAATATCTTCTAATCATTGGGACCTCCATTGCCTTCACAAAATTATTTCTTCCTTTGGTGAACAGAGGCATTCAAAATCCTTATTTCACAGAAAATCACACAGCTACGTGCAAATACTCTAAATGTTAATCTCCCCCAAACTATGGTAGAAATTAACCTTTCCAACTTCAGTGCATGCCAGTATACCAGGATACAGCATATGTTGAAAATATGTAGACACGGACCCATCAGACCTGTTATTTAAGAAGCACAACTGTTGTTGAGTGCAGCATTGTCCAAATAAAGCAGCAGTGACCTGACAGAAATGTCTTCTCTACAACGCAGTGTTAAGCATTATTTAGAGAACCTTTCAGTTGTTCTGTATCATAAATAGACCGTTCAGTCCTTCATCCTTTCAGCTTAGCCAGGTAACCTAGTGATATCTTGTCCAAGTCAAATGAAGCATAGGGTTTACTTTTAAAAGGACCCTATGCTTGGGCTGGGTTTCAAGGGATATTCAGAAAAACTGGGCTGTAAGGGAAACAGGGCCGGGTTCTTCTGAGAAAGAACATCTATGAATTCTTAGACTAGATAAATAAGTAGGTTGCCTTTTAGTTTTAAACTTTGGATTATCCATACTTTTATCTATTCAATGAATAGCCACTCATTTTTGTATTCTGAAAGGAGATAAAATAAGTTCTCAATTACTGCCCCTATGTCTGTGATTATTTTTGCATGCTTCTGTCATGTTCCCTCTTCTTCTCTCTAAGTTAAGTAGTCCCAATCTTTCCAGTCTGTCCACATAAAGAAATATTTCCACACCATTGCCTGACTTCAAATCCTTTCTTTTTCTGCCTTTTTTTTTTAAACTAAGGGACTCAGAACTGACTGTAGTATTCCAGGTGAAGGCCTTCTACTAACTTATAAAATGCCACTTCAGTATTTTAAATATTATTTTCTATGCTACTCCTTATGGACACTATCATATTATTTGCTTTATTAACCACTGTCACACATGGAGCAGAGGTTTGTCATCTACATACCTGAGTTTCTTTGCTTGTTTGTTTTGTCCATGTGAATCTAGGACTCAGTATTATATATAAGCAGCTCAAATTACTCTTTCCAGCATGTACTATCTCATACTTGTCAACAGTTAACTTAAAATATTGTCATATTATTCATTCACCAGACTTTCTTAATACCTTTTGTAGTTCCCTCGCAACGTTCTCTAATCCTGTTTAATCTACTGCCATTTACATTTCTTACCTTGTCACCATTTGCTTTCTTTTCTAGATCGTAGATTTTTAAAAACCTAGTAAGTGAGCATTTTGCCATGTAAATAAAAAAAAAACAAACCCTCCTGAAGTCAGTGGCACTATATCAGTGTGAAAACAGCATGAGGAGGGAATCTTGTTTACACTGTATGAGATTTTAAATGACAACTTAGCTTCTTGAACGCAAGCAGTAACATCAGCACTATGTCAGTGGTGACCTTGCAAAAGAAAATGATGTTGGCCAAGCTGATCTAGTGTGTGTTTATGTATTAGTGAGAGACAATTTGGTTGATTACAACTTTCATGTAACTTCCTCAATCTGTAAATTAATTTCTGATCATGTGACTGCATATAGTCCAAAGAAATTAATTGTGTGATTGTTGCATCTACTTGTAAGAGCTGGAGGGCACACCCTTCTTTCCCAGACATCATCATAGCTCTTCATTGCTTTTCTTTTGTCTGCACAGGGAACTCTTTGAAGGTTCCTGTAGATATGTGGGAAGCCTGCTCCAGTGCACTGGAAATCCAGCGTGTTGGAGCAGACTCGATTAATTGAGTCTGCTAGAGCATGGAAACTATCACTGTCTGGCAGCCTTCTGTGTCACGTGTATTAGTGTCCCCACACTGAAAAATGTCAGCGGGGCACTTAGAAATAAAACACATTAGATGAGCTTTAGTTCAAAGTGCGTCGCCACCATTTTTTCAGCTCAGGGATGCTGATACACGTGACACACGGGCGCTTTTAATTAGCATGGCTTGCTAATTAAAGCAGCTGGCACCATGTCCTGGAGCACATGTAAAAATGCCCCCAAATCGATATCAATGGGAGTTTCATAACCCATGTGATTACATTAGAGATCCACAGTGGCTAGGTGGGGGAAGGAGGAAGAGAGAATTTTATCCCCTGCTCATACAAATGTCTTTCTCACTACATGAAGATATGCTTTGAGGAATACAGTAAGCTTGACACTGTATTTACTATTCATGTCTACTGTGAGCAGAATTATTTTATAGACAGATGCATTGTTCTCTCATGTATTAATTTTTTAAATACATTTCACTTCCGCTGACAAGCCATTACAATTCAGCATTTAAATGTCAGTCTTTGGCATATAATTTGCTGTCATGAAAACAACTGTGGATTTATTTCCTGGCTAAACTCTCATGAAGTATTGAGCAATATGTCAAAATCAAGAAGTGTTATAATTTCTTAAAGGGGGAAAAAAAGAATCTCTAAGCAGCATGGAGAAGACAACTAATGTATATAGTTGGCTCCCTGGACAGTAAGAGGTGCAATAGCTTTTTGAAAAAATAAAGGTTTTTGTAGGGAAGATGGGCTATGTTAATTTTGAGGGAGGGGAGTAAGGTGATGTCATTCTTTATGACTAGGACCTATCAAAGATATTGAAGAGGTAATTATTTAAAATTAGGCTTGATGGGAGATAACCAAGGAAAACTTAGCAACTGCCACCATTCCTTTGCAGTCAGATTTGGATGAAATACAAGGACTTGATCACATGGTCTTTCAAGTTCCCAGATGCCTTTTCCAAGAGTAAGGATATTACCTCCAGCTGGTGGCACAAATTTAATGTGGATTAGTTTCCTTCTGCCTCCCTAAATCCTGTCTAAGTTTCTGTAATTACAGTACACTTCTTTGGCCATCACCCTTAGCTACTATTCAATTTTTTGCTGTGCTGTTAGGCAAGTACTACATTCCTGCCCGTAGCTGGCAAACCTTCAGGCATGCATGAAATTAATAGTTTAGTCAGACAAAATTTGTTGTTAGATTACGAAGCCAAAACAGCTAGTTTTTTTTGTTAATACTGAATGTTTTTATATTTAATAATTATATTCATTTTTTTAAGTTCAGTATACTCGCTAATACTTTTTTTCTGTTCTTAGATATTGCTTTATTATTTTACTGCTTCCACCTTCCCAACAGTGCAGTGCATGCAAAATCCAGGCAAATATATTTGTTGTTTCAAAATCTTTTTTCTACAAACCTAATAAATCATATAACCTATAATAAAAGAAAATGTAATTACATTCTTAGGTAAATTATATTATTTTAGGGGCAAATGTAAACTTGTTTTTCCCCTTACAAGTGGTTCATCATATTTCACCTTTCTCCATGATTTGTTTGGTAAAGCTGTGTGACAGTTTTTTCACAGGGGAATGTCGTGAAAGATTTCTAGCAGTTGCATTCTCTTCCTGTCAGTTTATTCTTCCTTTTCCCTATCCCTTTTGGAAATCCTGCTAAAATATGTGTTATTCAGGTGTCACAAATATCAGATGCAGGCAGGCTAGGCAGGTTTCAGAGGACCTGTCATTGCCAGAGGAAAGTGGCGAAGAGAATTATCGGGGTTTGGTAGACCTGGGAGACTAACAAGGATCTGTTCCTGTGCAGCTAGAAGAAGTTTGCTCTCCTGTAAAATTTATATAACCTAATAATAAGTTTCCTTTGGCTTTCAAGTCATTTACTAAGGGCTTTGACACTACAGTAATGGATGCTTTAGAAAACTTCAAGATGGATTTTATTTTTACAGTCCCTCTACACTATGGCAGGAGTCAAGTTACTAAGTGAGCAAATTAATTTAGTAGAGAACCATCAATGCAGTTAGGACCTATAAGCCAGGTACAGAAGTTACATTTTTGCATAGTAAGCACTTAGAAAGCGCTCTACAGTGATAACTGAACAGCTGTTGAGGGTACATAGAGCACTGTAAAAATGGCGGATCCCACTCCAAGATAACCCTGGGTGGATGTGGTATCCGACTTGAATGCTGTAATGAACATCTGTACCAGATACCATTGAAACTCATGGTAGGTCTCATTCTGCCAACATCCCATGGAACGTCATGGCACCCTCTCACCCCCACCTTGTGGGGCAGTTGTCTACCCTAGGCCACAGCTCATCTCCTGTGCCTGAGCACTGGGTTGGCCTCACCCCAGGCTCTCAGTGAAGTGAAACCCCTGTTCTCAATATGCCTTCTCCCTCCCCACCCCTTTTACTTCCAGCCAGCTATGGGCCACTGTCTGGTATTATTGCTCAGTGTGCAGATTCCATCTACTGGACCTATCTAGGCATTTGTAAAGATCTTAGCTTTCAGTTAAGTATTGTGCTGTTTGTTGGACACCACATTTACACAGGAGGCTGTCCAAGGTGTTCATCTTGTGAAAATGTTGTTGTGAAGCATCTGTGTCCAAATCTCAGTCTGTTCAGCTTGCCCCACACTTCTCTGCTAAGGTTGTGCCCAATGGGGGGCTCAGTGTTGGTATAAAACGCTGTAGGAATAGATTTTGGATTGGATTACTCTAAATGATCTAGTCACCACACCCCTTATCTAAATTGAGCGCAATACACAGGGCCACATTACCCAGCCTGATGGACTCTACAGGCCCAGAAACCTGGCAGCAGGGGAGCAGTTGGGGTCTGTCTTCTTATGTCATGTGGTCTAATGCCCTGGAGTGCAAGGAGTACATCTCTGTGTGTGTAAGTTGTGCAGTCTGTTAGTGCAGTCTCTGTGCACTGTTAAGTATGAGGTTGAGGTTTTTAGTGTGACAACTTCTGGACCATACCAGAGCACACATTTGTGCTGGGGCATATACCATTGCAAGTGTTGTGGTTCTGAGCACTTTGAAGCTGGCAGCCCATGTCATGCTGGCTAAACGTCTAAACTTTACTGCTGACCTTCTGAATGTGATATAGGTGAGGGAATGGTGTAATGTGACTCCTTAGTAGGTTGGGTTATGCTCATGGGGAACGCTGTGGTTGCCTATTCTGATATTCAGCATGCTCTTAGCTCAATGATTGTCCAGGTGGAAGAATGACCATATTGATTTATTCATGCTCCCACTGACCCTGTGCCTTTGAAACTCCTACTCTGAGCCTCTGTGCCAGTATCCTAGAACAAAGCTGAGGCACCAGGGTTGTTCCTCCCTACTGTTGTTCAGGGCTTATCAGTCTGTGTTGCATTGGATGGGACCATAAATTTGGTTAATTGACAGCTGGCTGCCCTATCCCTCAGGGTCACATAGCTTTTCTAGGAGAGGCCAGTGCTTTGATGCAGAACCACTGAATGCAATGCAGTCCCCAAACAGACACTGAAGGCACTGAAAGCTTTTTTCAAGCCCCACAGCTGAGGTGTGACCAAGTCAGAACTGTAGGTTTTTGCTGGCACACCTCTGGGTGCCATTGCCACAGCACTGTTTGGCAGAGCACCTACATAAGAGCACTGCTGCAGGTAAGATGCAGTGGGAATGGAAAAAAGTCTCCCAAGCAAGCCCCTCCTCCCCCCGCCCCACTTCCTCCTCCCTCGCCTCCTGGAGAATTGGAGAAGGCTTATCCCTCCAGGCCCAGATGCTTGGGTTTCCAGGCATCCTGGCTCTTGCAGCAGGGAGATGGAAACTAGGCTTCTGGGTTTTCCCTGCTGGGAGGTGGAATGCAGGCATTCCATGGTGTGGTCAGTGCCGGGTTGTGAGCAGCTGCATTGTTTCCAGCCTTGGGTGGGGTAAAATGGTCCAGACACGGGGCTCACCAGAGGTTCTTTGGTGTCTCCCTTGTCTGCAGACTCTGCATTTGTATGTGGGAGGCCTGGTCATGGAGGCTGAGATGCTGGATCCTATATGGTTGGCTGTATACCTGCAGAGCACATGAAATGTGTGTAGATGGCAACAGCAATATAAGGAACAAATGGGACCCTTGATGTGGAGGGTAGAAATGGACAGGCTGGCAACTGCTTACACTGTTGTGGCACTTAAACAATCTGTCCAGAGGCAGAAACACACTACGAAGATCCAAGAAGGAAGTCTCCAGATGGCTACCTGCTACCTGAAGGAAGCCACCTGTGCTGCTGTAGAGCTGAGTGTGTTGGAGTTTATGCACAGGGTCAAAGACCACTTGGGACCCAGCTATGATAGCCCAAGTGACATTAGCACTGCCTCCCCCGGAGATACCGTAACCTTCTCGGGTTGAAGTGTTGGGGAAGGTTGATGCCCAGACCCCATGGCATGGCAAGGCCTGGTCCAGGGACTTTTCCTTGGGGTGGCATGACTAGGGATCCCATGGTGGCCAACCCTGGATGGAAGGCTCCATACCATGCATTGATTGGGAGATGCTGGGGGGCAGGAGGGCCTCAGAGTAGATGTGGCACGTAGGCACATCTGCCACAGCTGCCACAGTCTAAGAAGTCAGGAAGGCATCCAGTGGGGCCTGCTCTGGGGAGCAGCAGTGGGGGAGGGAAAGGGGACCAGGCTGCCTGAGCCCTGATATCAAGGCTAGCAGGGACACCACTCACCTTCCAGAACCAGCTTGATACCCTCAGCCACTAGCAGTCACTTGCATAGGCACAAGCCCTCCAATAGCTACCAGGACAGTCCTGGAAGGGTGCAGGAGTACTCAAAATAGGCGAGGGGTAGCCCACCAGCTTGCTGGGCCAGGCCACTCTGGCTCTGGGTCCCACTGCAGGGGAGTGGCACAGCCTTTCCAAAGATAAGCAGTAGGGCTGTGCGAAATTTTGCCGGCAGTTTCGTTTCGACACTGTTTTGACTCGTTTTGAGCTCGAAACAGCAAAATTGTAACAAAACAGAGAGCTTTAAAATAGCCTCGAAACAAAATGAGGCAAGTTGAAATGTTTCGAAATTTTCAAAATGTTTCGAGTTTTGAAGCTCAAGCTGGGCTTGCCTGCAGGGAAACAGAAACTAAAGTAAGGAGAGGGAGGGGGAAAGGGGAGTGGGGGGAGTGCTCTTATATTGACTGTGTAGCTGGCCAGTGACTGTCATCCTTTTCTGAGATCTCTTCTAATCCCAGTGCTCTGGGGGACGGATGGGAAAACTGCATAAAAGGCAACATTGTTTGAACTGCCCTGCTTTCTGCCTTGTTGTCAGTTGAGTGAGGGTGCACCTTGACACACACAGTGTCACCCACCCACGTCACGAGTGTTGCCTGTCGACAGCTAGAGGTGCAGGGCCCCAGAACCCAGACTCCCCCTGCACCTATCTCCTTGATAGCTGGCAGGCTTTGTGGCCTCAGCAGGGGCTAGCAGGCCTGCAGTTTTCACCCTGCTGTACCTTAACACACAGTGTCACCCATGTCATGAGTCTTGCCTGTCAGCAGCTTGAGGTGCAGTTTCCCCCAAATCCCTGTAGTTATATGCTTGAAACTTGGCAGGCTTCATGCCCTAAGAAGGGGCTAGTGTGCCTGCAAGTTTAATTCAAATCAGGCCAGAAATGACAAAGTTATAGGCTGTTTCAGGCTTCCCCATTATAGCCTATGGGTGAAACGTTGAAGCTGTTTCGACGAAACGCAACAGAACAGCTGTTTGGAATCAAAATGAAATTCGAAACAAAATGCTGTTCTGTCAAAACGCAAATCAAAACAGAACGGTGCCTTTTCACACTGCCCTAATAGGCAGCCCCCTGGGCTCAGGTCCAGGTTTTGGAGCAGGCAAAGTTCCAGTTTCTGTGGGTTTTTTTGTTATGCACACTAAAATTTTGGCAGCTGCTACATTTAATTAAACCAAAGGGCATCAGTTTCACATACAGCATTCCCCCTGCTGCCCCAAGGTTTCCCCCTGAACTACCAGGTACAGCCAGTCTTTCCCCACTCTCTCAATGTTAACTGAGAAGACTGTTCCAAGTTCTAGAGTAGACAACTTTCCAGTTTTTCTTTAATAAACGCACAAAAAGTTTGGCAGCTTCAGTATTTAATTAAAACAAGGCAAGTCTCTTCCTCAGGCCTCATTCTTCTCTGCCCTAGTGTGTGCCCTTGGGGGGTTGGAGAGTGAGATGGGAAGGAGGAAAATGCCCAACCATCCTGGGTTGTGGGCAGCACTGCCCATGACACAGGGCCAGAGGAGCCTGGGGCTGGAAACCCATTGCCTAGTGTCAGGGTGTGGCCACTCAAAGCCCTCTGGCCCTGCTCAGCCAGGGAAGGCTTCCAGGCCGTGTGGATGAGGAGCTAGTTGACCAGGGCTTTGTGGATCTGGACAGCTTGCTGCTATGCAGGGTCAGGGCCACCAACATTGGTGGGGCTGGGTGAAGGGGAATACGGGCATCCAAGACACATGCATGTACGCACCCCCCACCCCAGGCATCTGGACGCACGCACGCACGCACGCACGCACGCACGCACGCACGCACGCACGCACGCAAATAGAACCTAGACATCTGATGCACATGCCTGCACAGACATATGTGCACGTGCATGCACACACACATCCCCCTGTGGCATCCAGGACACATGCACAGCACACAGACTTGGTGGATGCAGGCTGCACTGGGTGGCCATGCGTGGGACGGCTGACTGTTGGCTCATGATCATGAGGGTACAAACCATGACAAGCCACTGCTGCATCAGGCCCAGGTGGGTGTCCGTGATGTCCTGCAGCCTCTGTTGAAACTTGTACAGGGCAACCAGCAGGACCTGCCACAGCTCCTAGGTTTCCCTGCTTGCTTGGCAACTCAGGCCAGGAAACAAAGGCAAGTCAGAAAGGCAGGGGTTATGGTGACCTGTGGCTGGGGGTGACTTGGCTGTTCAGCTTGATTCAGGAACCCAGGGAGCCTGGACAGCATGCTGGGAAGTGTGCGAGAGCCCCTACTATCTGCTGGTCTTGGCCCATGCAGGCAGGCCCTGCCCCACCAAAGGGTAACGTATGTTGTATTCGTTCCTGACCTAACCTTGGGCATTTAGAATAAAGCTTGAAAGTTAGAGTGCCTCCACCTTGGGCTTCTTGAACACCTGTACTTAGCCACAGTTGTCAGTCAGGATGAAGTCCAAGGACTTGGTACCAAAAGTACAGGCCTCATCACTTCAGCAGAGCAGCTCATTTAGCTGCTTTACTAGCCTTAGCAAGTAGATAAATTTGCTGGCCATTATAGCCCCTACTAGGAGATAAACTAACAATGCCTATTTGGACTATGCTGATATTGGGCTTGCTATTGCACATAGCCAGGCTGCAAATCAAGTGAAGCTTCAGGTGGCTTAAATTACCAAAGACCTGATTCCAGTGTTAAATGGAAATGAACACTGCTGATATGGAAAGATACATTAAGCTGCTTCTAAAAGTACAGGGGATAAAGAGAGGCTAAAAGAGAAGACAAAGAAAAGAAAATATATGGCACTGGGGGAGGATTCTGATTTATTCTCACTTTCCTTTCTCTGTTGATAAGGGACTTGGAAATTCAATGTATGAAAATGATAGCTAAAGAAAGAGCCATGTCTAATGTTCTCTGCTGAACTCCAGGTACTATATTAAAACAGAAAGGTCAAGCAAATCCATGGCAGAACCCAGGCCACCCGCTAGGCCTAAAATAAGGTTTTTGATTGTCTCTCCCAGTCTCTTTCCCTGTAGTGGCCATAAACTTTAATTGCACAAATATTCACTATAAACCTGTTACTTTAAAATTAATTTTCAGAAGTCTCTTCAAAATAACTCACTATCTCCATAACTGTGTACAAGTTTGATGTTGCTTAGTGATAGTGGCCATTTCACTGTCTTTCCTAGCATGAGTTTGTGATGTGTGAATTGTGCCTAAAAATGTTACTCTTGGGACTGAACTGGGAAATGTGATGACATGGCTAATGTCTCTCAATGAGTTTGCAGTTGTCCACAGGGGGGAAAAATCTTATTTCCCCCCCGTGTCTGTCATTCTGCTGCTACTTTCGCTTTCCCACCTGTTCTAAATCACTTTTTTGCTCTATTGTTACTATTAAAAGTACATCTAAATCTCAATCATGACTGCAATAGTTCCTAAATAATAGATTTAGTTCAAGTGTCTTGGCTAGTTCTTGAATAATAGGACCTCTGATTGTGCAGTTTTAGGGTATTTCACCTTCCTAGCAAATGCTTCAGTTAGAAACTATCATTTTAAAACAATCAAAATAATCAAGAACACTTACTTTATAGTATCCCCAGTCTCTTCTTTTTTCATTTTCTTTGGGTATTTGTATGTCAAGCTGTTCCTGCCCTAAAAAATTGTTGTTTTTTTTTTAATAGGGGAATTTTTTGATTAATATATTTCCTTAAGCTTATTTTTAGTGATTTGTTAATCATTCTAATTACACATAAGAGCAATTAAGGTAGACCAGATAGTATCACTTGAATAGATAGCCAACAGGTCCTGTGTATATGGATCTCTGACTTAAATTTAATTTACAGCTTGGAAAAATTAGCAGATTTACTTTGTCTTTTTGTGTTTGGAAACGAGGGTCTATGACCTGCAGGTGGACTGAAAACTAAGGAGTAGGAGAGAATCTTTCTGGGACTGGACTCAGAATTATTTCCAGCTGTGCTGGTGGTCTCAACACAGAAGCTAGGGCATGACTTGATCTATCCTTGAAACTTTGAACAGACTGGGGAATCATTGGTTGGATTTTGTGGGGAAATCCTGTTATGCTATTGTCCATGCCATATCTGTATATGCACAAATTGAGGTTTGGGTCTACAGTACTGCCATTCTATACTAGCACTGAAGTCACCCTGTGAAATGCATCCACATGAAGGTATCCAGTTAAAATGGAATTTAAATGGGACATAAATGATGTACAGGGTCTACATAAGACCTGTTTATGGGGCTGAACTGTATGCCATATCATACAGATATGGGGAGAATTATCTTGAGCAGTATTGAATTTTTTTTTACATGTGAAGAACGGGAAGTTTGACACTGATAAGTGTTTTCTTTATTTCCAAAATCTCCAAAGAACAGAGTGTTATTACTAGATAACTGATCCAAATATTCACACTGTTCACAGCAGAGTTAAAGTACCCACTAGGGAGAGCCTTGATTAGAAGTTTATCCCTGTTACTCTTTACAGAATGTTCTGCATCCCAAAATACAACCTCTTTCGGCTCATTTACATGGCATGGACTGATAGTTAGTGCTATCTGAAAGCTGTAAATGAGCTCTTTGCCTCACTAATAGTTTGTACTAGCCATAGATTATGTTCCCAGGCTTAAAGCTGTTTACTGCATCCATCATCAATACCACTAAATGAGAGTTCATCTAATTTGCCATAGGGGACACCAGGGAACTTTATCAAGGTTCTCTCTTATAAATGAATGCACAATACACAGAATTTCTATATAAAGCTTTACAAATATATTAAAAAATGCAGAGGAAGAAAACCAACTTATTTCACAACATGTAGTAAACTGAACTGTATTAAATCCAGAACACCATGTTCAAGCAATGCTTATGCTGTCCAGAGAAGCACAAATAATCAGTAAATGGCAACATGAAAGTTACATGCGCATCTTGGACCCTGCCTTTGCGTGCAGATGTTACAGTCCCTTAATCCATGAGCACATGCTATAATTCAAAGGGTATAATATTTTAGTTTTTTATTCAACATTAGATAGGAAGGTTAATTTCTTTCCAATGAGCATTAAATCTTTTTCCATCTGGAAAAGTTATGACTGGACTGTGGAGAAATTGCAGTTACCATAAGTATGTACTAGACCCTTAATCCCACTAAATGCTGGTCAACTCCTGGAGAAACTGAGCTGTCTCCTTTCCAAGCAGTGGTAATTCAGGGGGCTAAACTCCTTTTGAAACTTGGGAAGTTTCTATAGAACCGAGCCTAGATGCTGTAAATGTAATTGTAAAATTCAAAGCTGGGCTTGTGGAATATGCAAGTGCTGAGTTAAAGGCTCCAATGAGGTGAAGATTTTAGTGGGATTAAAAAAGTAGGATTAGATATTTAAATGACTAACGAGTTATGTAAGAGGGCAGAAATGTATAAAGGCTCATTTGCACTGATTGCCAGGGTTAAGAATACACTTCTGCTGTGAGCATATCAGCACATAATAAATTGTCTATTACTAAGTCTCTGGCACCTTCCCCTGAAGATCTGTTACTGGCCATTTTAAGAGACCTCAGAGTAAGTAACTGGGTACACCCTCTGATCTCATCCAACATAGCTAACTCTCCTTGCTAAGGTTGCTTAAAGTATTGTAGATGCTTTTCTGAAGTAACTGTGGCTCAGAGCTGAAGTCTGTTGTTTGTGACCTCCCAGGGATGTTTGAGCAGGGCAAATTTATCCTAGCAGCTTCTGTAGCATGTCCCAAGCTCCTTCATATCCTGTAAGCACGTATATTGTTAGATGTACACTTAACAAACCTAGCAGAAATCCTGTTCCCTTGCATGCCCCAAGCCAGATTTTTCAAATGATATGATTAAATCCAAAACCAATTGGTTCTACTACCAAATAGTGTACCTGGGCTACTTTCATGCTGATTTTAACTCTGAAACTTGTCATTTCAGCTATAGGTTTATTTAAGCCAAAGCATTACAAAACTGTGTGGGTTTTTATCTCTATTTGGTTGCCCTTAAATGGAGCTGATTGAGAGACTGCTGTATCTGCAAGCATTTTAAAGAAATAGAATAAAATTACTTGGGGGGGGGGGGAGACCAAGCCAAAGTGCATTTAGTCCCGAAGGAGGAAAATTTCAAAAAGGTTACATGCAAGTACAAGTGAGGGTTAGAACAGAAACTGTGGCATAAAATAAAAGGTAATGCTTATGGCTACTTTTGTTATAATTTTTTTAACTGAAGTAGGCTTGTATGCCCTTTAGTTTAGGGAAAGGGAGAAAAGCAGTGCGGGCATACAGTGATTTGAAGTTTCTGTTGATCATTCTTTCAAATTGAGCCAACTTGTCACACAAAACCTATTTTGTCTTCTAAGAGTATTGTGCCATTGTCACACTGTGAGTGCCCAGTGCATTTACATTATTATTCCCAGGGAAGGCTGTTATGATTTCATTAATGTGTCTCACTGTCTGCTTAAATTTGAGCAATGTGGCAAAATAGGCCATTTTTTGACTATGAAGTAAATAAATCAAAGAGTTTCATGATGGTAGTACTTGAAGTGGAATTTATAACAGGACAGCAGATCTAGAACAGGCCAGAATTCCAACATTTCAAATAAGTTTTTGTTCCGATCCAGAATGGAAACTACAAATTTTGATATTTCTTGAGGCAAAAACATTGTGAAGCCTTTTCAGGACTTCCAGGAAGCTGGAACAGCCCTGGCTTCCAGGCCTTCCAGGATCACTGAGCTCCCTGTGGCTCATCTGGGAGCCTAGAAACCCCAAGGGCTGTGACTCCAGCTGAAGCTTATAGGGATACTTGTGCTGCTAGTCTTTTGGGACAGTCTTTGTGGAAATCCTGAGCTGAGCTAGCAGGACACAAGGCAAACTTGTGTTTTTGGAGAAAGTTCACTGAAAGGAAATGACTTTTGTGACACAGTTTGGATTTAATGAACTGCATTTTCTGAGGACACATTTCAACATTTCAACAGACACATTTTTGGCCATCTATTCATTGTTATTTAGCAACGAAGTTGTCAGATGGTAGCATAAAGTCTACCTGCAGACCTGCTGGAAGATTGTCCTCCTGTGAATGATCATTGACTCTCCAAGCATGTTATTTTGCCTTGTGATAAAATAGTGTTCAAATAAAGTGGCAAAGAAGGGTCTGTTCACTTCTTAGAAGTAGCATTTATGCAAAGGAGTCTTAAATTGTAAATCCTATTAGTATTGCCCTTGCCATTTTGCCTGGGAAAAGGACAAATGAGTAATGCAAAAATTGGGGGTGGGGGTCACACACAATAGTAATTATATGATTCAGGCAGTGGTGGTCTAGTATTGGTACTTGTGCTCTCATAGGAAATTTACAGCTTAATGGTTAGCTTTCCAGTGATCCATTTGTCACATCTATTGTGTGGGGGGTGTTTCTGCTGTTAGCTAGATGATCAGAGAGGTCATTATATGGCTCTGTGTGATCTGTCGTCAAATATAAACTGGTTGTCAGCTAGAACTTTCAACCTCTGTGGTTATTGTTGCAGTCTTTGGGCACTACAAGAACACTATCAGGTGACAGTATGGGCTTTTTGGTACAGTTTTGATGTCATGCTGCAGTATCAATAGAAAACTTTGATACAACAATTTAATGTTTTATTGGAAGTTAAGAGAGCAGGAAGGTCAGCTAAGATTAAAATCTTAATTTCATTTCAAAGCAGTTCTGACAGATTTATACCAGTTTTCCTATATAGGCTGATGGATTAAAGTTTGCAACTTTGCATCTGAATAACAATATAAAGGTGTCTTCTCTAGATGTCAGAGGAAATATTAGTGCCGTGAATACTAATTTTTATAATTCATTAGTATAAATTGTCAATTATTTTTACTATGATAGTGCCTAGAGGCTTGGATTAAAGACTGTGGTCCCATTATACTAAATATTGTACAAAAACACAGTTAGAAGCTGTCTCCCTCTTCCCACCTCTCCCTCCCCCCCCCCCCCCCCCCACTCTGGCTACCCTCCCTTGTAGTGTAAATTTAATTAGATAAGAAAAACAGTGGTAGGAAAAGATGTAGACAAAATGACTTGCTTGAGACTTCACAACAGGTCAGCAACAGAAATGCACCCAGCTCTGCTGAATCCAGTTTAGTGCCCTGTCTAGTGGCTCACAGCTCCTCTCCGAAAAACATGAAATTTAAACAGTGCCAGTGTTAGATATGAATACGACACCAAATAATATGGCCAAAAAAAAAATCCTACATGATAATTATCATGTTTCTGCTGCTTTTTTTCTGAGGTGACAGTGCCAGCTAATATAGGACTTTCCTTTGTTTTCACATTGACTGACTGTCCTGAAGTTCTAGTTGTCAAAACTCGTTATTAAACAATGTTTCAGAGAGTATAGAAAGCTCTTGAGTATACATTTAATGAACTTGGCAAACAAATCTCTGATATAGAATGTGAAAGAGGCCCCAGGATTTTATAATAAATTTTTGTGTTTTTAAAAGACAAAGTAGAGCAGTGAGACAGGAAAGCTTCAGAAACATTGTTGGCTGTTTGTGTTTTCTTCCCCTCCTGGGAAACAGCAATGAACCTTAGCAGGTGGGGAAGTTTAGATACTGCCTTAAGTCCTCTCGGCTCTCATTGTGTGTTGTGTTGGGAACTTTCTGGACTACAAAGCCAAATTAATGACTCTGTGATTGAATTATAAAGAGAATTCCTCAATATAAGAAAAAGGGATACTGGAGATGTAGAAGATCGAAGTGTCAGATGTGATGTGATGGGCTGGGAAAGAGGACACGTGAGCCTCGTAGGAGCATTGCATTTGGAATCATGTTTCCTCAGAACCAGCTGCTTAGGAGAAATGAAGAAAATTAGGGGTAGGCTAATGTCCACCACTGCAAAGTTAGCCTTCTTCCTTGCTCAGTCAGGTGGCTGTGCCACATTACTAGATGGAATATATTCCTGGGCCTGAGCTTGCACAGAAGCTGTCTTGCAAGTGTCCCTTCCTAAAATTGCTCTTGAGATCTATGAATTTTGCCTGTGCTGACACAGAGTTTAATTTCAAGCAAACTTTTGTAATTGTTATAGCTTCTTCTGTGATTAACAGTAGTTTCTTCCTTTTCTATTGTCTGTTTCCTTTTTGAAAACTTTGTTGCTAATGTAGCAATCAATACTACAGAGAAGGTAGAAAACAGATGTGGAACTGAAGATAATAGTTGAAGTCACAAGGGTCGCTGTACACAAAAGGGATGAAAAAAGGTCTTTTGGTAGCATCCATATGAGAGAGACCTTTTTTGTTTACTTTAAAAAAAAATCTTACTGAGAGTTGTGGGCCCAGAGGTGAGAGGCGTCTTCTGTACATTGTCCATTTCCTTAAGTACAGACGTTCAAAAAGCTTGAGGAGGAATCGATCTAACTTATGTGGTTTTCTGTAAGCAGCCTAAGTTAGACCAGTAGTGAACACAATGCTCGCCATTGTGTGGGAGGCAGGGCAGGCAGGCTACCTGCACTGGCCTAGGCCAGCAGGTTGGGGGCATTCTTGCTATGCCCAAGCATGGGTGCATGGGAGTCCTGGGCTCTGTGTGCAGGAGCCAGGATTGGGGTCCATGGGGCTGTGCCTGAGCACGGAGGCATGGGAGTCCCTGACTGAGTTTGTGGGAGCCAGATTAGAGCCCATGGGGTTTGCCCGAGTGCTGGAGTTCTCCTGGGCTCAATGTCAGGTGTTTGTGTACATCACGGGGTGCTTCATGATGGGGTGAGGGGCATGGCCTGGGGACTTAGGTGCCCAGGTCTCAGGTCTTGTTCAGGGTATGCAGATACCGCTCTTCTCCTTGCTACCTGCCTATAGCTGACAGATGGCTAGAGCCAGGAGTGGGGCTGTGCTAGAGGCAAGAGAGGGGCTGTGCTGGCTCAGCTCTGGGAAAGTTCAGGAGCAGGGACCACTGGGTGCTTGGCTGGGGCAGCCAAGCGTGGGTTAAGTGCTAGTGCACCTTTCTGCTAGATATGAAGGAGGCTGGGATGCTGGAGGACTAATTTGAATTCATAGGGAATCTGGTACAGAAGTTCGATTCACTGGTCTAACTTAAATTGATTTGATTGAGTGCACATCGAACCAGGTCTATCTTAGACCTGGTTCTGCCATTTTTAGACCAGTTAATGAGTGCTGAACCTCTGTATAGTTACAGGTTTAGATCAGTTTCCAATCGCTTAGATCGGTTTATGTGTAGTGTCTGTACCTGGACAGTGTACTAGTGTATCAGAATAAAGCCAAACAGGCATTACAGTTTTGAACCTACAGTATGTATAATGCATTTCATATGTAACAATATTTGTCTGTACTCGGAATGTTGGGATCACTGCAGGTACAGAAAAGAACCAGTGTTTTTTTTTCTGCTACCATTTGTAGTGCTTCTTCATCACTTCACGTTGGTTGCATGGAACAGATTGTTCAAAAAGTGGGGTACTTTTTGCTGACTTCTTCTGGGAGCTGTACAATTCAGCTTCCCTAATCTCTCTGGTGTGAGGGAATCTGAAAAATGGCATTTGTTATATGATGCTATTAAATGGCTCTTGAGGAGTTGGGGTGACAACTTGAGGAGAGTTAACCAGAAAGGAGAAAGGATATAGTCCAGGCACCGTCATGATAAGTGCAGTATAAACATCTCAAGTGAGATTTGTGGAAGCTGGAAAGTTATGTAGAAGCAATAGGGTTTAATTTCTTGGCAAGCAAAAATAGAAATTCTCAGCTACTTGGCATTGAAACTCTTAAAGAACACTAAGAATAAGGGAAACAAGGAAGCAAAATGGTATATAAGTTGAAGGAGCCTTGAAGCACTGGGAGCCTGGGGAGTTATCTTGGAAACAGTGTTGGAACAATGTTGGTGTATAGAGCAAAGCAGTATTTAAGGACAGCACATTCTATATTGCATTTCTCTTGGTGGGAATTTGCAGGTAACTAAGGGCTCTTAAAGATATGCAGGGAGCTTGCTCCAATGTGCTGGAAAGCCAGTGTGTCGGAGCAGGCTCAATTAATCAAGTCTGCTGGAGCACAGAAATTGCTGCGCTCCAGCAGCTTTCCATGTCACCTGAATCAGCATCCCTGTGCTGAGAAAATGGTAGTGGGACGCTTTGAAATAAAACACATTTGATGAGCTTTAGTTCAAAGTGCCCCACCGTCATTTTTTCACAGTAAGGATGCTGATACATGTGATGCATGGGTGCTTTTGATTAGCACGGCTTGCTAATTAACGCACCCAGTGCTGTCCCAGAGCAGGTGTAAAAATGCCCTAAAGTGGTGATTCTCAGCCAGGGTGCCACAGCACTCTGGTGCCGTGAGATCCTTTTAAGGGTGATGCAGAGTGTTGCACAGTGTTAGCACTGTTCGGTGTATATAACAGGGTCCAACCTCTGCTGCTTATTGGAGAGCTCCTGGTGGCAGCGCTACACGTCCCTGCCCTGTGTTGCCAAGGAGGACTTCACCGCCAGCATCGACATGTTTCTCAAGGTTTGAGAGGCCTGTGTCCACCCAGCTGCAGGGGCACAGGCTGCTCAATAAAGTTTTGCGCTGTGTCCTGCCTTTCTGCATGCCTTGATCTTTGTGTGGCACTGCCGCGCCAACCAGTCTTGTCCTTGCTCCCACATCCTGCCTGACAGGCCCTCATAAATGTGGGTGCTGCAGCGCCAACAGCACTTAAACTGGCGCAGCACCTCCACATCACTCCAGAGTGCCACAAGGTCCCCAGTCTTCTCCTGGCTCTAGTTGGGGCCCCGGGTGGAGGGCATGGGCATGTGCACACATAGCCCTGGGCCTGGATGAGGAGGACAAGGCCGTGCTGGATCCCACGCCAGCAATCTGGGCCCCCACATGACTGTCCCGGTGTTGCTAGCCCTGGGTAGCTGCCAGCAGCGCCTATTGCAGAGGTATGGCATGGGACTGTCAGCCTCGCAGCAGGGGCTGTGCTCCACAACACCTGCAGGCACAGGGCAGGCTGCTGGGGGCATGCTGCAGGCAAGTGGTGCTGACCGTGCTGTCAGAAGCTGTCTGTAAGCAGCCCTGGGGGCTGACAGGGCTGGGCAGAGCCTCCAGCACCCTTGAGCATGCAGGTGGCCCCAGGAGCAGTGCCATGGCAGCCACAAGGCAGTGCAGTGCCAGGCAGCGGTGCTGGGAGTCAGGCACAGCAGGGCTGTGGCCTGTGCAGGGGTACACACAGGGCCTGCAGTGCCCTCAGACTGCCTATGTTGTATGCTCCAGGGCAAATTTAATCTCAATTAAGGGTTTTTACTGTGCAGTAATGTGTCTCGTTTAGACACACCCAGTGTAACCTTGCTTGAAGCATTAGCAAGCACGTCAGTAAGTTGCTGTGACATTCTGTACTGAACTGTCCCATCAGAAATGAAGCTCAAATTGAACAAGTGTTGAAAAAAGACATATGGCTTACGGGAACTGGAATCATCTCCAGTGAGAGGTAAAGTTATTAAATGAGTGGTGCCTGCCAATAATAGAAAAGTTGGCAGGGATATGTTGGCAGTCCTTTCTTATTATTTGCAAGGTCTCTGTAGCAGGGCACTAAGGTGCCTGCTACTTGGAGAGCTGGGATAACTCCTCAGGTGCCGGTTGCTGGGGTAGCCAGAGCGAGCTAGTGACCCACACCTGGCTGGTCAGCTGACCGGAAGGGGCAGGGCCTGTCTCCTATAAAAACCCGAGGGCTGGGACCAGGCGGGCAGTTCCCTACTGGCCGTCAAGGGGGGAAGGAGCACTGCCGGAGTGAGTATAGAGAAGAGCCCTGAATACACGAGCGGCTTGAGATGGTGAGAGATGGAGCACCCCTGGTGTGGCGGGAAGAATGTTGGAGCCAGAGGGCTGAGATTTATGTTATAGCCGAGGGGCTCCTGCTTTGTGTTTCCTGTTTGTAACCGGAGGTTTGGGTGAGGCTATGAGGGGTTGGAGGAGGCCTCATAAGGGGACTCATGGTAGTGTGGGGACCCCAGCCCCAGAGTGGGGGCAGCACTGTGAGAGGCCCCAGAGAAGGGGGCAACGACCGACATAAGTCCGAAAGGGCAGCAGCGGGAGTGTGCTGACCCCAAGCGCCAAAAAGCGCAGCAGCGGGAGCGTGCCGACCCCGAGCGCCCGGTAAGGCAAAACAAGAAGAGCTCGTGTGGAACCTGAATGCCCAGGGAGGCATGGCTACGAGACAGGCCTGCGGAGAGCCCGAGCGCCCAGTGAAGCACAGTTACGAGACAGGGCTGTGGAGAGCATGAACGCCCAGTGGGGCGCCGTTACGAGGCAGGGCTGCGGAGAGCCCAAGGGATAGTATGAGACCAGAGACCGAAGATTGTCTGTTCCATCTGCGAGGCTTGGGGCGTGGTACAGGGGTGGTTGAAGCCACGCATAGCCCATAAGGCCAGGGTGCCCGGAACACGCATTATAGAAACGGGACTAGTGACAGCAGGAGAACCGTGGCCAAGAGGACAAAAGGCAGCCTCCCTATAAAATATACTACATCAAAGTCGTGGCGGGCGAGATTTGAGGGTGCTTGTAGGCAGCTTGGCACAGTGTAGAGGGCAACTAGAGGAGAGCATGGTGACTCTAGGATGCCCGTCCTGGCACAGTCTCATTCCGGATCGCTGCATGGGGCCTTGAAAATGCTAGACCGGTGTCCATGCCCCACATTGGATGGCATTGTATATGAACAGAAGCAATATGATTCTGTCAGAAGTCTCTTAGAAGAATTAGTGTGGCTATGGATACAGAGGGATGAGAAGACTTGGTTTGACTTTTGTTAGAATATAAAAATGTGCTGAAAGGCCAAACTATACCCCAAGAGAAATTGTATGTTTAATTTTTAAATTTAAAAGTGTTACTTTCTTTCTAGGACAGAATGTGCTGGGTAAAGTTGACTGCTCAACAGAAACAAAACATATAGTGGGAATATTTGATTTGATTATGAAAAGTTGTCCTCAGATTCCAGGAGGAGAATTAGATTAGTTTGGGGCTGGCTGTGTGCACTATAGAATGGCAAAGCAATTGAATTAGAAGCAACTCAGTACTAATAACTAACAGTGTTTCACCCCACATGTATCCATTGCTAAGGCAAAGAAATAGTGACATATTCTAAAACAGGTTATTGTTAGGGAAAATAGGGAAGGTTTATTAGAGATAGTTGTTCTTTACTGACTTCTGATGGAGTTTCAGTTTAATAAAATTCAAGGAACTCAGCACTTTTTAGAACACATTGCATCAATCAATAGAACAAAGACAAAAGTAATGCTGGAGAGCTTGCCGTTTTAGAGAAATGGCCTCATTACAATTATAACTGCATAATACATACAAAGTTGGGCTTGTAACAACAACTAGAGTAGTACTGTATCTAGCTCCACTCTTTGGTTTGCAAGAAATGCTGCATGTTTTTCACAAGGAAAAGAAAAATGGAAAAATGTGTTGATGTTTATTTTCAGCTCTACAAAAAAATTGCATTGTTGCATATTAACATGCACTGCAATTTTAACGCAGGGTCTAAGAATGGGATGATGTGTGTTGAATATTAAAATTCAGCTCTTACAAGCAATGTATTCATCATTGGGTATGAAAAACTGTTATAAACATTATATACTTCTAAACAATTGAAATATAGCCACATTTAGGTGAAATAGAAAAGCAGTAGTTTGGAAATTAGCCTGAATTCTTATATTTAATGAATTTGTGAAAATACTTTTTTTATTTAAAACAAACTCTTTCAGTTTTTACACATGATTAATCCGCTATTAAAATTTGGTAAGCGGTTCCTTAATTCACTATTAATGAAACAGATAATTCAGGCTGTTGTGAGCTCTCTGAAACATAAAGGATTTTCAGTATTTTTTTTTTAATTGAATCTTAACACCCAGTGAGAGCAACAGAAATGTTCATTGGACTTCACAAGATTCTGGATCAGGCTCATCCTTACTCCGATCTGTTTGCAAAGGGAAGAGTTGAAAGAGGTTCCCATTTAACAGGACTTTTTAAGAGGGATTAAAAACCTAAGGATTGGCAACATTTCTTAAGTAAATTGTGTTGCCCTTATTTATTAACAGTGCAGATTGGAGGTAGCTGAATTAATAAGAGAAAAAAAGTATGAATTTCTTTAACCCTATACAAATTTTTCCATTTCTGAAACTGAAGCTCCAGTACATGCCCATACAAAGACCCAGGCAGAAGGCAGAGCAGAGTGCCATCTTAGACTGGCTCATTCAGAGAGGCATACGCTTTTGTAGGCAACTGCCTACTTTGTCACGTGCTATAGATGGACTTGAAAGAATGGGTTTAAAGACTGTCCTGCAAGTCCATTCATAGCATCTAAAGAAGTAGCCTGTCACCTGTGAAAGTTTATGCCTCTCTACACCAGTTAAGGTGCCACCCTGCCCTGCTTTCTGCCTGACTTCAGACTAACATGGCTCCTCATACAAAGACCAAGGATAACATTTTCAGAAACTCCTAAATACTATTTACAAAAGTCTTTGGGACCTGAACTTCTGAGTGCTTAAGCTATTTAGCTTGGTCTTCAAAGTCATTTAGGTACTTTTGAAAATTGCAGTAATGAACTGCAGCTGTCAGACCTTTTGATTTCTCCATCATCGTCATTATTTGAACATATTTTAACTTATACTCTGCATAATTCCCTATTTTAAAAGCAAAATGTTTTGCCTTTAAAAATGTTTTTTTCATTACGGTGTTGAGCTCTTATAGAAAAGCAACACAACAAGATAATTTGCACTCTGCTTTTAAAAGTGTTGAAAAGGGTACCCTTTGTGCAGAGGAGGCTTCTTCTCTCTGGCAAAGCTGTAGCCTTCACTTTCAAGGGAACTAAATGTATCAACATTGGAAAAAAACGAGTCCTATTTAAACCTGAAAGCCTACTAGATGGGACAAAAACCCTGCATTTTTAAAGGGGAAAAAGCCATTCATGAGAAGTATAAAATGCAATTTTGTTTTAAAGCTCACTAAAAGCTATATAGGTCATGAAGACAATCAGTCTTTTTATTCTTCGAAATAATTCACATTACAGCCCTGTGTATTACTACCCTTATCGCAGAAAAGCCTTTAGATTTGTGTTGGCAGATAATTACAAATTGATTTCTGGACCCCTCATTTTGAGAGTGGTTCTGAAAACCTTTTCTTTTTTTTTTCCTTTAAAAGCCTCTTATGATTTTTCCTGCATCCTACTGAAGTAGTACTATCATGATGAGCTAGCCAGGTGTACTAAACCACAGGGCTATACAAAGGAGGCACACAGTATAAAACCCAAAATGTTCTAGAAATGAATTGTGAGGTACTGCATGCAACTGCTCTAGGCAGCATATTTAATGTAGAGCCATCTTTATCTTGACTGTCAGTCAGAATTGAAATAATTTTACAAACAGGAGATAATTTACTAAATGACTGAAAAAAGTACAAGTTTGACACATATATAAGTTTCAGCTTACTGTAGTTTTTTTTAAACCAACTTGAATTTAAGTGTACATTTTGACCCTCTTTTACTACTTAATCAGTTTAGGAGTTCCTTTTTAATATGTAACATTTAGAATTTGAAGGTGATGTAGTAAAGACTTGTTGATCCATTGTGATTTTACTCTTCGTTGCTCATGCTTATATGTGAGGGGTCAAATTTATTCATGGAGTAATATGAGTGACTTCATTACCAAGGCCTATATGGCAAAGGGAGTTCACACTGAGGAATCTTTGCAATATACAGGGAAGAGTGTTTTTTGCATACAGGAGGAAGTGGGAAAAACTTTCTTTAAACAATTAATGGACAATTCCAAATCATAGCACTTGGTACTCATGGGGGACTTTAATTACTGAAACATCTTTTGGGTGGGAAACATAGCGGTACACAAATAGTCCAGCAAATTCTTGGAGTTTTAGAGATAACTTTTTAGATGTTGTACACAGAACAACTAGAAGGGAAGCTGTTCTCAACTGGCCACTCACAAATAGGGAGGAATTGGTTGAGACTATGAAGGTGGAAAGTAATTTGGGTGATTGGGTGCATCTACATGTGCAGTTAGGGCAAAGAAATAAATTCTGTCATGAACTGCACCAGAGAAATAAGAAGCAATAAACTCCGGTGCAGTTTCTCCTGGGTGTAGCATTTACACGTGCAACTGGGACTATAGCAAGTTGAGCCAGGGCAGAGTAGCCCCAGGCTGGCAGGGGGTATAGGGGGTCAGCCCCAGGCTCTGGGTGGCGGCATTGGGCAGCATCATGACTGGTTTAGGCATGAGGGTGCTACAGTGTGGGACTAGCCAACAGGTAGTTTAATTAATTAATTAACTGGGACCTAATATGGGCATTAATTTACTGTGCCTTAATATGGGCATATGTGCAGACAGTGACGCTTTAACTGCGGAGTTAACTGGTGGCTACCCAGGTAGGGGAAATGCTCAACGTTTTCCAAGGACTGCCCTCTAATTGTAATGTGTAGAGGAGTACTTGGTTGGTTTGGGGTAAATTGGTAAAGTATCTTGGTTTTTGTGAAGTTGACTGTGAGTCCAAAACACTTCATACGATTCAAAGAAGCAATCTGGAGTGACCTGGAATTCTTCAATTCTTAGTTTCTTTGGGGACAGATGGCAAGACTTGATTACATTTAAAATAAAATTCCTTTGTTTAATCAACAAACGAAGGGTTGGGGCGTATGCACTGATGACTGTTGAGTGTTGTCTGTTGCTCAACTGAAGGTGAAGGGTCTTGAGGCACTTGTTGTTGCCAACTGGACATTCCATCATCTGGGCAACCGTCTTGGTCCTGACAGCAAAAACAACATTGTGGATGTGTCTGTCTTCGTTGGCTTTTCCTTTCCAAAAATATGTAGCCATGGCCATGTTTTTTGAGCTGCCCCTGTCCTACATGTCTGGTCTCACTAAGTGAAGCAACGTTAATAGCAAATCATGAAACTTCTTTGGCCATGAGCACTGTCTGCCACTCTTTTATGTCACTGTTAGGATTTTCCATCTGAGTGCAGATGTTCCAGTTATTTGATTTGGACCACAAGCGTGATCTAACTGGATGCAGCTTTCCAGCCACGTGAAATGAGACCAATTGTTTAAGGCATCTTTTCTAGTAACTTCCACATATGGTGTCAGCAGAGTGGACCCTAAATATACCCACTCAGTCACTGTAGCTGACAAATGCACACCTGTCTCAGTTCCAAATATAAAATGACTGTTATATAATCATCGCCTTTATGTAGGTTCATGTCTAGGGGCTTCTGGTAATTACAAACATCTGCCTGTCATTGTAAAACTTGCTATTAAAGGAAGATTTCATAGATTTCATAGACATTAGGGCTGGAAGGGACCTCGGAAGATCATCGAGTCCAGCCCCCTGCCCAAGGGGCAGGAAGTCAGCTGGGGTCATAGGATCCCAGCAAGATAAGCATCTAAATTTGTGTGTGTGTTGTTTTAATGTGGAAAAGCCATTTAACATTAGCAATCACACCATACTTAATTTGATGATGAGGAGAACCTACGTGACCGGAAGTTTCTGTTTCTTTGCAGCTTTCACCTGTCTTTGCAATCATCATAGAGTATTCTAACTTCATCTGCTAAATCTGCTGTTGAGGACATTCCAGTTTTATTTTTGGATTGCTGTTAGTCTGGAAACCTCATTTTCAACTTATTGCAAATGAGAGTCCTTCCAGAAGTACAAAACTCCAGACAACATCAATCTCAAGGCCATTGGTGGCACACAAGCCTCTCCACTGTGTGAAGGTTGCGATCCATGGGAGGTAAAGAATGCAAGAGATGCGGAGAAGGCTGGCCTACTTAGTGCCTTTTTTACTTCTGTCTTTATAAATAGGGGCAGCTAGCAGATGATGAATGCTGTTGGCAGAAAAGATAAGGAAGGAGGCAAACAGCCTAGAGTAGTAGAAGAACAGTTTAGGGATTATTTACAAGCCTTTCAATTTGGCAGGGCTGGATAGGGTGCACCCTAGGTTACTGAAGGAATTGGCTACAGCTTTTTCAGAACCATTAGCTATTTTCTTTGAGAATTCATGGAGGTTGGGTGAGGTCTCAGATAATTAGAAAAGGGCAAATATAGTGCTCACCTTTAAGAAAGAGAAGAAGAATCTAGGGAATTACAGGTTTCCCTTGCCAACCACTGGGGTTAGGTTCCTGAAAGTTCCCGTGGTTGGCAAGACAAAAGGCTTATGGGAAAAATGGCAGGTGGCGGACTGATGCATGGCCACAGAAAACCGTGGTTACTCAAAACTGTATGCTGTGGTAGCCAAAATAGTATATAAAATATTAACCATGGATACTAAGAACCATGGTTGGCAAAATCATGGTTGGCGAGGGAAACTTGTACAGTATTTTTTTTGAATCCAAGATGAGGTTTCCTCCTATTTACATGGTGGGGAAAATCCCCTTGTAGATTTGAGTACGAGGCAGTGCAGGGGCAGGTGGTGCAGCAGTCAGGGTTGGAGCTGTAGCTGCTGCTTGCTCCTCTACCCCTCTTCTCAACTGGCAGCTTCTGCCACTATGTCTGCTCCTTGACTTATTCCCTTCCCTGCAGCCTCTGGCCCCATGCCTTCTCCCTGCCACCTATCATTGCTTCAGCTCCGACAGGGTCTGGCCTTGCTCCAGCGTGGGGTGCAGAGCATTTATTTGCTTTGGCCCAAACCGGGCCTGGTAACAGATGATGTGGTGGCAGAAACTCAGCTGAGTCCTGGAGCCTAGGCCAGAGCTGCTACTGCTGCAATGGGCTAAAGCTCTAGCAAACATGTGCTTTGTGCCCTGGGCTGGAGCAGGTCACAGGCTGCACAGTGGGGAAATGGTAGGGGGGCAGGCAGGAGGGCAGGCACCAAGGGGAGGACAGATGCCAGGGGATACAGGCATGGGGGGCCAAGTATTGGGGGGGTAGGCATAGGGGAGCAAGGAGCAGGGGGGAGCAAGTGGTTAGGGAAAGACAGGTGGCAGGGGACAAGGGTGTGTGTGTGTGTGCGTGCGCGCAGGGAGTAATGGCAAGGTTCAGGCTCCTCTATTCCCCCCCCCCCCCCCGCCTGTATCCCCCACTTAAAGCCCTCCACCTCCTCCACTTCCACTGTCTGCCACCTCTACCACTGCCCCCCCCCCCCCCCACATTGCTTTCCCCACTGCAGCAGTAGGGGAGGCAAATTTTAGATGACCTTCCAATATCTAGATTTTATACATGGAAAATTATAAATGTATATAATCTAATTATTAGGGAGTCGTCTTAAATTCAGAGTCATGATGGATGACAGGGTCTGTGGAGAGGGGAGAGCAGTGGTTCCTTGATTTTAGCAAGGTTTTTGACACTGTCTCTCATCTCACACATTTACAAGCCAAGAAAATACAGACAAAATGAGTGCACTGTAAGGTAGATTCACAGCCGGTTGACTCGTTCTCAATGAGTAGTCATCAATGGCTCAATGTCTAGTTGGGAGGAAGTATCAAGTGGGATTCCCCACAAGTCTGCCGTAGGTCTGGTAGTGTTCAACATCTTCATTAATGATTTGGATGTGGGGATTGAATGTATGCTTAGCAAGTTTATGGATGATGCCAATTTGGGTAGAGTTGCAGATAATTTGGAGGGCAGGGGTAAGGTCCAGATTGACCTGGATAGACTGGAAAAATAGTCTGCAATCAATCAGGTAAAATTCAGCAAGGACAAGCACAAACTTGTGCACTTGCAATGGAATAATTGCATGCACAAGTACAAACTGGGGATTGACTGTCTAGTCTGCAGTACTGCAGAAAAGGACCTGGGAATTATAGTGGACCGGAAGCGGATTATGAGCTGGTGGTGTACTCTAGTTGCAAAAAAGGCCAACAGCATACTGGGCTGTATTAACAGGAGTGTCACTTGCAAATCAAGGGAAGTGATTGTTCCACTCTGTTTAGTACTGGCAAGGACTCACCTGGAGTACTGTGTCTAGTTCTGGGTACCACACTTCAAGAAAGATGTGGACAGATAGGAAAGAGTCCAGCAGAATGCAACAAAAATAATTAGGGACCTGGAGGTAAGTCTTATGAGGAAAGGCTGAAAGGACCAGGATTATTTTGTCTGGAGAAGAAAAGATCGAGGCAGGATTTGATAACAACCTTCAAATACCTGAAGGATGATTATAGAGAAGATAGAGTTGGGCTTTTCTCTGTGGCACAGGGGAGAAGACTAGGAGCAATGGCCTTAAGGTGCAGCAGAGGAAATTTAGACAGGAGGAACTTGCTGACTCTGAGGGTGGTCAAGCATTGGAACAGACTGCCTAGATAAGTTGTGGACTCTCCATCCTTGGAAATTTTCAAGAGTCAGTTAGACAGACATTTTGCTGGGATAATTTAGTCTGGAACCATCCTGCCCTGAAGACGTCTGGACTAGATGACCTCATGTGGTCCTATCCTAATTTCCTATGATCCTAGACAAATGTATAGTAAATGACAGTATCTGCCTCTAAGAGCTTCTAGTCTAAATCACCCTATAGAACAGGTAGAAGAAATGCTTACCGACGAGATTGATAGGGAGGAAGAGACAGAAGATAAGTAGCAAAAATAACCGGATGCTTTAGCATAGATTCACTGTGTGCACAATTTGTGCTCAATCAGTAGCAGTAATCACAGTAATCACAACCTGCCACCTGCCTTGTCTTGCTATTTTTAAAGTGCAACTGAATTACAGCAGTAGCATTTTTAAGAACGTGTTTAATGCCACAGAGAGCTAAATAACGTTACCTCTGCATTTGGGGTATACCCAAAAGTTATGTCCATAGGATGGCCAAGATCTATTTGTATTTGCAATGTATTCCCTAAGTTTACTAAGGTAAAATTATTGGAGGCAACAGAAAATTTGACTGTTGTTTAGTTTGCATAATGTATATTTGCCTTTAACAATTCCATAACATATATATACATAAGGCTAAAATATTTGGGGAACAAATTTACTTAGTCCTATCCTGTTTCTGGAACAAAATCTTCCCTCAAATATGCATCTTTCCTTGGTATTGCTGAATAACAAGATCTTCCCTCAGTATTACTTCATCAGTTTCAGCTAGAATACTGTACACATTCATTTAAGGAGAAAATTTGGCTATATAGTTCATAATAGGACATCATAATTTGTAGACCTTGTTAATGACAACTTTAAATTCTGGAACTCTTTATATAGGAGTTTGGACTGAAATGCAAGTTGGTTATACTCCTCATTGAAACTTTGTGCCAGAAAACAATCATTTCCCTTCTTTCTGCTCACATGCTCCTCTATTTTCTTTATTTCCTAACTACTTTCTTCAGCATTTTTGCTACTGTATTTTCATATTCTATATTTTCCACACTCCCTTATTTTGCCCATTCTCCCTATATAATGATTTTTTTTTTTTTTTTAGATAAAACATTTATTTAGAAAAAACACACCCTGAAGTGACTAGCTAAGCATGTAAAATGATATGAATAAAAATAAATACATCAGGTTTTGAGTTGTTAAAGTAGCACATGAAGACAGGTCATATGTGCACATTAAGACACATTTTTGTTTCTTGAGATCTGTTCCCTTATTTCTGCTCCCTCCTGATAGTATAAATGACTCTTTCGCCACTTCCCCACTCTTTTCCAAGCCAGTATTTATACTTTATATTCTGCTCTACCTCTTTGTTCACCCAACAGACAGTCCAGCATGCAGAGACTTCTGCTGGAAGGATCCTCTATTGGAGTGATAACTGTTGTAAGCCTGGATGAATGGCACTCATGGATATTAGATATTAGGACTGGCTTCTTGTCCCTGCTCTCATTCTCAAAATGACATCTGAGAAGAGGCTTTACAAATGAGATATTATTACTTCTAATAATTCAGATGAACATGATTCCCACTGTACAAATCAGCATTATAGGTTGGGGCAAGTATCAAGGAAACATGATTAGGAATCATCTGCTCAGTAATTCTGTCCCTCTGTACCTCAGTCAGGAGAGGAAAGGGAAGGGAGCAGTGTATTTAAGGCTGTACAAGATGATGTTCTTTTGGATTTGGCCAGTTTCTGTGCCTGGATAGTGCAAATGCATGTCTTCTTCTGTAAATCCAGTGTTCAGAAAATATTGCAGCACAAACCTTTCCTTGTACAAAGGTTATTTTCTCTCTGGAGCGTTCCTTTTTTCTTGAGAGGCACTGTAGACTGGAATTTCTCTGAGAGTTCATGACACCCTGAGAGCCTCCTTTCACAGACAAGCTGTATAATAATAACGTGGTGACAGAAAAATTGGGGAGAGGTGGCTTTCTCTGATAGAGAATTCTCCTTTAATTCTACCCTGAAGAGATTGCAATGGAGCATCCACCTTTGTTCTTACTATAGTGCCTCACTGCTATGCCAACCATTTGTTAAATGGGAAGTAATTGAGGTTGAAAAGAATTGAGTGAATAAAGATTTTTTTGGAAGTGTAGGCTCTGCATGGTAGAAATCTCAGCTAGTATTGGGGATGCCTAGGAAAGGGGGTTGCAGAATAGAGAGAGGGAATGCATTATGGGTGCCAGATAAGCTTGTGAGAAAATAATTTTAAACATCAAAGTCAGAATAGTAGGCTGGTTCAAAATATGCAGTGTTATGACATATAAACATATTTTGATTATTGGTATAGTTTGAGCCATAATTGTTGAAGCTACACAGAGCAAATAAACAGTACATGGTGCTACTATACAGTTAAAATGCTGTGAGCTAAGACAGCTTGAACATGAACTGTCAGTGCATCAGTAAAGTAATTGCTTCTTATAGCTCAGAGATGAATATTGGAAATGTACTGAAATTGAACTCTCGCTTAAACAGGGCAAAACTTTGGGAGATTTGGATTTAGATCTAAAATGTTCAGTTTAATCCCATCTCTTTGGGAAAGGTAAAATATCTAACTAGTCTCCAATTCAGGAAAACTTGACTGTCCCAGAAAATAGTTAAACACGTGTGTAAGTCTTATTTATGTCAATGATAATTAAGTATGTGTTTAAGTGCTCTTATTAATATGGATAAATATGGTATATATTGAAGTATTTTACTGAATTGGAAACATGAACTTATATATTTTGATGAAGTAGTAATAATAAATTTGTCATGCCTTTATGATTGTTAAGAGTTGTTTTCAGGCCTGCCGTAGACTATCCAGTTTTAGGATTCTGGAGACAAACATTTTGTGGAATTATATATTCTCTTTATTTGAATAGTATGCTCAACTCTGTGTAATACATTTCTTCAATACCTTATGCTGTTCTTTGTGTAATACCAAAAACAAAGTGAGAGAACCCCTGCCCAAAAGAGTTTACAACCTGTTTGAGACAATCTGTATAAAACTCACGACTATTTTCTGTGCGACATCTGTTTCTTTCCCTGGAAGCCTTGGATTTTGCTTCCATTATGCCAAATGGGAAAAACTGGGTTTACCTCCCTTTTGTACCCCAAATACTGCTCTTTAAGGCTAGGGACAGACATTACACATAAACTGGTTTAAGTGATCAGAAACTGGTTTAAACCTGTAACAGAACAGATGTTCAGTGCACATAAACCACTTCGAAAATGGCTGAAACTGGTTTGAGATAAATGTGGTTGAATGTAGTATCAGACTTAACTGATTTAGCTCAAACTGGTTTATGCAATGTCTGTCCCAGACCCCTTGCTGGTTTAAGTTAATCCAGATACCCCCGGCATCCCAGCATGCTCTCTGGGTTGGGCGGGGCTCTCTGCTCTACAGCAGGGCTGGCCTCTCCCCTCTGCTCCCTGGGCAGAGCTCCTTTGGCACAGACTTGCAGGCACAGCAGGGTCTGCTGGCTTCCCTGTGCCCCCCTCCCCCTCCCCTGTCACCACTTGTTGCTTAAGCAGGGATCCCTTCCTCCCTTCTCCCGCAGCACGGACCATAACCAGCATGTGGTGTGCTAGCTAGTGCCGTATAAGGCTCTGGCAGAGACTGTTGACACAGCAGGGTCCCACTTCCTACCCCTTCCTCCTCCCGTCACTGCTCAAGCAGGAAATCCCCCCCCCCCTCCAGTTTCAAGCACACTAGTCTAATCCCTGCCACAAGACCATCTGTTCAGTCAGGTTGCAGGGTTTCTGTTGACAACAAACTGTTGAATAGGTTTCTGTTGTTTTTCAAAACACCAGAAACGCCTAACTGCTACATTTTCCTAAAGTTGTGTTTTAGCTCTGGCAGAACCACCCTCCTAGAAGTTTTAGATGACTATGGGTTGCTGATAATGGACCGCCATCCACTGTGTGCTGTTGTTTTGCAAGAAGTCAAAAGTGGCTGAACAAATGTAAAAGAAAAGTACAAAAGGTTGCACTATATTGGTAACTCTTCAATTCTGGCATATTTGGGGAAGATATGGGTTCAAGCCTCTAGCAGTTCCCTGTCATTGCAGATGGTACAATCCTGAACAATCAGACAGATGCACTGTTAGATGCAGCATATTTACACACAATATTAAAATGACAGAGGCCAACCCTTTATTTCTCTCAATTCAATAGGAGCTTTGCTACTGGTACTTTAAAAGACAAAGGTTTGGGTGTAGTAAAGAAATTGTGCCATTTAGTATTGTGCTTTGGAACTTTTATGCCTGTACTAAAGTACAGAGGGAAATACTCTTCAGAATGGGCTACAGCAACATCTTTGACTGCATTACAATATCACCTGGTCTCTAGGTGAAAGAGGAGGCCAGTGATCATTGTAAAGTCAAAGCAGGCAGTTTGTCTAATCTTCATGCTAAACAAAGGTAGAGGGTACCAACTGTACCACTTTGATAGAAAATGTGTCTAATGTACAGTTTGCAGGTGTCCCAAAGTAATTTCTCAATGGATTCCATTGCCTACAGGTGTTCTGAGTATGAAACCATTATCATGGCTTGCATATGTGTCCAGCAAGTTGAATTTGGGCCCACTGAATGATGAACCACATATATTGTTTAGCTTATCAAAAGATATAATGGCTCATCCCCTCTCAAGGCTAGACTCTTAAATTGTGTGGCATCTAGCATTCTCCTTAAGTAACCACAGTTATTAACTGCAAACCAGTGACCTGCAGTAATTTTAATTGAAATCAATAAATAGTAAAACAGTTCTTTCTGTTACTAATTTGTAGCAATTAGTGATTGATCCTAATTAAATATATTTACAGAATGATGTATATACTTGGTGGTAATTATGGTACTTATGGTACTTGCATTTTATTATTACTCATGATAACAATGTATTACTTTACATAAACAACAATTTTCAGGCATTCTAAGTTGAATGAATGAATTGGTTATTTAAGAAGACTGAGCATTTGTAATTTTTCAAGACTGTGAAAAGTAATTACCAGTTGTCTTGTAGATACAGCAAACCCACTGGTTGTGTCACAGAGGCACAAAGATGGGCAGAGGTTTGGCAGCTAGAGCTCTTTCATTTTTTCTCTTACAGTTATGGACTCATATTTAGAGGAGCTGAGAACTTATAGAAAAAGCCAAGGTGCATAACATTTGCCCCAAATCAAATAGTTTGCAAATTTTAGCAGTAGCTGGGGTATAAGAAGTAAAAGTGGAGAAACGTGGGCATGGAAGAAGCGGGGTTGGCATTGGAGTAGACTGAGTGGCATGAAGTAAATTTGAGGTAGTTCTTTCAGATGAGACCACTGATAGTCTTTTCTATGACTAGCCCTTAAAGACTTCATTCACTGTTTGCAGAAGCAGGTTTCTCCCCTGGTGTCCTGGAACAAAACTTTACTTCTGTGACTATATTCAATGTGTTGTTTATCTTGGGTTTTCTTTACCAAATTTGTGCCTCCGGTTCCTCATATGTATAGTTCGTGGGATACTTTGATATTCTTTGGGATGAAAGGTACTGTATAAATGTAGGGTAGTTTGTTGTTAACACATCATTCCGTCCATTGTTTTCCAAGGTTTGGTTTTCTGATCCTTCCTGCTTATTTGCTATCAGTGCTAATTGTTGGGTGGGGTTTGTACCTCAGTGGAAGCTTACCAGCAGTTTTTGTGAAAATGGGATATGTACCTGGATAATTTCTGCAAGGGCATTTTTCCTGTCACCCTGAGTTCCCTGCCAAACTAAAATTAAGCACTGTAACATAAAGCAGATCCTTCATCACTATGATTCATGTGTAAAACAGGATTTAGATCCTTGTCCTCCAATACATGGGCTATTCATTTCTGGTAATTTGTTAAAATACATAGTTGAATATATGGCCTGCAGTCCACAGATGGTGGATCACATATTTCAGGATATTTTATTTTGATATGTAAAAAGAATATGAGAAAGCTGTGGCAATTGGCAAGGGGGGAGGAGGTAGTAAAGCTAATAACTGGGGGATTTGAATATGAAAGCAGCCTTGTGACTGCATCTTTGTCTAAAAGAGGAAGTGAGAAGATGTTTATCATGCATGGATTCTGTCATCTCCTTTGTTGAGTGGTGAATAAATATCCTGCCTAAATTCTTAAGAAATGAAATTATTTCAGTTTATCTGAAAGGTGTATTTTATTCCCTTTTTCAAATTAGTCATTTCCTCTTTGCAGGCTCCTCTTGCCTTTCTGTACCATAATTGAAACTTTGGTAATTGATGCCACCTTTACATATTTATTTCCTGTAGAAGTCGTTTATACAAATAGTCATATTCAGTAGATAAAATACCATGAAGCTGTGGACTCTTTTTCTCTAGCAGCTGGGGTGATGAAAGTGATTTCTGTTCAACAGGCAGCAGAGCTCTGCAATGTTATATACATAAAGGTCTTGATTTACATGAGAGCTGAGCACCCTGAACTCCAGTTCTCTTCAATGGAACCTTCAGGCATTTACTGAACGCAGGCCAAAGCGTGTGCGAGAATATATCATTTATACATGGCGGGGCTGGTTCTGCTCAGTTTAACAGCTGTATGTCTGGATGAACACAACTGAGCCTGACTTTTTTTCTTTTCTTTTCGCTTGTTCTATGCTATGTGTTATAACTTGTACCAATGTAAGCTGACTGTAGGACTCCACCCTGATATTAGATGCAGAATATTGTTTAAGGAAGTATGGATTGAATGAATGGACTGTAAGGTGGATAGAAAACTGGCTGGATTGTCAGGCTCAAAGGCTAATAATCAATGGCTTGCTGGCAGCTGGTATCAAGTGGAGTGCCCCGTGGGTCAGTCCTGGAGCCAGTTTTGTTCAATATCTTCATCAACCACCTGGAACATGGGATGGAGCACACCCTCAGCAATCTCGGGGCAGTAGTAGATATGCTGGAGGGTAGGGCTAGGATTCAGAGACACCTAGATAAACTGGAGGATTGAACCAACAAAAATCTCACGAGGTGCAGTAAGGAGAAGTGCAGAGTCCTGCATTTAGGATGGAATAATCCCATATACTCGTACAGGCTGGGGACCAACAGGCTAAGCAGCAGCTCTGCAAAAAAGGACCTGGGGGTTACAGTAGATAATAAGCTGAATCTGAGCCAACAGTGTGCCCTTCTTGCAATGGCATACTGGACCGCATTAGTAGGAGCGTTGCCAGCAGATCAAAGGAAATGATTCTTCCCCTCTATTTGGCACTGTTGAGGCCACATCTGGAGTACTGTGTCCAGTTTTGGGTCCCCCACTAGAAAAAGAATGTGGACAAATTGGAGAAAGTCCTGCAGAGGGCAACGAAAATGGTGAGCGGATTGGGGCACATGATTTATGAAGAGAGGCTGAGAGAACTGGGCTTATTTAGTGTGAGAAGAAAAGACTGAGAGGGGATTTAATAACAGTTTTTAACTACCTGAAGGGTAGTTGCAAAGAGCATGGAGTTGCACTGTTTTCAGTGGTGGCAGATGACAGAGCAAGGAGTAGTGGTTTCAAGTTGCAGTAAGGGAAGTTTAGGTTACATATAAGGGAAAACTTTCTCATGAGCAGCATAGTGAAGCACTGGAACAGGTTACCCAGAGAGGTTGTGGAATCCCCATCCTTTGAGTTTTTTATAACCCAGCTGAGCCAAGCCTTGGTTGGGATGCTATAGTTGGCGATGGTCCTGCTTTGAGCAGGGGGTTGGACTAGATGACCTGCTGAGGTCCCTTCCAATCCTAATTTTCTGAGTCTGTGATTCTGTTAGTCAGATTCAGTGGTGTTTCTCAAAGAGGTATTGGGGCCATTGTTTTTAATATCACAGATTTATTTCCTTAATGCAGAAAACAGAATATTTTTAGTGAATTATGCCTATGCTAACCGTAACATAGTTCTTAGGATATTTGTGAATCCTGAGGCATCACTATTTAGATTAAACAGTATATCCAAGGCAATCAGATGGTTATACTTATAATGGAATTTATGTACAAAGGACACAATATCATTAACCACTGAAATGTTCATGTCTAAGTAAGGAAAATACCAGGGTAATTAATGAGGGGAAGAGTATGGGGGGAATTTCGTTATTACACAGTATTGTATCATATTCTGTGTGTGTGTTACACACTAACACTATAATAAAAGAACTTTATTAAGATTGCAAATCTAGCATTCAGAAGTTAGAAAATGGTGTTTGGAACATTTAATTTGGCTATCTTGTTCATGTGTGTTATAATATGCAGTCTTTAATTACATGATGCATACCAACTTTTATATAGATTTCATAGACATTAACGCTGGAAAGACTGTGCCTGTCCCACTGGGTGTATAAGACAGCTCTAAATTAAAGTTTTATAGTAAAATAAGCTGTTTCTTTTTTTATACTACTGCCTCATGTCTTGTAGAAGTTGAAAAGTTTGTAAATAAGAGAAACTTCTTAGTTAAGGCTGGTGGAATTCTATTCTGGAGAGTAGTATTCTGTCTTTACCAATAACTCACAGCTCACATGTGATGCTGGACAAATTGGTTTGACCAAACTTTTCAGAATTTCTTGTTAATTCATCCCCCTTCTGTCCCCTTCACCCAGCCTCTCTCTCACCCATTGACTCCTTAATCTACATCTTCACTGACTGCCTATCTTGTATGCATACCAACCCAGCCTCTGGCTTCTTTACTTTTCATTCCATCTGGGAAGAGTGCACACCAACTGCTGAAACTTCCTCAGCTTGATGAAGGGTTTTTGAACCTGAAAGCTTTCTTAAATTTTTTTCCCCCAACTATTTAAGTTGATCTAATAGAAGATATCAGATTCACCCAAAGAACCTTGTCTGCCTATGTCCTTAGACCAACATGGCTACAACCTACACCCTTGTTAATTCTATGTGTTCCTTATTTTTTGTTTGCACGTTTTGAGACTCTACAGCCTGTTTTGTTTGGCAAAGGTAGCTACAGCTAGCAATGCGGTCTTGTAATGAATGAGGAAAGTGTCAGGAAATCTTAATAATGGGTGGTGTCTTAGGCTAGGGACAGGAGTTGCACATAAACCAGTTTAAGTGATAAGAAACTGGTTTAAAAATGTAACCGAACAGAAGTTCAGTGCACATAAACCAGTTTCAAAATGGCCCAAACTGGTTTAAGATAAACTTGGTTGAATGTAGTATCAGACTTAACTGATTTGGGTCAAACCAGTTTATGCAACTTCTGTCCCAGATCCCTTCCTGGTTTAAGTTAAACCAGAGTCCCCCAGTATCCCAGGATGCTTTTCAGCCCTGGGCTGGGCTGTTTGCTCCAGACAGCAGAGCTGGCCCCACCCTTCTGCTCTCTAGCTAGACACCAGCCAGCATGGTCCCCTGAGGCAAAGGGAGCAGGGAGGGGGCTCATTCTCCCCTCTCTCCCCTCTCCCACCAGGGGACTGCAGCCAGGGTCTGCCTGGCTGGGGTATAGCATCCACTTAGTCTTACCTCAATCCTGGGTAAGTTTTTTGAGAGAATTATCCTGGCGCATGTCCACGAGGGGCCAGCAGGGGAGGTTATGCTTAGGGGCAACCAACACGGGTTCATTAGAGGCAGGTCCTGTCAGACCAACCTGGTGGCCTTCTAAGACCAGGTCACAAAATCCTTAAACGCAGGGGTAGTAGTGGATGTAGTCTTTCTGGACTTCAGGAAGGCCTTCGACACTGTCTCTCACCCCATTCTCATTAAAAATCTAGGGGACTGTGACCTCGACACCTACAGAGTCAAATGGGTCGCTAGCTGGCTGGAGGGCTGCACCCAGAGAGTGGTGGCAGATGGGTCATTTTCAACCTGAAGGGATGTGAGCAGTGGGGTCCCCCAGGGCTCAGTCCTCGGATCCGTGCTGTTCAACATCTTCATCAGTGACTTGGATGAGGGGGTAAAAAGCAACCTGTTCAAATTTGATAACGACACTAAGATGTGGAGGGATGTGGGCACGCTAGAAGGGAGGAATAGGCTGCAATTGGACCTAGACAGGTTACAGGGGTGGGCAGATGAGAACAGGATGGGTTTCAACACTGACGAGTGCAAGGTGCTGCACCTGGGGAGGGAGAACCAGCAGCATACCTACAGGCTGGGGACCTCCCTTCTTGTCTGTGCAGAGACTGAAAAGGATCTTGGAATCATTATTGATGCCAAAATGAACATGGGCTGACAGTGTGGGGACGTGGTCAGGAAGGCCAACCACACCTTGTCATGCATCCACAGATGCATCTCGATCAGGTCCAAGGAGGTGATCTTCCCCCTCTATGCGGACCTGGTCAGGCCGCAGTTGGAATACTGCGTCCAGTTCTGGGCGCCGCACTTCAGGAGGGATGTGGACAGCATTGAGAGAGTCCAGAGGAGGGCCACCTGCATGATCAGGCGGCAGCAGGGCAGGCCCTACGAGGACAGGCTAAGGGACCTGAACCTGTTCAGCTTCCACAAGAGAAGGCTGACGGGGGATCTAGTGGCCTGTAACAAACTAGTCAGAGGGGACCAGCAAGCATTGGGGGAGTCCCTGTTCCCTTGAGCACTACCAGGAGTGACAAGAAATAACGGTCACAAGCTGGCAGAGGGTAGATTCAGACTAGACATCAGGAGGCGCTACTTCACTGTCAGGGCAGCTAGGATCTGGAACCAACTTCCAAGCGGAGTGGTGCTGGCTCCTACCCTGGGGGTCTTTAAGAGGAGGTTAAACGAACACCTTGCTGGGGTCGTTTTACCCCAGTACTCTTTCCTGTCATGGCAGGGGGTCAGACTTGATGATCTGCTCAGGTCCCTTCCAACCCTACCAACTATGAAACTATCCTCTGTCAGGCCCCCTGTCCACAGCCTGAAGAAATAGGGAGAAGGAGGGGTATTTAATTTCCCTGGGTCTGCCTGGCCAGGCCAGAGCAGCCCCTGTGTGCCATTCTCCCCCTCTCCACTCCAGTGGCAGGGGAGGGAATGTGGCTAGAGCTGGCTGGTATGGGCCTGCCATCCGCTTGCCTCACCAGTGGCTGAGGTGGTGGGGCTAAGTCTGGCCAGCCTGTGGGTGCTGCTGAGGAGACAGAGGGGTCACCTTGGGCTGAGTCATAGGGGCCAGGCCCTTCCCTGCGGGCTGCGGCTCGGGCTGGGGCCACAGGGGCTACATGGCCAGATTGCTTCTGGCTCCCTGCACCCAGGCCAGGCGGGTCTGGCATGGACACCGCTTTGGGTGGGTGTGCGGGAAGTTTTAGCCCATCAGCTTCTGCCTAGGCCATGGAGCTCCAGCTTAAGCTCCGGCTGCATTTCACCCACTGCATCTGCCTGCATGGACTGCTCATCGCATTGGTCAGGCAGAGGGGATGGAAGGCATCTGGAACTGGAGCCAGAGCTCCATGCACTGGGCGGAAGCCATGGCTGTTAAGTTCTCCCTGCCCTGAATGATGCTGTGCAGGGAGCAGAACAGTCCTGCTGGTTCAAGTCAACTTCCCCTTGCCTCCAACAGCTACTCCCCCTCCCACTTTGCCACCAATTATACTTTAAATGCTTCATGGTTTTATCACAGCTCCATGTGGGGTGTTATACCTTTATCCTTCATGTAATTTTCCTGGAAGTCTTCCCTTCTTAGCACTAGGCAGTAGGGTGCTACTTTTTACAGAGGGGAACTGCACTGAGATCCCATGATTTATTTCCTCACCGTGGCTTTTTCAGTGGATGGGAGACTTGGAAGAAGTTATCACCAGTAGACTGGGTTGTGTTGAGTATTAAACAGGAACTGTGGATTCTTATTGCATTATCTGGATTAGCTTTTGTGATTCTTTTGTCCCTATGGCTTTACTGCTTGCATATTTGTCTCTTCTAGCACTTCCCCCTTCCTCCCATCCCCTCACTCTCCCTCCTTTCCTGGATTTAGTATTCTAATCACTCTCTCCATTTTATACATTGCTCTGTGCATGTCCTCTCAGAGCATCTGATGAAGTAAGCTTGGGTTCATGAAAGCTTGGTTAGCCTATAAGGTGCAAATCTTACCCTGCCTTCTTTCCATAAGGCTAAAAGGTCCTGAAACCCCTAGGGGAAACTATATAGTTTTCTTGGGGACTATAAAACCAGTATGTATTTGCTGCAACTTGGGGCATTTTTTTCAAAACAAGAGAGCATTTCAAAGCAAGAGAGCTAGAATACATTATTTTTGGGGCTTCAGGTTAGAATGGAAAAACACAGTTGGCATGCTTGTGCATGCTGGCAGCAGCACTTGCAGTCGTGGATTCAATCTCCTTCCCTCTCTTGGTAGTAGTATACTTACCACACTCTGTTCACAGTTTGTGCTTTTTTTCGAAGATGCGGTCAGACTCGCATGAACTGTCCTTCTACTTGGCTGCCCGGGGCTCAGGTAAGGGAGCGGGTTGTAGAAAATCCCTTTGTCCTGGCAGTCATTAAAAATTAGTGCTCTCATTGTTATCCATGAGGTCTCTGTAGTAGCACCATTCACATGCTGACAGTTCTTGACACATCAGTCTTAGCAACTTAGACCAGAGCTCTTCTCCTATTCCTTTTTCCCAGAAAAGACATTAACTCCTTCAGTCCAATATATGAAGTACAGAAATAATGCATGGTGATATGGGGAGCCAAATAGCATGTATTTTTCTCAGTAATAACAGACATCTATTGCTTTCTGTATGGCGGATGTTGAGAATCTTAATGGTCAGCAGTGATACTAAGAGTAAATATATTAATGTGAATGGTGGGACCTTGGTGCCTGTTATAACTGGATGGGGACTATTTTGTCTCCTTCAAAGATTTCAGTTCTTAAGTGATGTAATACCTGGATTCTAGAATCAAGATTTTAACTAAGAACTAATTATTAGTGAAATCCCATTTCTGTGAATGCTGGAGGGTGGGAATATAGTATTATATCTGTTTATGAAATGTACTCTGAGAGATTCTCTGCATGCATTGTCACAGGTGCCTGTATGAGATGTGACCTTTTCAGCTTGTATTTATTATGTCTTCTCAAATACACATAGGAACTGCCCAATATCTATCAACATTGCATTACTGAAGGAAAAAGATACCCCTTATCCTTGACTGCTCTCTTTCAGGAGCCAGTTCTGAAAAGAAACATAGTAGTAAGAGGTGGGGGACTTCAGTCCAATCCACTCGCCCCTCCCTTCTGTGCAGCCTGGGCAAACCCCAGACTGGAGCTCCCTTCTCTCCCCAACCCCCTCCCATCCTGCAGGCAGCGCCAGAGCTGGGGGGGGGAAGGGGGGGAGGGCTAGGGGAGAGAGGGTGCAGACATACAGCCTCTCCAAAGTGGAGCTCAATCGTCCCCCCCCCGACAAAACAGTGAACATTTGTTGGATTGCGGGGGGGGGGGTAGCTGTAACTCATGGCACTTTTGTGAAGCACCTTGAGTTACAGCAGAGAGCTACACATCTGTCAGTACCCTAAGAAACCTTCCAGCCTCTCGATGCTTCTCATACCCCTTTTTGGTTAAGTCCCTCAAGTTCCGTCAGGCATAAACTCTCTAAGGTAGGAAGGTTGGGGAGGAATGGTGGCTGAGCCAGGCAAGCACTGGAGTGAATATTGTACCTGGTGATAGAGCTGTTGTAACATGCGCTTGCTGAGAGGCCAAAGAAGAGTATTGGCTTCTGTTGTGTGTGTAGCCCTGGGGAGATCATTATTTATTTGCTTATATATATGTTTGATTTACTGACCAATCCAAAAGGCCCCTTCATGTCATTTAAATCATGAAATCATCTCACTTTATACTTCTCAGAGCTGAATTCAACAGACCTGTCATTTTAGAGTTAAGCCCTTATGAATCTTATCCAGCAAATTCCAAAAAATATAAACAGTGACTGCTTGAAAGCCCAGAATTGATCTCTGGACAAATCAAATAGCTAGAAGTTGGCTGTGCAGCCAGAGATGGGATGGAAACAGGTTTGTGACTGATGTTTTTCAGTATTGTGGGAGTTTGCTAAATGTGCTTGAGAGTCTGAGTTGTAATACTATCAAAATGGGGCTCACCTACTTGGTTGCAATTTCTCAAATCTGACAGCCACATGAGATCAGCACAGTTCTGCAGAGTACTCTACATGATCTCTGTCCTTTCCTCTCTGTCCCATTTCTAAAAGCTTTGCTCTTGCCTGGGTCATACATTGACTTGATATCTAAAGTCTAGGCCTTCACACTTCATTGTTCTGGGACAGGAACTTACTTTCTCCATGTCTTTGTTTGGCTCTTAGCACAGGACTCTGATCGGGACCTTAGGGCAGTTTCATAATATAGATAATAAATCAAATCAAGCTGGCCAGCTGATGTCTTATGTGCCCATTCTGTGTTGTGTGTCTGCTTTGGAATGGAAGAAATGCTCTCTGTTATGCATCACTGCACATACAGTACTGTTGACACTCAGTAAATAGTCATTTTGAAAGGCACAGTGAATAATGTTTAGGTACTTCTTTCTACCTTCTTGCATTATGTCAGAACAAGGAGACTCTGTGCTACAGGAGGACCACATTTGCAATACATACCTGTAAAATATCACCAATACAGAATGTAGTCAGTAGCTTCCTGCTGCTGGCCTCCCAGGTCCTCCATGGATTGAAGCAGTCTCCCAGCTTGGTAATGTTTGCTTCATGATCTCTTCCCCATCCCCTGCCCTAGATGTGGGGGCGGGGGAGCGTTGGAAACTGAGCAGCAGACACAGTGCATGGCTACCTGAGCTGGAAAGTGAAAGGGCCTGGTGGGCTTGGGGCATTTAAAAGGACTGCAGACTACTCTGATCAGGTAGTCTTTGGTATTGCCCTGCAGTGGCAAGAGAGATAATGTGTTATCATATTGTTTGTTGTGTTGTTTAAATTTTGAATAATGTGTTTTCTCTGGGAGAAAGGGCGGATGAGTGTATCTGGGGACAGCCATGGGTTCCCCTATAGGAGAGGGAGGGAGAGTAGGGGAGGGAGGGGACTCTGACTGGGAGAGAGTAGGGATCGGAGAGAATGTGACTGAGGAAAATATTGCTTTCTTTTATGGGGGTGATGAGTTGGGCAGTGAGGCTCAGTTGGTGGGCTGCGGTGGGGGGTGCTCCCCTTGAACATAGGCAGGAGAGTGTGAAGTGTTGGGTGGGATAGTATTGCTTTCACATTGAGGGGGTGGAGGAATGCTCTTGTTATATCTTTTTATTTTAGTATTTTATTGTTTCCAATTTTTTTGTGCTTTATTTTAAGATGTCCTGCATCTTTTGGGGGAAGGGCAGCACAGAAATCCAAACATAAAAAAAAAATAAATCAAACCTCTGACATTTGTGATAGTAGTTAATGTGGTGCTATGGCCAGACATGGGGGAGGGATCTTGATAATTTTGTGGCTATTAACACACAGGCAAGTTAAAACCCAGAAGGAAAATGAGTAGACTTTTTTCAAGGGTGAATAATTTCTTGCAGGGATGCAGTTTATGAAGAAGATTATCTGATGTGCTTGGCTGTGATAGCAGGAGTCTGGATTTGATGACTCGGGAAAGACTTTCCAGTCCTATATTCTCAGTTCACCCCATCCCTACTGCATAATTGACCAAATGTGCAGTGGACTATTTGTGGTCTCTTGAAACACTGGAGACTCACTGGTCGGTTACAGTAGTAAAAGACTGGATCAGCTTAGATAATAGTAAGATTCAGTCTAATAAGTAAGAATGAAGGAACTGAGGAGAGAAAATCCAAAGTCTTTAGTCATTGTAGGTAAACAGCATAAAGAAAGCAGTGCTTTTCCTCGACCAGTAATCGTACATCGTAAGATAATCACAAGGTGTGCAAGCATTCCATGTTTATAATTTATACCAATGCCATTATTCACTGTGAAGGATTTAAAAGAAAATAAAGAATCAGAAGCAGGTTCTCCAGGAGGAAGACTAGAGATATTAATAAAGTGAGATATCTGGACCAGTGTTTGGGGAGCCTCAACATGTTCCAAGATGAGATGTGGGTCACAGAAAAAGCAAAGCTCAAGCAAAACGGCACCAGAGTTTAATAGCGGAAGACCTGAATTTTTGTTTTATCCAGCCGAGGCATCTCATCCTGAATTTGACTTTCTGATCTAGTTTCCCTTTTAGATACAGTATATCTAAGATCCCATCCTAATCAGTTGAATGTTTAAACATTGAAACAAAGGCATAAAGGATGGAAGATCTAGGAAACAGGGAAATAACTGGTTACCACTGGTAATCTGATAACAACAAGAGGGAGGCACTGCAGTTCAGATATCAGAGGCATGTAGGACTAGAAGGAGCCTACTGTGGCCCTTCCAAAAGAGTCCACAAGACCCTCTCCAACCTTCTAGACAAAGCACCCTATTCAAAGGCCTGTGAAGACCAGGAAAGACAAGGGCACTTCCAGTGTCCTGCCTTTGCAGTAGAAATGCAGTTTTCATCTTCAAATCTAAATTTTAGGCCTTGGTCTCACTGGTCTTTATAGGTTCATGGAATAAACAGAGGAAGGCTATTACTACCCACTATAATTAGCATTTTGTTTCCCACTGGTCTAGGTTAAGAGACCTGTGTGCTTTTTACAGCACTGCCTTAGCATGAACAGAACAGACCAAGCTCTCATCCCAGGAACTTGGCAGGAGATAGCTGAATAGATGGACTTAGCTGGAGATAGCTGAATAGATGGTGACAGCTATCAAGACTTCTGAACCCTTGAAAAGTATGATAGAAAAGAAGCCACAGTGTTTTCTTGAAATTTTATAGCATCTAGCAAAGTAGGCTGTGGCCTAAAAAAATAATCTCATGCCTCACTGATTAAATTAATCTTTAAAGTGCCGCCTTGTCATTTCTTTGTGCCTGATTACAGAGTGACAAGGCTAACTACCTCTTTCTCCGTTCTAGAGAGAGCTGAAATGGCTTCTTGTTCTCCAAAGATCAACCAGTAATATGGGAGAAAATGTGACTTGACAAGAAAAGTTAGTAACTACCCAAAGTGAGGCCCTATACTCAAATGTATTTCTCTATCTGTATGGTAATAATTTTTACATGCTGGATCTGACCAATTTCAAAATGTAAGGAAATTGTTATTGGACAGAACCCTGTTGATTTTGCAGCCGAGGAGTGCTTGGTTTCTATTGGTGTATGGTCCCCTCTACATTTTACAGCTATTGCACAGTTAACTGCCTAATTGCACAGTTAAACTGAGACCAGCTCACGTGCAATGTACCTAAGGTCCAAACAGCTATGAAGTTAGTCCTTGAAAATGCACTAATTTGATAGCTGGTTGCTATCCAGCCTTAACTTGCATTTGTAGCAGGGTCTCCCTTCAGCTGTTCAGGGGGGTTTATACACAGCACAAAATTGACCTTTAAAGCGGCTTAAATGCCCTTTTGCACCGCTTTAATGGCGCTGCTGTTTACACAGTCAGTGGCATATTGCACATTAATGGCATTGCTGGTTTACATTGTTGGTGGCGTATGCGCGTTAAATTACTTTGGGATATAGCAAAATAAAACACATCTGAGGTGTTTTAGTTTGCTACCTTACAGCTGTGTAGGGAAGCACTGGGCCCTGTGTAGCTCAGGGGCTGTGCAGGTAGCCTGTGTAGCCAGCCTGGCAGCAGCCTTTGCAGGCAGGCTCCATGGAAGGAAAAAAAAAGGTGGTGAGCCTGATCTTTTTTTCTCTCCCTGGAGCCTGCCTGCCTGCCTGAGCTGTGCAGGGATTCGGTGCTTCCCTCGGCAGTCACAGTGCCCCCCAGTGCCCTTTGCAGCTGCAGAGCCTGCGGGGCGCTGCCACCGCTGGGGAAGAAAGCACTGCCCCCCCCGACCCATAGCTCAAGGACCGCCCAGCCAGCTGCCGGAGATGCAGGTAAGGATCAGGCCCGACCCTTGTATACACGCCACAGGGATTTACTTCAGTTTGATTTGAAGCAGTATTTTAAAAAACCACCGCTTCAATATAGGGAGAATTAAACCGAAGTAAACCCCCGTGGCATGTACAAGCAGCCTAGGATCCCAGCTGCGTGGATGCATCATGGCCAGCTGGAACTGGAAGTCCAGCTCCAGAGTCCTGAGGAGACTCAGCTCCACAGCTACCTCCCTGCAGGACTCTGGGTCCCAAAAGCTGTGAGGTGTGGCTGTGATCTCCCAGCCCTGGGGGGGTGTGGTGCACCCCTGATGTTGTGCAGTCTCCCAGCTGCAGGGGTGTCTATTCATCCCCATGACTGGGAGACTCAGTAGCTGTAATCTCCTAGCCATGAGCATGAGAAAGGGGTGGGTGGGGGTGGGGTACACACCCCACGGCTGGGAGATCATAGGTGCTAAAATCTCTCAGCCAGTGGGGGCACCAGGCACCTCGCAGCTGGGAGATTGCAGCTGCTGTGTTCTAGTCACAGGGAGTGGGGAGCTCCCCACAGCTGGGAGATTTTAGCAGCAATGATCTCCCAGTCGTGGGGTGAATGGAGCACCTGGGCTGGGAGGTCATAGCTGCTATGATCTCCTGGGTGCATGGAGCCCCCCCGCAGCTGGGAGTTTGCTTCTTGTCAGTGCAGAGGGAGCCCAGGATCAGCCTGCCCTGCTTGGGCAATAAGGTGCGATGAGCTCTAATGCATGATCCCACTGTCACACCTCCTGCCATGCATGTGTGGCATGGCAGGAAGCATGATTGTGTGGATCACAAAGTAGATCCTATTGCGCCTTTACCTGCATGTGTAGAGGAGCCCTAAGTGGCAGATAAATCCTCCATGGTTCTCAAGTATGTGTTTAGTCTCAGTTCACTAATATAGGTAAATAAGAGACATTAATTTAATAGTAATGCTCTGTGGGTCTGCTTTTCCTTTAACTTTGCATGGGCTTTCTACCACTGTTGCCACCACTATTGTGGAGAAAGCCAGGTCCTTTTTATTCTGCTTTGTCTGATAGATAGCTGTACTATTTTCTTGCTTTCATCAAGCAGCTTTAAAAAAAAAAAATAGGGGTGAATGTCAACATTTCTGAACTCCTTTTAAATTGGAAAATGCCCGCCTTTCTGTGAAAATTTCTGCAGGTGTAACATCTGTGTAATGTATAAATCATTATAAACAAGGCTTGAAAGTAACTTCACTGTTTATACTGCAGCTTTCTGTCCTTTAGCAGCAATGGAAACTGAAAATACCAGTGTATCAAGAATTCAAAGGAAAAGAAAAAAGCAGATGAGAGATCACATAGGGGTAACATAGTGCATCTAGGCTCAGCAGGCTAGAAGTATTAAGCAGATTTGACCCATGCTGAGAAGAGTCTGAAGAGCAAATTCTATGAGCACTGTTTCTTATGGCAGAGCCCTGATTAACAAAGACATTTAAATAATGTCATTGCACTTCATGTAATTTGAGCCTGTTTTCTCTTTTGTATGGCCAGTGAATGTATGGTAATTTTTTTTAACTTGGCATATTTGACCTTCGTCTCCTAATAGTGTCAAGCAACCATACTTTGAGTTATTATATTGAATATAAATTTAGTCTAAAAAATAACAAAGGTTTTCTTTCCTTTGCTGATGAAAACACAGTGTTGCAGTTGCTTCCAATATTACAGCTGTGTGCCTGCTATTGCTATTCTGTGAAGGGTATCTCAGTGAATTCATTAGAAATGTCTGCCTTCATGGCCTGACTTTTACTGACAGAAGTCAGAGATTTTAAAGCTCATTGGTTACCTTACAGTGCTGTCTAGGTTGTCTGTTGTTGCATAAGTAGGATGTCACACTACATACCAACTGGCTTTTCTTACTAGTAAAGGATATTTCAAGCCAAAATCTGAATGTCCTAGTTTCAGTTTTGAAGCCTTTAACCTTAAAAAATAAGGTTATGTTTTAACATTTGCTATCCACATTTCTCTATGCATGCACTAATATTTTCCTTGGGCAATGTGGAGTTTTTGAAAATACAACTGTTGGGAGGTAGAACAAACACATAAGTTTATCAGACATGTGAAAACAATTTCCAGGGGCAATGGTTGCACAGTTAGAATAAACAGAAGAGCCACTAATGTGAGGAGGAAGAGGAGAAGATGAGTTTGATATTTAGTGTGATACACGGAACAGAAAGCCTGGAAAATGGCCCTAATGAAATGACATTTCTGTAGAGCACACTTGGTTCCTCCTGCTGGTCACGTGGACATTTAAAAACAGTCCTAATTAAACCCATTTCTATGGTAAAAAGGAGGGGTGAGTGGACAGGTTTGGAGGAACTAATTTAAGAAGATCTGATCTGAGCCATGAATCCAAACTCAGACTGTATTGTAGGGTTTAGGAAAGTAGGGAAAGTGCTTGTTTTTTATAATCTGAATTTTCAAACAGCTTCTACATTTTTGACTGAGTGGAAGAGGGGAACCAAGAAGTGAAATAATATTTAATCTTTCTTGATGTATCTGAAACGGGCAGTAATGGCAATGTTCTCTTAAGATTCCTGGCCAATCTTATTAAACCTGTGATTCAAACACCAAATGGTGTTAATTTGTCCTAGGGCCTCCTTCCCTCTGAAATGCTGTGGTTCTTCCATTTATAAGGTTATCCTTCCTACTGTCTTTCTTTTCTTTTCAGCTTATCCTGTTAATGTCTCTTTTTTATTTCCTTTTAGTAGGCTGAGGTAGGTAGCCATGTTAATCTGAAATTAGGGAGAAGGCAGGGTAGAGGTGCACCTTACAAGATATTTTGGTTGACTGTGGTTTTTATTTACATATAGAGTTTTTCCCAGGCTGTTGTTCTATTTCTTACTTAGGTCAGGCTGCATCTGCATCTTTTTCAGACATGAAGAAGAGAACTTCATGCTCAAAACCTTGTCTAAAGTCTCTCCCAGCTATGCAAATGGTCCAATAAAAGATACCACCCCCCTAAAAAATATCATGTCTCATTAGATTCACCCACCATTAGACAAATTGAATATCACTAAAATTACTAAATGTCTAGCCATTCTTTTTCATCAGAAATTTCATCAAATGATGTGTGGTTGCTAATTGGCCACCAGGCGAATTTTAAATAATATAGTGGACAACAAATAAATATGGGGATATTTCTATTAAAATACTTTTTTCCAATAGGCTTGTAGTATTAGGCTAGGGACAGACATGACAACTAAACTGGTTTAAGTAATCAGAAACTGGTTTAAACCTGTCACAGAACAGAAGTTCGGTGCACATAAAACAGTTTCAAAATGGCTGAAATTGGTTTAAGATAAACCTGGTTGAATGTAGTATCAGACTTCATTGATTTGGGTCAAAATGGTTTATGCAATATCTGTCCCAGGCCCCTCCCTAGTTTAAGTTAAATCAGTCCCCCAGCATCCCAGATGCTTTGCAGCCCTGGTCTGGGCTTGGTGGTCTGCTCCAGAGAGCAGGGCTGGCGACGCCCCTCTGCTCCTTGGCCAGAGCTTTAGCAGAGACTGCAGGCACAGCAGGGTTGGCCTGGTTTCTCCCTGCCCCCACTCACTGCTCAAGTAGGGATCCTCCACTCCCATCTCTCGCAGCATGAACCCCAGCTACATGGACCCTAGCCAGCATGTGGTATGCTAGCTAATGCTGAGAGGTGCCTGTGTGTGTGTGTGTGTGTCTCCAGTTTCACTGGGACAGGACAAAAGCACACAGGACAGTGTCCACTTAGGGCTTTTTGGAGCTAATCAACAGGTCAGCGGGTTAATGTCCCTCTATTCTTTCTTTGGAAAAAAACTGTTTAAGAAGAGCTTGAACTAATGAGAGTGGCTTTTGTTTTCTTGATGGGCTATTCAATGTTGTATTATCAGCTCTCTGCTGGCTTCCTCACCTGTCAGGTTTCCAGACAGTATGAAGAAGCAGAGAGAGAGAAAGAGATTGAAAAGCTCAGTATCATTAACAGATGCATGCAATCCACACCCCTCCTTTGCCTCAGAGTGCTAGCTGGAGGCTGGGGCTGGCAATACTTCCACCCCTTGAGCAGCAAGCAAGGAAGAGCCTGGGACTGTGCAGACAGGGTGGGGGTTTAGACCCCTCCCTAGTCAGAGCATCCTGCTGGGGTCTGGCCACACCCCACTCAGCTCAGCACTGTGGAAGGGAAGGAAAAGGAAGGTTGCTCTAGTGTCCCTCCTGCTTCTAGCCTGACCCACTGCAGACATGTGCCTGCATTCCCTCAGTCCAGAGGTAATGTCTGTACACTTGCAAACTGCTTCAACCTAGGCAGGTTAGACTAATGTGCAAAGATTGAATCAATTCAGGCTCAGGCATTTTGAATGTCTGTCCCTAGAGAAGTTATCATAAAAGTAACTGGATTTCAATATGACCTTTGGTTCAGAGGCCTATTATTTCCCTTTTTCTCTCATCTCATTCCAGAGCATTGTAATTTTAAAACTAAGTAGGCCTGATACCCTCATTGTTAAAGGAAATATTTTTACAATTAGGAAACAATACCAAAGTGTTTAATATACAGTATTTGAAAACCTCCCCATATTTTCTTGCATACTAGAAGCCCCTAGATAAGATATGCACCTTGTTTTGGGAAGGCAGAATGAAGGAAATAATTATTTGTTCAGAAGCACAGCTGAATTTTGGCCACAGGGAGCAAGCACAGAGTCTCTTCATCAGCATCACTCATGCTCACTTTCCCACTTGGGCAAAATCTAGAGGTTTAAACTTTGAAAGCAGCTTTTGGCTTCTGTGACAGGGTTAAACCACTACTTTTCAGCTGAGCAGCAGCCTCCAACTTCCTTCTATGCTATCTGCAGAGAGCCAGCCTCTGGTAATCATTTCAGTGTCCTCATGCTTCCATTCAGATGTGGAAACCAGCTTTCATTCCCCCCCCACCCCCCCACCCCAATTTTGGATGTTTAATTTTGGGTAAAAGGTGTGTGCAGTATTTGGTTGATCTTTGAAGCAATCGAGTAAAGGACATTTTTGCTGATATGTTCCACTTCTTTGAAAATGCATTGCTTTAGGGTATGTGCAGACATTACATTTAGATTGACCTAACCAGGGTTAGGTTGATCTAGATGTTGTTATACAGGATGTTTGACAAAATGCCCAATAGTTCACCTCAGGAGGTGAACAAACGTAGATCAAGAAAATGTTAACCAAATCTAAGAAATGGTTAATCTGATATCCCAATTGCTTATATGGGTTTGTTGCACAGACCCAGGGCTGGGAAAGCCCAGACACTCATCTCAGTCGTATGGCTAGACTATTCTCCCTACCTGCACCCTGAGCCTCCCTCCCGATGCTGACTGGGCTTTTTTTAGCTCCCTGACTCACCGCCCCCCCACAATGCCCACAATCCTCTAAGCTGCCACCCCAACCATGAACACACCAGCCCCATCCTCCATCCCAAGATACTTACACTGGATTCCCCACTTGGCACCTGGCAGTGGCAGATGGCTGTACACACTCTGCCTATGGTCTATGTTTTAATAGCAGCCTTCAAGTACCTGAAGAGGGGTTAGAAAGAGGATGCAAGTGGTTCTCAGTGGTGGCAGATGACAGAACAAGGAGCAATGGTCTCAAGTGGCAGCAAGGGAAGTTTAGCTTAGATATTAGGAAGAATTTTCTCATTAGGGGTGCATCCAGATGAGCCCGCACATGCCTTTGCAGTGTGTCAAGCTCCTTTGAGATGCTGCAAGAGGCATGTGCAGGAATGAGAAAATGTTCCCCACACTTCAGATTTGCAGCACGGGGGAAAATTAGACCTCTGGATAGCCAGGGGTCAAAAAAACCTGCAGGCAAAAAATGCGGGGCAGGGCACAGTCCCAGACCGTGCCCTGAGGCAACCGGAGGCTGGGTCCTCCACAGAGATGCTCTGGATGCCAGAGCATTTCTATGGTTGGCCCTCACCCTGGTGTTGAAGCACGCTAGCTGCCCACAGCAGGGAGCTGGACCCAGGCTCTAGTGCCAGTAAGTAAGGTGTTGGGGGTCTGGAGGAGGGGGGAGGGGGCCATGGGGAGGACCCCCACTGGCTTTGCCCACTCCCCCAGGCCCCCATCCCTGCCCCATCCAGCCCTACCCCTCACTTGCCCCCTGAGCTCCCCTGATCCCTGGCCCGCCTCACCCCATCTTCCCCGAGCCCCCCAATTCCTGCCCCACCTGGCCTTATCCTACCCCCGATCCCTGCCCCACCCGGCCCCATCCCCTCCCGAGTACCCCATCACTGCCCCACCTGGCCCTATCCCTCCCCAGTCCTCCGAGTCTCCCAATCACTGCCCCCCCAACAGCATCCCGACAAGAAACCGCCCCCCCCCCGCACTCACCGGCAGTTCCAGCTGCTGTCGGGGGTCACTGGGACCCCCCTCACAATAGGGCCGGGTGACAGCCCCCGTGGCCCCAGCTCAGGCCTTGCTGTCCCCTGCTGCCCCATGCTGCACATTGGGGCTCTGCCAGAAGGCCCCAGAGCCCCTCCAGCCCCTGCTCCTGGGGTGAGTAGAGGCTTTTTTTTTTTTTTTTTTTTTTTTTAAGTGCTGGAGGCTGTGGTGGGGGGAGCAGTCATCAGGGGATGGGGGTGCAAGTGGGGGCTGGGTGGGGCAGCCATTGTGGGGGCTGGGGGAGGGGGGGCTGGGTGTGGCAGCCATGGGGGTGGGCCGCAGGAGCCAGCAGGGGATGGGGCCATTCAGAGCAGCAATCCAGGGGGCTGGGAGGGCAAGGGGGTGGGGCATGTGAGCCCAGCAGAGGCGGGGAGCCATTTGGCCCCTGTTGGGAGGGGGCTGTAACCCCTGTGGGAGCAACAAAATATATAGATATTTAGAATTCACTTTATTATGATGATAGAGACACTGGTGTGCTTCCAAATTGCTTTAACGCTATAGATATATGAATAAAACTTTGCCAAACTGTTTGCTGTCTTTCTGTGTCTCACTCTTCTCTCTTTCTCTTTCTCTCTCTATAGTGGTCTTTTGTTTTAATTGTGGAGGAACATGGATTTTGGGGTATTTAACAGAGTGACTTTGGGATTATTTTATCAGGGATTTTTCAGTGTTCAAATAGGGAACACCAGAATTCCAGCTAGGGAGGCCAGTGGCAGGACCCTGCCTGCTTACAGCTGGCACCTTGGACCCAGCTGGAGGTTGCTGACCTCCTGACCAATTGGTGCCAGGAGGACATGCTTTGACAGTTCAAAGCAGGCCACCACATTGGAAACATCTTCTGGGTGGTAGCTGCCTATATGGGCAGGCAGGGGGCACACATGGCAGTAGTGCCATACAGGGGCCGACTGCAGCCACAGCCCACTGACAGGTGGCCCAGAGGGGCAGATGCCTCTACTGGCTCTGCAGTCCCCATCCGGGTCTGGCAGGTGCACAGCCAGGTAGCAGCCCCCACCGCCAGGCTGCTGCAGTGGGTAGAGGGGGCAGGGAACTCTCAGGGCTGCTTCAGCAGTCCAGCTGGCACAAGGGGTAGTATCTCCAGGTACCAATTGGCCGAGCCCTATAAGCTCCTGGGAGTGAGTAGCCCTGAGCTACTTGCCAAGACAGCTTTTTGTACTGATGGGGCCAGGACAGGGCAGCTTTTTATACTGCTGGGGACAGCACAGGTGCTGGCTCTAGCTCCTCCTGGCTGCAGATCTGGGAGGAGCCAGGTAGTGTTATTTTGCCCCAAGTGGTACAATTTGCCCAACACCAAACTGCATGTCTGGGCATGTGCGCTGAGGCAAAAAGTCCTGGCTCAAATTTGCACTGCTTCTATTTGAGCTTCTGCAAGTGCACGTGTTTGCATGTGTGGACACACCCTAGGAGGGTAGTAAAACACTGGAACAGGTTACCCAGAGGGGTGGTGGATGCTTCATCCTTGGAGGTTTTTAAGACCTGGCTAGACAAAGTCTTTTCTGGGATTATCTAGTTGGGGATGGTCCTGCTTTTAGCAGGGGGTTGGACTAGATGACCTCCTGAGGTCCCTTTCAACACTAATTTTCAGTGATTCGATGATTCTATGATTTAGGTAGCTTAAAGTAAGCAGCATGAACATGAACTCGTATGTACCCTAAAATGATAGAAATATTCTTCATTCACAGTTACTCCAAATCAAACCCCATCAAGAAATGTTGTATGAGATTTAAGCCCCAAGATGCTTATAATGAAGCATTCCTACCTTGAGCAGGTGGTTGGACTATATGACCTCATGAGGTCCCTTCCAGCCCTACTTTTTTAAAATGTTATGATCCACTGCTTTAAACAGCTTCTCATTTCATTCTAATATAACCAAAGAGAGATTCACTGAAAACACAATTTCCTGAGTTTTTTTTTCCGATGCGTTTCAACACTTGGTTGTTAAGGATCTGTTTGCAAACAACAGTGGGAATATATTTCATTCCATCAGTTAAATGTTCGTGGAGTTTCAGTGACTTAAATGAAATACTTCTGCAAGCTCGTTCTTGTATGCTTTGAATTCCTTTATGAAATCTGATGGTTTGACTATTATTTAGCATGGTTGATACTTAATTTCTATCTGTTGGGAAGGGTCAAAATGTCTATTTGTTGCTGAATTATCATAATGATTTTGAAGTACAACCTGAGATCTTATTTCTTGTGTTTGGCTGGTCTTTGTTTTTATTCAGGGATTTTACCACTTTATAAATAATTATCACAAAACATTAGTCATTACAACGAGCTTCTTTCTTTTTCTGTTCATAGTAGTAATGTAATTATCAAATTTCTCTGCCAGTGTGTTGCCATACTACAGAGTGAGCCTTTTCATACTGCTTACCACATGTTGTTACTATGGATTTATTAAATTTGAGTAAAATTATTGACATAATATTTATCAACCCAAGTGTCCATCAAACATTTGTTTTCCAAAGAATTGGGCAGGATTGGTGCTGTTTTTTTAACCATCGAAAATACTTTGTCTGATGGCTGGATGAATGGTAACCAGATATCTCTATATCTTTCTCCTCTTTTTTTTTTGCTGTACTCATAGTAGATATATTCATTTTTTCATAATAACGTCTCATTTTTTGGAAAGGTATCTCTAATTGTGAGCTAATTTTCTTTGTCTGGCAAGAGGCAATTAGTAGTCTGTTAGCCTATGAGGGAGTAATTCTCCAGTTAATGGTTTTTGACCCTATCCATTCCCTTTAGGAATCCTTAAAAGTTCTTTTTTTAGATACTTTCCCCCTACTTTTATTTAGTATTTCCTTAATAGGGATGATCCTCAAATTTCATGTACCATGAAAAAATGATTTGTGTAGCAAAAAGTGTCCTCAAACATACTTAATTTAAGACTACTTAGCAACTACAGTATATTTGTGTAAAAAATGTGCTAGCTGAGTGTGTTTAATGACATAAGTTCATGGAAGGTATACCTTGATCAAGTCAAGCGTGCCACATGTTTGTGCTCTTGCCTCTGTCCCTGCAGTACTTGTACGTGCAAAAGGGCTGCTATGACTTCCATGTCTCTTGGGCTGGCAGATTGCAAAGCACTTTTTCCAAATGTGTGGTTGACTTTGGAAGAGGAAGACTCAACACTGTGGGCTGTTTGTAGGGCTAGATTCACTGGGCCTCTCTTTTCCCTTTGCACTGACTGCAATTTGTTGACTCCAGAAGCATTCTGGGAACTAAGGAAGGTTTGAAAATCCTGTTGCACCAAAATTAAATGTTCAAGAAGATAAATGTAAATGCAAACAAATTTATTAATGAAATACAAATCAGACATACATGAGCAAACAGTACAGATAAGGCATATCAAGCAAATGCTTAAAAATGGTAAAATGTGCATTCATCAAAAGAAATAATGTTTTTATTAGTTTTGAAAGAACTGAACCTTAAATTCTTTAAGTCCTAAAGTCTTAAACAGCCTCTAACAGTTGGCCAGCCTGTTAGGGGAATTAACTTCTCTAAAAGCTAGGTTTTAGAGACGCACTTATCTTGGTTCATCTACAGATGGGCTATTTAGCAAGAACCATTATTCATGGCTAAAGAGCAAAGATTCCAAAGTGAACCTAGATTTTCATACTCATTTACCTTGGTCTAGCTTGCTAAATAAGGCTAGAAAATATAGAAACATAACTAATTGGTTATATCCTAATTAATATTTATATGCCTGGTTTTATTTCTTATATTTGCTATACTACATCGTAACTATTGTAAAACCACTAAAACTCTAAGTAACCTTTGGCCAACTTCTCCCTTGTCTTACTTGTACTTTTAAACTCTTCTCACCTCTGACATACTCTCACCTGTTCCTTTCCTTTGCTGCCTCTTCTCTTACCCAAACACTAATCTAGCAGATGGAAACAAATGCTATACTTTATCATCATTAAGCAGCTTATAGCCTAATACAGTCTACAACTTCCCAAGTGAGAATTTTTTTTTGTAGTAACAGAGCTTGTATAGCTGGGTCCTACACTGCCAAGTTCCTTGCAGACTTGTTGTAGATGGCACCATATTTATTTGAATAGAAGTTGACCCTGATTATAAGACAACCCCCCCCCCCCCAATAATTAGATTCTATCTATGGAAAATGTATAACTTTGTTATAATTTTCCAGGTATAGAATCTAATTATTGGAGGTTTGTCTTGGATTCCAATCCCCTCCCTTCCTTCCCTAGAGCAGGGAAAATAAATCTGGGGGTTCAGGTAGTCCCTTTGCTCTCTGCTTCCCCCCAACTTCTCCCCCTGGCAGCCCCTTCCCCCTGTCAGACCCTGTTTTCCCTAAGCACATGGAAATGAGGTGGTCTTAGCAATTTGCATGTAGTACCCATACACTAAGTTCATCTAGAATTGATGCATGTTACCTTTTGTTTTGAAACTGCTGCAAGTTTTGGTGCAGGTACTCTAAAAACACACTTTCGAGCAGCATGTTGGCACCTACTTATATATAATACAAAATATGTATGATATTAGTCCAAAACCCAAGCTCATGATTTACCACATAGTTCATTGAGCTAGATTCCACCAGAGTTAACAGTATTTCCTGCCATTGTGACCCCACAGCTCAGTGCTGCTCAGTATATGTGTGTACTCCAGATACCCACACCCACAAGGGATCTTTGTGCCAGTTAGCCTCCATTCATGGCTGGAACTGGGTTTTCTTGACACAGAGTCCTGGGATGTTCCAAAAATATATATATAGATGAGGAACAGGGCAGCCTGGTCCAGCTTCACCTCATGGCTGATATGCTCTTGGAGACTTACTTTTAGTAAAATTTAGAGCAGCTATGTAAAACCATCTTTCCTCTTCTCTTCTGCATATAACAGAGGCTGGGCATTGTGGTGAATCCAATTCTTGGTTCTCTAATCTGAAGACCTGCTGGGGAATACAGTACTGAGTATTCTGATGATATCTAACACAATTGTTTCACATTGTGGAACTCATAAGTAGTATTGCTGGTTTTCTCTTCCTTGATAGCGAGCACAGCTTTGAGATTTTGTATCTGTCATTCCTTTCTTATATTCCCTTTCTGCCCCCCTGTTTTCTGGTAAATGACCCCCCCCCAACCTTCTAGAAATAAAAAATTATGGAAAATGTTGGGACTTTAAGGATGTACAAACTTATCCACTGCATTTCACACTGCCTGATGCCCTGTTGCAATAGATTCTGACTTTTACCACACTAGACTGAAGTAGGCATTGTAATGATATACCTCCACAAATTCAATATTAAGGTATTTCATGTAATACAACAAGTTGTATCAATAGCTTTGACTGGATTTTTATAACCTATAGAGGGTCATTGCAAAATTTTGCCACTCAGAAGGTCAGCCAGCAAATAACCTTTTGACAGCTCTGGTATAATGCAGCTTGCAACGAAGTGATGGAAAAAGAGATTTGCCTTTTTTTTGGTATATTTTTTATCTTTTTCCCATTCCAAGGATTATGTCTTCCTAGATCAGGACTTTGAATGCATTCCTCTTGTCTTGCTTTCACTGTATGTTTCTGTGCTGGGTTTAAGAATCGTTTAGGTCCAGTTTGGCAGGAACAATTTTCAATGATGATCCAAGTGTTCTGTACACAGACTGTGTCTACACGTGCATTTACACTGGCTTAAATGTACTGAGCAGTAAATAACTGTGCAGTGAGTGGGAATAGACTGACATCTACACGTGCAGGCATTAAAGTGCACTAGTACTGTGTGTGGACTAACTTGGGACTAAGCTTAGTCCCAAGTCAGTCCACACACACAGAGTTACTGTGCAGTAAGGAGTCTACATGTGAATTACTGTGCAGTTATTCATTGGGCATAAATTTGATACCTGCATGATGCTCCTGTACTGTGCAGTAATTTCCGTTACTACACAGTAAATGCACATGTGTAGATATGCCCACAGAGTTTCTTCAAGGGCAAAGGCAGCCTCACTTGTCACTGATCCTCTACAACATTTAAGCAGAAGTGACACTTACTTGTGAAGATTTATAAATGCAATATATCGTTGGCAACAATAGCTGCTTCAGTAAACACTCTCCTTTAACATGTAAACATGGGATTCAGTATAGGAAGATTCACTTGCACTTTGCATTTTGTCATGTAAGTAAAAGTAAATATTCAGTAAGCAATTTATTTGTATATGGCTTCACTTTGGCTTCCTTCCATATAGTCGGCCTCGGCACCTGCTGCCTAGACAACGCTATTAAGGACAGACTAACTGAAGTGATTAGTTGCAGGAATATCAGAGTACAAGAATGATCACACTGTGGCAATCTTTCACATGTAATAAATAATAGTACAAGATGAAATGAATGTGTGACAATATGTGGTATAAAAACCTAAGTGGAGCAACATAACATTTCCTTTACCTGGTCCTTATTCTCATTTACATAAAGGTTACTTCACACTGCTTTGATCCCAGCTGCATAAGGTTCAACATGAACCTTGTGCAGAGACTCTTTCTGGATTTTACCAGCATTTTAGTCTTCTCACACCAAATACAGTATTTAGTCCCCTCGTTTTCACCATATTCAGGCACGCCTTTTATGTACAACCACAAAATGTCACATTAAACACCTGGAAGAGTCACTGGAAATGGGCGTGTCTGATTTAATTTCAGATTTCACTGAAATATTCACTATTCACTTAATTCATGGACAGAAATGCTTGTGTGGTGCTTTACTTATAGTGACATCTGGTGACTACATGGTACATTGCCACCCTCATACATAGAAAAATAATCTCATTAAATTTTGCTCCATTAGTACAGCATTATTATATAATATTTAAATATAAATAAATTACAGTCTCATCTATCTTCAATACAGAATACAAACATCAAAGAGAACTAAAGTAAATTAAGTAACAGACATATTAGATACAAAGAGACAGAAAATCAGAATATAATTTACTTTATCATAATAGTATTTTTGTTGTAATAATGATACCCTTGAAATCTTATTCTCTCATTAATATACTCCCATTATTTTTTTAAATTTTCTTAGGTAGATTGGGGATTTTTTGAAAATAAAGCCAGAGTCTCAAAAGGACACAGTCAATTAGAAAGTATATCGTGTTTTTTCATATAATGAGTCTAAAATGGATTAAACTTGACTCTGTTTTAAGTGAAAATGAACCAACTATAGAATAAAATGCAAAAATGCTTTGAAATTTAGCTGTTTCAAAAATAAATGCTGTATAGATAGACCATAAAAATGGCAAAGTTGGTCATGTTGTAACCATGAATCTTCAATATTTCAAGAGGAAGTACTTAATTAAAGAGGTGTTTTCCTACCTAAACATCTCAATCTGTAGCATGAGTAGAACAAGTTAATATATACCATAGTTAATAAATTATGAAAAGTTAAAATAATACTGTACTGTTTCATTTTACCAGTTGTAATGATTTTATCCTGTTCCCATCTTTCTTTCCATATCTTGTATCTACAAACAAACAATAAGCCTGAAATATCAAAGCAAAGATTTTGTATTTTTAGAGACAGAACTAAAGTGATTCTGTTCACAGTTAAAGATTAGTCAACCATTCTAATTCCTGGACAGCCTGATTATTATCAAACCTGATGTTGGCATTAGAAAAAAAAAAGATGTTTTCCTTTTGAAGGACTTTTGAAGTCCATCTGTCAGTATTGTAGAATGGGCAAGGCAGTTTAACCAATTGCTATTCTTCCTTCACCAGATCTGTGAATTTTCAGTAGTGATAACCAATGGCTTCTATGCAAACTACCCTGGAAAATCCACAGGTTGGGATGACTGAACCATTATTTTTTTCTGTGGAGAAATTCTTCAGATTTCTATTTTAATGTAGGACTAGCCAGGTAGAGGGGTGGGGATGGAGTCCTGAAATGCCTCATCTAATACATGTTTCCTATTGGTTACAGTACCTTTTAATTAAATGATTGAATTTTGTTTTTCACATTAAAAGACTTAAACCTGAAATCTCACTTTGAAGCCCCCTGTACACATTATACATATTGAGTTAATTCCACAGTTGCCTTAAAACCAGCTACATGTGCAAAGTACCTATCGTGCCATAAAAGCTCCAACCACTTATAAAATTAGACCTAAAAAGTGTGTACTAACTTTATAGCTGGTTGCCATTGAGCTTTAGTTTGCACATGTAGCAGGGTCTGGGAGCCTGGTCAGATGGGTGTCACATACCCCTGAACCTTGAGGAATGTAACTGGTTCAATTCCCTGGGCCTGGGGGGTTTCATGCAATTGAGGGGGCTCCCAGGCATGGGAGCTTGCTTCTTGCTTCTATAGGGGGAGCCCAGCCCCTACACTGGCAATAAGGCATGATAGGATGTAATGCATGATCCCAAAGTCACATTTTCTGCCATTTTTGTGGGGCATGGCAGGAGGTGCAATTATGTAGATTGCTCATTAGATCCTATTGCACCTTTACCTGTACATGTAGAGGGGGCCTATGTAATAGCATCATTAGTTTGTAAAGTATCTGAGCATGATGAGCTACTTAGTTGAGTTCACATTTGTTATCATGAATTAAGTCAAACAGTTACCATGGCAATCAGATTGATTGACACAGGTTTCATCCATCATTATTATTATAGGCAGAACTGTCACACTGCTTATGATTAAAGGGGCCTAGCACTTTCCACCCTTACTGATACAGCCCCATGGCTGTGGTTTATAGTCAAAGAAACCAGCACCTTTGTTTACTATATCCTGGAACCCTCTTCGAAATACTAATTTACAGATTCTGTTTTCTCAGGCATGAGAGAAAACTGAACACGTACATTGCATTTAACCATGATACCCTAAGGAGTTGGAAAATAAGGCATAAAAAATGTTCCAGCACATCAAAGTTATGATAATAGGGTAGCACTTGATTGTCTACAAGGATATCATTATTCCTTAATACTGGCAGCCACTGATCAGAAAGACTTTTCATCCATAATGTTTCAGAGCATATGAGGTAAGTTTGAAACTACATCTTCAATGTTTTCTTCTTTTGAAATATTATTATTATTATTATTATTATAACATCCGTCTTGACTCTTATGCAGCTTTGTCTGCTTGTATCTCATGTGGGAAAGTTGAAGGGAAAACTCCTAAGTGGCCAGTACTTTTAGAAATACATTCGCTTATTGTATGTTAGTTGCTGTTGTTCAAGTAGTAGGAATATATTGAAGCTGAGATTATAATAACTACCAATGCTGCTGCCACCATCTTTTACTGTGCATAGTGAAAGATATACTACAGTAATTCCAGATAGATAGCCTGTTCCAATTCTACCAATCTAAGATAATTCAATAGCACCCTAATACCCACTTCATTGTAGTGCTTCACACCCCTTAATATTTGGCCAGTGGTTTGAAAATGCAGCACTTGTTTCTTCTGAGAAAATACATTATGCTGGAAAACACATTTAAAATGACATGATGCTAAAAATGGCTAAGGCCATGAACAGGTGTTACATTTACGCTGGAAGAAAAGTCTTTCTCCCGGTGCAGAAAGACAGCACGCAGCCATTCAGGAGACTTCTTGTGGAAGAGAACTGGCACTTCTACAAGAAAGATTGATACCTACCAGGAAGATCTCCCTCCTCCTGATCTAACTGGAAGGGCTGTAGGCTTCTGTCAGGTGTTGAGGATACCTAACATCCCACAGTCCTCTGCTCGCCCTCCCTTCCTCGGCTGATTGGTAGAAGGGCATGTTCTCCCAGAACAGGTTCCTGCACAGGAAGATGACACTCTTCCGCCCCCTCCAACCTCACCTCCCAAGCCAGCTCCCAGACCTCCAAAAGGGTTGCTGCTGGGAAGAATAGTCCTCAGGTCCCATATCCACCACCCCATACTTGTCTGGGTTGGATCAGAGGTATGCACGAGGCAGCAGTCAGCTGCACCAGGATAGCAACCCTTCTGAGGCTTCAAGGAGGTTGCCACTGAGAAAGAATGCCCCTGCAATCCTCTGGGCTGGCCCAAGGGCATGCAGCAGGGAGGCAGGCAGCTGTGCTGCATTTGCAAGGCTTCCAACGCCTTTTATTTGGGTCTAGGGACAGATATTCAAAAAGCCTGAGCCTGAATTGATTCAATCTCTGCAGGTTAGCCTAACCTGGCTAGGCTAAACCAATTTATAACTGCAGAGATATCCACTCTGGACTGAAGAAATACAGGCACATACCTGCAGTGGTTTAGGCTAGAAGCCAGGGGATGCTAGAGCAGCCCTCTCTTTCCTTCCATAGTGCTGAGCTGAGGCAGGCCATGGCCAGGACCCAGCAGGATGCTTTGATTAGGGAGGGATTCCCTCCCCCACCCTGCTGTTGATAACAGAGCATTTAGTTATGAAGCAGGGGGTTACACAGGGCGTTGTTAACATTTATCAGCCCATCAAACAAAACAAAAGCATCTCTCATTAGTTCAAGCACTTTTTAAACAACTTTTTTCCAAGGAAGGAATGGAGGGACATTACCAGCTACCTGTTGATTTAAGTTCCAATAAGCCCTAAAACACTCTTCTGTCTGCCTTTGTCCTTCTGTCTTCCCAGCATGGACCATAGCCAGCATGTGGTATGCTAGGTAATGTTGAGAGGTGTCTGTGTAAGACAGGGGAAAGAGGGGAATCCCTGCTTGAACAGGGACTGTTGGGGGAGGGAGAAAGCAGGAGGAAGCCAGGCAGATGTTGCTGTACCTGCAGTATCTGCTGGAGCTCCAGCAAGGGAGCAGGGGGTGGGGCCAGCCCTGGGATGCTGGGGGACGCTTGTTGAACTTAAATCAGGAAGGGGTCTGGGACAGACATTACGTAAACCAGTTTGACCCAAATCAGTTAAGTCTGATACTACATTCAACCAGGTTTATCTCAAACTGGTTTCAACCATTTTCAAACTGGTTTATGTGCATTGAACATCTGGTCTGTTATAGGTTTAGTCAGTTTCTGATTACTTAAACTGGTTTATGTGTAATGTCTGTCCCTAGCCTGGGAGAATGCCTGTTCCCCTCCTGTGTATCGCATGGTCAGCTCCAAGGAGTGTACAGAATGGGGGCTGTTCTCCTGTGGTGTGAACTGGGAGGGTTTCCTACATTTTCCCAATGTAGTAAAATGCCCCTCCCCACCTCTCATCCCACCAGTCAGCTGGTTGGCAGGATGGTGGGAGGCATTCTCCCAGGGCTGGAATCCTCCTCAGCCTTTCTGCGAAAGCTTTTGTTTTTCAGCTGTTGCCACCAGCTTATTGATGCTTACTCCCTTGCCTTCTCCCCTGTCTGGAAAGCTCTCAATCAGTGGTCTCCCATAAAAGTAGAGGTGGCCTACACTGCAGCCCTCTAGCGTCCTCTGGCTATACAGCTCCTTCTGTGTAGCATGTGCATTCAAATTCCCAGGCTATTTTTTCGAAGAGGGAGAATTTCAGAGAAATTCTTACCTCTAGGAATGAACACCTGTCCATGGCCTTGTGTGGGTGGGAGCAATCTTCTTTAAGGGAGGGAAGATTTCATTTTTTTTAATCTGTCATTGTTTTGAAGCACAAGCATTCAGAAAAATATATTAAATAATACATGTATTCTTCATAGCTATATTTGGAAAAAGGATGGAATATGTGAGTGGAAAGCATATTGTTTGTAAAAGTGCACTGAGAATTGTTTTTAGCTACAATAAAAATCTGAAAATACTCTGCCTTAAAATAACTAGTGGCATTAGGGTTATGATTCTGTCATTAGTGTTCTTCATATTTAAATATCAAGGAAGCCACTGTTTCTGCCCCATGGGAATTATATCTACCTCATACAAGACAAACTAGTTGCAGATAGTACCTACAGTGTGTGATGTTCCTTTGCAATTTGGATTTAGTGGAATAGTTCCAGAAGACAACATTTTTTAGCTAACCTTACACAACTCTCAATAGAAAGCGTTTAAAATAAATGATACAAAAAGACTGCTGAAAATAGTGGGCACTTTATATGCCATGCTTGTGTGCTTTACGTTAATGCAGTTTCATCATGGTACATTTTCCACAGGAAGTCTCAGGTCTTTAAAGAACCTTTGAGGTACTGCGTTTGTCTCAAGTCCCATAGTAAATGCTGTACAAAGCTGGAATCTTTTTAGGGTTTTAAGCAACAAATAGAATACCATTATCAAGTTATTAACAATGAAGTCATGTATTATGGGTAGGATGAAACTGTTTGCAAACACACTCAGATTTGAAGCTCTTTTAAAATTGCTGCTTTCCAACAGGAAAGAATTGGTTGAGAATCTGAAGACGGAAGGCAACTCTATTATGAAAGTATCATCTTAAAGAAAAGGAGGAATGAGAGCAGTGGAATAAAAAAACCCACTGGACTTCAGAAAAGTAGATTTTTAACAAACTTGGGGAACTGGTGGGCAGGACCCTATGATAGGCATGTCTGAGGGGGAAAAGGAGTCTAAGAGTTGCATCTTAAAGAGAGAATGCTGTGAGCACAAGATAATGCTATCCCGATGCAAAGAAAAGATAGAAAGCATGGCAAGAGACTGGCTTGGCTAAACAGGAAGTGTGTTAGTGACTTGAAACTTAATAAGGAGTTTAACAAAAAGTGGAAACTTGGCCAACATGCCAAGGATGTGTATGAGAGGATAACGTGAACCCACAGGGAAAAAATCAGGAAGGCCAAGGCACAAGTTGAGATAGAGCTAGCAAGGGGCATAAAAGACCAAAAAAATCCTTCCTGGGTATGTTATAAGTAGAAAGAAAAACAAAAAAACAACCAAAGAAAGTATCTCTTCCTGAATGGGAATTCAATAACAGATGATATGAAGAAGGCTAAAGTATTAAATTACTTTTTCACTTTAGTCTCCACAATAAAGGTCAGCTATCAGATGAATTAGCAGCAAGGATAGGGGAGAAGATAATCATCTTAGAGTAGGGAAAGAACAGGTTAGAGATTACCTGGACAAGCTAGATGTTTTCAAATCAGCAGGGCTGGATGAGATTCCTCCTAGAGTACTCAAGGAATTGCCTTAGGTAATTACAAAGCCATTGGCTATCATGTTGAAAGTTCGTGAAGGTCAAGTGAGGTCTCAGGAGACTGAAAAAGGGCAAATATACTATCTTTAAATAATGAATGGAACAAGGAAGACTCAGGGAATTACAGAGTGATCAGTTTAATCTTCATATCTGGAGCATATCAGCAAAGATCATGGTGATCAGGTATAGCCAGCATGGATTTGTCCAGAAAAACTCGTGTGTAACCAGCCTGTTTCATTTTATGACAAGGGCTAAGTACAGATAGTCAAAAAGCCTGAGGCTGAATTGATTCAGGTTAGTCTAACTGTGCAGGGGTTAAGCTGAGAAACAACTGGATTCAGTTTTGATTCAGGAAATGCAGCCACATACCTGCAGTGGCTCAGGCCAGAACCTATGAGCATGGCTCTCTGGCACATAGCCAACATGGGCTGTGTGTTCACTTCCCCTTCCTGTTGCCCCCAAGGTCTCTGGTATTTGCAGTCCAGAATCACAGTACAGGACTCTACAGGGTTGCTCATAACTTCCTCTTCCTGTTTCCAGGTGCCTTTTAGACTTGTCGTCAGCAGTCGCAGCCAGCAGTATGCTTTTAGCAGGGCAGGGCAGCTCTGTACTCAGGAGAAGGGAAGTTTAACCCCTCTCCCTGGCCCAGCCAGGATTTGCTTGGGTGGGTTGGGGGACGCAGTCCTTGCCTGCCCCTCCCTTCTTCTCCCAACCCTTCTCCACTGGAGCAGATGGCACAGCCTAGCCCAGGGCTGGAAAGCATGCTGGGAGACTGTGAATTAACTTGAACCAGGAAGGGGTCCGGGACAGAAGTTTCATAAACCAGTTTGACTCAAATCAGTTAAGTCTGATACTGGGCTAAGCTGTGCCATCAACCAGGTTTATCTTAATTTGGTTTCAGCCATTTTGAAACTGCTTTGTGTGCACTGAACTTGTGTTCTGTTACTGGTTTAAACCAGTTCCTTATATCTTAAACAAGTTTATGTGTAACTTCTGTCCCTAGCCAAGGTGACTGGCTTTGTGGATGGGGGAAGAGTGGGTATGATATACCTCAACTTTAGCTTAGCTTTTAACACTGTCTCCTATAACATTCTCTTTAGTAAACTGAGGAATTACAGTCTAGATAGAGATACTGTAAAATGAATATGTAACTAATTGGCTCTTTGTGCTCAAAAAGTAGTCATCAATGACCCAATATCCAAGTGGGAAGTGGTATCAAGTCAAGTTCCTCAGGGATCAGATGAATACCTCCTTAATATCTTCATGAATGGTTTGGCAGGTGGAACCGAATGTGCTCTTTGTAAATTTAGACAGGACCAAGCTGGGTGGGGTAGGAGACTCTTTGAATTATAGGATTAGTGTAACAAGTTCGGGGTCAAATAGTGTGATACCACCCTCCCTTGGTTCCTTCTGCCTTGTGTCTCCTGAGCACTCCCTCCCCCTCACCTCCCATACCTTGCAGCTGTTTTAGAAATGACTGGGAGGCTGTCCAAAACTCAGGAGGAGCTTTTCACAGATAAGCTGTTCTTTGGTGTACAAGTGCCCCAGGCACTTTATGAGCCCTCTTCATTGGCTCTGACCACCCCTACAACCATGCCTATGCCTTGCAGATGTTATGGATCATCACTCAGTTGGGGGATTTTGCCCACATAACAACACTGGATCCCCTTGGGTGTCCACTCCTTTGCTGGGGCCTTGGCCTTCCCAGCTTCCAGTCTTCCACTCTAACTGGTCCATTAGCCCAGGCCCACTGTCCCAGACCCAGTTTATTGATCCCATCCCCAATTTCACCCTCTTGTGCTCCGGTTTTTCACTTCTCTTGGGCTTTGGTTCTTGGTCCTCTTGGGCTATGGTCTTCTCTGGCCTAGGCTTTAACACTTCCCAGTTGCTGCTTGCCTGTGCCTTGAGCCTGGCTCCTGGGAAGGCTCAAAACAGTCACGTACCCCTTGGGTACCAGTGTGGCATCTTCCTTCCCTTGTTAGTCATAATCCGGTCCACTAGTTCTAATCAACATAAAATGCAAGCTGCCACCTTCCAACTCAAAACAAAATCCTCCCTGACTGGGGTAATTGCTCCCTAAGAGCGAGAAACAAAATGCTGTGGCTTTAAGTCCAAACTTCCCACTTCCCGGGGAAGCCAGGCATCCATCCAGGAGCTCTTTCTATACAGCTGCCTGTGTACTCGCTCCCCCCTGCCCCCCCTCCCCCTTTGGGTGGTTGCATTTCCAGCCCATCCTGACTCTGGGCAGTTCTCTCTTTTTATCTATGCCACCTTCTTCCCAGTGAGTCATCTGTCCTCCATGTCTGCCCTTTGGGTTAATGAGTCACTAGCTCCTACTTAAGCCTGTGTCTGCAGTCCTCAGCTCTTATCTCTGTGGTGTCTTATCCATGGGGAGGGGGAAGGGGAGGAAAGAAGCTCCGCAACAGTATTTTACCCTCTTTCATAACAGGGAGCTAAAAGGTCCCTGTTACAATTAGGTTTCAAAATTATCTTGATAAACTGAAGAAACAGTCTGAAATTAAATGAATGGAATTCAACAAGAACAAGTGCAAAGTACTGTATTTAAGATGAAACAATCATATACACAAATACAAATTGAGGAATGATTTGTGAGACTGCACTACTGTTAAGAAACAGTCCATCAGAGAGACATAAAAATTAATATTAGGGGTCAAGAAAATATGTTATACAAGACAAGATTGGAAGAACTAGGGTTATTTAGTCTGGAGAAGAGAAGAGGTCTTCAATACAGAAATGGGCACGTGATCAAGTATTCCCTTTGTCCGTGTGGAACAGGTTATGGAGTAACAGTCTTAAATTACAAAAAGGGAAAGTTAGGTTGCTTCTCAAGAATAACTTACTGACTTTGAGAGTGGTTAAACAGAACAGATTACCTAGAGTGGTTATGGAATCTCTATCACAGTATGTTTTAAAGCAAAGATGATGCAACCAGTTGGCATAGACCAGGATATTCCTGCCTTCCACAGGGATTTAAATTAGGCAACTTCCTGTGCTTTCTTCCAGACCTATTTTTCTATGGGTCTAGGGATTTTGGCTCCAGATCTGAAGCTCAGAGCTTAGTCCCACATCTGCCCTGGACACTATAAAGTAGCTATCATTTATCTTTTACCTCAATCAAAGATTCAACAAATTCTGAGTTAGTGGCAGTGAGGATATCCAACTAAAACTTTTAGGCACAGCAATCTTTAAAGTAATCAGCTGGAAGAGACAAACCATGGAAAGATCATAAAGAAGTTAGAAAGGAACCAGGAACCAGGCAGATTGCCGTTGACCACATATAAGGGTCAATCAGTAAATCCTTCTGAGGTACCAACAGCCACAGAAAATCATCACCATTCTTCACCTGCTTTATGATGATATGCGGGTGGTGGTTCTCAGCAGTGGATCTGTCACAGATAACTTTTGAGGTTAATACTGGAGTTAATCAAGGTTGTGTCATCCCTCCAACACTTTTCTCAATATTCCTTACTGTGATGCTACATCTGACCACCAACAAGCTTCCAGTTGGAGTGGAATTAAACTACTGAATGGTGTTTAATCTCAGCCAACTCCAAGCCAAAACTAAGCCTACCCCTACCTCAGTCATAGTTTCAGTACACTGAGGATGTTATAGTGTGTGCTCACTCAGAAGCAGACCTTCAGGCAATCCTTGCCATCTTTACAGAGGCATACAAGAAAATGGGACTGATGCTTAACATTCAGAAGACTAAGGTCCCTCATCAACAAGCTCTTAATGAGCAGTCACCATCTCTGGTAATTCAGCTTCATAGTGAGACTTTGGAGAATGATAGGTATTCCCTTTGCCTCAGAAGCCATATCTTGCAGAAGGCTGACATAATGACGAATTCCAGCATTGTCTCAAATGTGCAAATACAGGCTTCAGACACCTGAGGAAATGGTTATTCCAAGATCATGACATCAAATTTGAAATCAAAATTAGGGTTTATCAAAAAGTCATGATCCTAAGGTTGCTGGAAAAGTACCATCAATACTGCCTGTGGAAGATCCCTTGAATCCAGTAGGAAGATGGATGCACGGATGTTAGCATCCTTTCACAAGAAAACACCACAAACGTGAAGGTGATGATCAACATCAACTTTGCTGGGCTGGCCATGTCATCTGGATGTCTGACTCCAGACTCCTGAAGCAAGTTTTATTTTCCCAGCTCAGTCAAGGTGTACGCTCAAGCAGAGGGAGCACTTCAAGGATGTCCTCAAGGCGAACTTGAAAAAAATGAAACATTGACATCAATTCATGTGAGACTATCACCCAGTGGATGGCTGCCCCAAATGGAGGAAGAGCCAGCTGCAAAGATCTCAGTACTCCAAAAACTTAAAATGACAGCAGGAGATGGAAAAGCGGGAGTGGCAGAAACAGCATGTTGTGGTCCAAGTGAAGAAACCAGAGCTACCCACTCCACGTGGACACATGTGCCCTAGTTGTAGTAGAATCTGTCAATCATGGGTTGCCCTTGTCAGCCATCTTCAGACCTACAGATAAGGCAATAATGAAGGACAATCATCCTCAACTATGAGGGATTGCTGATGAGTGCCAGTCAGTAAATCAGCATTTGGAAAGTGCTCCAAAAGAGAGATTTATGGTCCTTTCCTAAGCTGCTAGCTGTGCTGAGTCAAGGCAGAGAAAGTGAACATCAAATAAGGAACCACATTTTGGAAAGTGAGACAAATGAACCAGGAATTTATAAAGAAAACAGTGTGTATTACTGTAGTTATGTAGCATGTATCCTGTGTAGTAAGTTAAAAAGCTGTTCTGTTACAAGCCCAAGAGATTGGAAGATGTACTGCTTCGCCTGGAAATTGTAGGTGGTATTTTAAGGTTGAACAAACTCACTCAGTGTGCATTTCCTGTGTATGGGGTAAGTTCAAACTGAAACATGTGCAGCATTAATCATCCCTTTTTTGGAACATTTTGCTGCAGGATGTTCATCTTTGCTTCAGGCAAACCAACTTGTCCAGGATTCTGCATTAGAAAGTTTTTGGCTTGTAGCTGTCATGATTTTCCATATTTCCTAAGAGAACCCTCAAAGCTATAACTCCTGTGTTGTAATAATAATAGCAGCAACAGCAGCCTACTAGGCTGATAGGTCCCAATCAGAATTAGGACTGTTTTGTGTTAGGCACTGTACTGCTGCTGACTGGAGGTATTTATACTCTAAAACAAGATATTGCAAGTATCCTGTTCATATGCACATGAATGGAGAGGAGAAGATGGGGCATAATTATATCATGGCAGCTGTATACAAACGGGTAGGCTTTGCTTTAAAAACCATGAAAAACAAGGAAGCTCTTCACTGAAAGGTAGGCATTCAAATGCTGAAACTTTTAGCCCCGTTCAGTTCAGGAATCAGTTTGCCACTGTTGTAATTGGGGTAAATTGCTTTTCGGGGTTACATCAGAACAGTATGACATGCCACCATTAGTTATTTTAGGTACCCGTGGCCAAAGAAGAAAAGCGATATGCAAAAAATGGAGATTGAATTGTACAATTAAACATAGGCTCTCTTTCCCTTGCTTCCTCTCTCTCTGTCTCGTGCACGTTGTCGCCCTCTCATGCTCTCTGTGTGTATGTGCGTGTTTAGGAATTTATTTCCCCTAATTTTATATGATTAAGTATTAGGCCTTGAGAATCAAAGATAATCTATCTATGCTGTCCTCAGCCTAAGTTATAGCATAGTAAGTGGGAGAGCAGGTGTACTCTTTAACAAAAAATATTTTAACTTAAATTTCTCCATGCTCTTCACTGAAAACATATTTAATAGATTTTTAAGGCAAAAATTGATGTTGTCAAATGAAGCAGATCAACTGTGGCAGGATCCGTTTTGCCACAGCTGAACTGCTTCTTTGGGCAAAACACATTACCCTTTGTCCCACATCAGGAAAGGGCTCAATCCTGCAAGGTAATGAATTACATGTTCCCCGCTTAGAGACACCTTGGAGGTTCCCCAGTGTGTGTCTGTAAGTGGGGAACCCTGGCTTTCTCCACTTAAAGAGAGACCCTGTGGACTCTCCAAGGCTCATCTTTAAGCGGAGAAACCTGGGGTTCCTTGCTTGAAGGGACGTACCCTGGGGAATCTTTGAGGCACCTCTGTAAGCAGGGAAAGCTGTTTTTACGTGCTTAGAGAGACGTGTCCTTGGGAATCTCAGGAGGCATGTTCCTGTAAGTGGGGAATCTGGGCAGGTGCTCCTGGGGTGTGAGGTGCTTGATCCTGCTCAGGAATTCCAAGATCACATAGGATCAGACCCCTGTAGCCCTGGGAGCACCTGCCTGGGGCAGCCAGAGAGCACAGGCAGTTACAGGCTACCCCTGCTATCTCACCATAAAGAAAACAGTTATCTGCTGCAATAAAGCAGCAGAAAATGTTACCACCTGGGTTGTGGCCACAAACTGTGGGCATTTGTGGCATGACAAGGGGCATGGACATCTGTTTTTTTGGCCTTTGTGCCACCATAAAAAAAATATGGTGGCATAAAGGCGATGTGTTTCTGCCCTTAGTCTGACACATGCTGTGGTATGATATATACTAGTGGTACAGCAGTTTCAGAAATAAATTGCTAAGACAATTTTGCTCTTGAACTTGAAACTTGAAAGTGAGTAACTGTCTGAGTTACATGTCTTGCACATCTGCAAATAAGCTTTGCCCCTCAAGTTCTGACATTGATTTTTCCGGTATTCATCATATACAGGGAGAAAAGGATACCAGAGGTAAGATCCATTAGGTAGATCTGAAGGAAGAGTTTTGCTCATAGGCTTTTAAAACAAAATATGTGAAGAATGTTGCAATTTCCATGGAGTTTGCTTGTGTAAGTACAACAGTTATAGCTATGTAATTCAGCATGCTTTTCTGAGCAATGTGGCCTGTCCAAGCTTTACTATCTTGTTAAAGATTATGGTATAATTCAAGACCAAAGAGCAGTGCCTCCTCTTCCCCCTCTTTCCCCCCAGGAACCCTGATTTTCTCTTAGGAACTGTGTCTGATGTTGTAGGGGTAACATGGAATAGAACTGATGAAGCAAAATAGAAAAGCAGAACTATGAATTTTATTTTATATTGTTTATAGCACATTGGAAAGCGCCATTCATTTTCAGTATTGTAAAGTCATCTTATAACATTAACTTAATTGCATGTGCCACAAATAGGAGTCAAAGTTATGGAATGAGGGCATGAAAATGTGGTTTATGGGGAAAGAAGACTTGCGTGACATGAAGAAAAGAATCTAGAAAGACAGGAAAATTTCCTAGAAAGGGGGTAGAGAGTGAAAGAATGACAGTTCCTGAAGTCTGGGAAAGTGAACTGGAAGTTCTCTGTTGGAAAATGACAAAGAGGTCCTTTTCTGGGGTGGGCCACAGGGAGAGAGGGAAATTTAATGCATGCATTTAAGGCTGAATTGTAAATGACAATTTTCATGTGATTTGGTAGCTTCCCCAACATAATGAAGAAAGTAATTAAATTGTTGTGTTTTTTAATTTCACTATTTTGGGGAACCTGGACTTTCCCTGATCAACTGTTGTAGTTGGCAGTACTGGTTATCCAGTGTGAGATCATGTCAGATTTGGCCCACAGTTCATATGTTTGACACCCCCATCATAGGTTCCATACATAGAAACTCAGAGCCCCATAATCTGGCCTCAGTGCTTCCCTGTTGACTGACATACTGCACAGGACTGGCCCCATATGCAGTGCCTCAGATGTCTGCTGCCTGCAGCACTCACTGGGGCTGGGTCATGAGTTGCGCTGCTTGTGGTGCTTTCTGAGGCCTTGTCCTAGGCTGTGCTGCTCAGGGTGTGCACTGAAGGGCATCTATCCTGGCCCAGCCTGGCCAAGTCCAACCCAGCTCAGCCCAGTCCAGGAATGTGCTGCCTGTGGTGGTTCAGGCATGTGCATGATCCAGGCATGTGCATGATCCAGCCCGTGGACCCATCACCTAGTTTGTTAAAATAGGCTGTAGCATATGAAAGCTGATGGGTCTGAACAAGCTTTAGTCTAGAAGGTGATGCCCTGCCCTGCCATCTTCCTAATCTTAATTATGAATAGACTACTGTGGCAGTGCACCTTTGGTGCCGGGAGCATAGTGACATACTGGATGCCATCTGTGAGGCATGGGTGGTACACAGCTGTCGATAGTGTAGGGGTGGTATGGAGCTGTGGATAGTGCCCCTGGCATCAGGGCACAGAATGGGCAGCCTCACACAGTATACCACCAGTTATGAGAACAGCAATGTCATGGCAGGAAAGACAGGGCAGATTGCCCTACTTGGATACGTGGGCGGGCTGACTTGAGACTTGTTCCCAAGCTTGCCCTGTGTCACAACTACCATGTATATATACATATGAGAGCAAAACAGAGCCTGGAACTTTAACTCTGAAACCAGACCTCCTTACTATTTGAGCCAAATGAAGAGTTCCTGGAGCTATCCAAATAGCTTGTGTGTTCTAAATAAGTTGCAACCAGAGGGAGTCCAACAGAGGGGAACTTACCCTGAAACAGCATATGGTTAGTACTGTTCCTGGTTAAATAACTTCCCCCTGTTATTTGGGATCAAATTTGGGCCTGTGACTCATCTGGAAATTGAGAGAAACAGAATATTTATAACAAAGTATTTAATAACTGTTCATAGCTATGTGCTGTTACAAGGAGATTTAATTCTATGGAAAGACTGGAGGGTCTGTAGCCAAACAGGAGACAAAGAAATGTCGGACAGAAGTCAGACTTTCAAATCAGAGTATTTTTTTTAGTTAACTGTAACTTAGAAGCAATTTAACAATTGTATTTCAAACTTTGTAAAATCCTTCTTTGTTTTCACAATACATCTGATCATTTTCAGGCTGAATGACTGTTTCAAGCGAATTTTCAGGGGAGCTAAAAACACAGCATTTATAATAAAAAGTCAGTTGTAACCTTAAGTGTGTGGAGGTGTGAGCTAGCTTCTCTGTAATAAGTATTGATATTAATTTGCCAGCATGAGTTGTGTTACAAATTTAATATTGGGAAAGGTCCTGGTTTTCTTTTGTTATAATGGAAAACATTGAGATTTCTATCTTTGGATACATTTACAGGTGGAAACTATGGCACTTGAAAGCGTATTTTTTTCTACATACACAACAGCCCAGGCATTACAGCTAAAACTGGGATCAGGCCGGTATTAACATACATGAACATCATTGGATGTGTCCTTGAGCGCTGAAAATGGAGGCCTGCAATGAGAATGAGTGCTGCTCCTCTAGGGATTGTGGAAAGGCAGTTTGCAGAAAGTCACGTCTATATGTTGACCTGTCTGTTGTGAGAATAGGGAAGAAAGCCAGTCGCACACAATTCTGCAGACATTCTGACAGCTAAAGGAGGCATTAACAATTTTCAACACATGGCATGGGGGCTGAAACTCTCTGAGCTCTACAACTGAGTTTCCTCACTAAAATAAAGTAGCAGTTGAAAAGAGCACAGAGGAAAACCTATTTTACTATATACTGCATGAGGACAAATAGGAATATATTACCAAAAAGTGGAAAATAATTTAATGTCACAACTGAAAAATAGAATCAAATAAGTAACATGCTTTGGCATCAATTGCAACTCCTTTTGAGGTTTTCTGGTCATTATGGAGGCGTTTTCTTGACAAAGAAGGATTGGGTTTTGCTATATAAGTTACTGACAATATATAATAATCTCCTGTCACTTTGAATGGACTTGATATAGAGAATCATTTTGCTGCCAATATATTGATATAGAACTAATCATTTTGGATTTCAGTTGGCACAAAAGCCAGCATAGTTTCATATCATTATCCTGTCAGACACCAGTCAGGTTCATCTAACTTACTCTGAGAGCTTTGAGAGTTTCTCCCACAGTGTTAAAAAGACAGACAATAGTACAAGCAGGCTGATTCAAAGGGCCAAATCATCAGTTGGTAGGACTTGGCATGTTTCCATTGACTTAGGTTGAGCTATGCTGATTTACACTAAGTTGTCTTGTGCAAGTTTACAGCTTATAGTTTTCCTTAGTATAGTGGAAGCCAACCTTATTGGCAGGCAGGCCATAAAGTAAGCCCTGCCCCTCCTCCCTGAGTGCCACTCGGATCCCTTTCCCATGTCCAATCTGCTGCTCCACTTTCTGCTCCTTACCTTGTTCTATTTGCTTGATCTGTTACTCCATTTTCTGCTCCCCTTGCTGCCTGTCACTTTGTTCACTGCTCCCTCCCCAGTCTGCTGTGTGCCACAAACAAAGGCTGCCTGTGCCACTTGTAGCAGGTGTGTGGCAGGTTGACCACCCCTGCAATAGCAGGGCAACACAAACGGAAGGTTATTCTAAGAAATAAACATATTTTACAAACCTGAATGGGTGGGACTGGAACAGATGGGGAATCGTCCAGTGTTTTGAGCAGTCAGGAATCAAATTTCCAAAATGTGAACACTGCATACAGATTAACCTCAGGGATGGAGTGATTGGCCCTGACCCTCAGCTGGTGTTAAGTTAGTACAGTTCATTGAAGTCAATGAAACTAGACCAATTTACATCAGTTTAGGATGTGGTTTTACTAAAATAAGGGCAAAGAACAAAACGCAAGAAAAATAAGGATGCTATTAATTGTGATATATATATTTCTGTGTAATTTGTTTGGATGCAAAAGCAAAATAATGGAGGGAAAAATGCAACTGCATAGCAAATATTAGGATACCTCTAAATTCCCTTGGGTGTATCTCCTGTAACTCTAATTACTTCACTGCATAGCATGGATTGCCTTCCATTTCATTTTACCTAAAAAATAAATAAATAAATAAATAAATTAAAATGATTGCATAGCTTTTGGGGCAGAGTCTGTGTTCACACAATCATTGTCCTTTTTAGTAGTATACATAACAACTCTAATAATTTATGTTTAACTTTGCACGAGAAAGAAAATATTGCATAAGATCCCTTGTGAAAGATACAGGAAGGTTCATATTATGAGCTCAGTGTGAATCTGGAGTAATGCTATTACCTCTGGGTAGTTTAGGCTGGAGGCATGAATATCATGCCTTTTGTGGCTGTGCCTTGACCTTTATTTTCACATAAATGCAGATTAAGCAATTTCAATTAAAAAAATATTAGAAGTAATCCTTGTACTGCCTTGCCTAGGGAGAGTAAATATGTATTTATCCTCCACATGAAAAGAGAGCAACATACGTTTGGCTTCTCATTCAAAGTTCCTTCCTTCACAATATTAATCGAAAGCAATCTTATCCTATAGCTTATTTTTGTGCAGCAATTAACCATGAACCAGAATCCTTCTCTCACTAGAGTCCAAGATGAGTAGTGTGGGCTTTGGCATTGTCTATCTGTGGGAAATCACAGTTGGAAAATACGTAGCCTAGACACAGCTCCAGCAGGGGGACAGTTAATCAGTAGGTGGGTGTCCCAGAGTACAGTTCCACTTTAGTGACATGGAAGTAATTTGTGTACAACAGCACAACTGTGATCCTGCTCAACCAGTGGAGTTAAATTGTTATAATTGGGTTGTGAGCCAGGAGCAGGCACTAGGTGTGGTAGCAGAGACAAAGGGGACAGGAAATTGCCATACAGCGTCATAAGCTGCTTCTCAAACTTAATTTTGATTGCAGCTGTCAGCTTGGTTTTACAGTTCTTGTGTGTGTTATTTTATTGAGCTCAGTGTGTGGGGGAGAGGATTATTTTTTTTAAACTGAAACAATGTTAGAACACGAATGGCAGAAGGTTAGCTTAAGACACCTTGCAGTTCCTGAAACAATTGCATCAATAAATAGCAATTCAGACTAATGGATAAGGAATGAAGATTTTCCTGAATCATGGAAAATTTAGGTTCCTCGCTGCCATGTTGGGCAGTATGCAAATCAAAGTTAGTAATAAGTGTAGAGACTGTAGCAAAGACTATTCCCATGTTTTCCTTAACATCCGTATGAGATGTCCCTCTTTCTTGCTTCTGTTTTCTTTTAATATCTTGCATGTATTCTTTCATATCCTTTAATATTTTATCCTTGTAATATTTTGAAATGGATTGGGAGAAAAGACTAATGCAATGTAAAGTACAAGAAAGAAAATTATCCTTGATTCCATAATAGAAGTAATTGTAATGATCACCAAGAAGGAAGATTACAATATTTTATTTTTGTTCTGTAGCATTGCTCATCTAATGAGGCCACTTTTTGACAAGGATTTTGGTACATGTAGACTTGTTGATGTGGCTAGTACCTGTTTTCATGTTTGTCTGTGGCTATAAATAGCTGAAGATTTATAGAGTCACGTTTCATATTCCGTGCTAGGACTGCAGAGGAATTCTCCTGTGCTTTGTTTCCAGCAGAACTTTTAAGAGAACGAATTGTGCGCATGTGTACGTGTGCGCATGCGCGGGTATGCATCCATCTAGGAGGGAGGATGTTTTGGGACTCTCCAGAGTCTCAAATTACTGCTAAAAGCCTGATCCTACCATCCTTGCTTATGCCAGAAGTATTTATTTATGTGAGTAGTCCCTTAAACAGCAGTGTAGCTTCTTCCATAGGATAAGGACTGAAGGGTGGATTTTAATTCTTTTGGAAGCACTGGTTAAAATGTCCAAAAGCATTCTCAAAGGGTTGGTTTTTCAGGCACGTTAGTGGCATTGATATTCATTCATTGTCCTGAGTTATTGAGTCACTTATTCCTGATTTTTGTCCTAGCTTTTTTTTTTTTTTAAAGCAGTTTTGTAAAAACTGTTCTAAGCAACAGTGGAATAAGCTTGAACAAATAAATAACATTATTCCTAAAATATTGCTAATAACACCAGGTAGCAGTAAGTGTGTATCCACAGTGACTCATTCTTTATATATTCAGCTAAAAATAAATTCTCTGAGTAGCCTTAGATTTAGAGATTTATAAATGTTTTGAATCCAGCCGCTTACAGTGTATGTTTGGGAAAGGTGAGATTTGCATTTGAAAAGGATGAAGCAGATTTCAGAAAGCACTGGAGGTTCCTCACCCCTGAGTGGTCTAAATCATATCGAGTAGCCATAAACATCAAAGAGGTTTCTCACTGAAGTATTTCTGCAGTAAAATTGTGTAGCATTTCTTCTGAGAAAGGAAGAGAGGAAGCAGAGTAGATCCATTATATGCCAAATAGTTTTGTTTGCTAAAGCCTTCATAAGCATACCTGTTGTGTCCAAGCAGTTCATTCTGTTTTCCATTAATGGAATAACATTTCCAGCTTTAATTGAAAAAGAATATTTTTTAAAAACTTATACCAATGCCTGTCATTTTCTTTTGGCTTTGTAAATGCATAGGTCCTGTATTTATCAAGGGGATGTAAGCATATGCCTAAGGACATGACTGGATTTTATTATGCAATACCAATTTACAAGAAAACATTCCTGTTTCTTAACAAACATGTTAAACATGGCTTTTACCAATAAAAAAGTACTTTTGCTGGTATATTTTATACCAGTACAGCAAGGGTAATGGGCTGTACAGGCAAGCACACTCAATGTTCTAGCTGTGGCAAAAGTGCTACTGTAGACAGTGCAGAAGCCTATCAAAAATGTTCCAACTGACATGGCTATCTTAGCAAAAGTTTCTAAGGGAGTCCTGGTCTAAAATCTCAGTAATTCCATGTGCTTAATGTCTTGCTGACCTGGGGCTGTATATCAGCTTATCTGAAGATCCCAAAGAACTTTACAAAGCTTAAGCCATACAATACTTATGTAAAATAGGTAAGTAACTATTGTTCTCAGAAATCCTGCTTCCCAATCCAACTAGCTACTAGGTCTGTGCGAAGTGGCAAATATTCTCTTCGGATTCAGATTTCACCAATTCAGAGGACAGTGATTCAATTTGAAGATTCGAATCACTGTCCGGATTCAATTCAGCCGAATCAGATCTGAAAGGCTTGGCACTGCTTTGGGGACACTGTGCTGCTGCCACTTGCCAGCCAGAGTGGGAGGGCAGATGCTGCCACTGCTTGTCAGCCAGCACAGAGAAGCGGGTTCAGCAGTGCTGGGAGCAGGGGCTGTGCTCTACTGGCGCTTGTCCACTTCCACCTGGAGTGAGCCATGCATGCATCCCGGCCCCCACCCCACCCCGGCTGGGCAAGCAGCAGCAGGACATAGCCCCCTCTCCCAGTGCTACTGCACCTGCATCCCACGCCCCCCCGTTCCGCTCCCTAAATCCTGCACTCCCCACCCTGGCTGAGCAGCTTGTCCCAGCCCCAGCCCTAATCCCTCCCTCCCCCATGCCCCAATCCCTCCCTCCCCCATGCCCCTTCCTTCCCCCCTCCCCCAACCCCAACAGACTTACCAGCTGGAGGCAGCTGTGTCAGCTGCCTGTTTAGTCTATAGTCGAATCACCAAATCTTGTCTGAATCTTTTTCCAAATTGATTTGGATGCTTCAAATTGATTCGGAACTTTTAGTTGGTCTCCCGATTTGATTTGGATTTGGAGATATGGTCCCTGAATTGGGCCGAATCTCCTCCAAATCAAATCGGCTACCAAAGTTTCGCACAGCCCTGATCACCTAGCCCTGATTACCTAGCTACTGATCACCACTTTCTCCTGTACATGTTCAGGCTAAAATTACTAGAGAACATTTAGAGAAAATATTAGGCTGTTCCTTACAACAATAGTCCTTAATCTATTTGGGCCTGCGGGCTGGATCAATGTTATGGGGCCAACCTGCAGGGGAGATTCAGCACATCGGCCCTGTTCACCTGGATTCAGCCTCATGTGCGTGGATCTGGTCCCTCATGCCAGCTTGAAACCAAGTGCCGGATCTGGTTATGCATGCCAACCTGTCCCTGTGCTAGCGTGATCTAGCACTGAGGGCCATGTTATCCAGCCCACAGGGCTCCCCATCAGTCTGGAAATGTGGCAACAGGGGGAGTAACAATTAATGCTGCCACTGTTATCCTGCTGTCAAATTTCCAAACCTGAGGGAGACCTGAGGGCCAAATGACACAGCATGCTGGAGGTTGAGCACCTTTCCTTACAATATATCATATTCTTGGCAGTAGTAACAGGACCTGATGACAGGGTCACGTATAAACTATATATGTCTTTATTTAAAGTGTTTTGGCAATGTTTTATTGTGCAAGCCATTGAAACAGAATGTCTCGGCAATTATGTGATATTTAGTTATTAGATAATAACAGATAATTGTATGGGGTTGTCCAATAAACTAAAGTGTTACCCTAACATCTAAAAATCTACAAATTGGATAACAATTATTCTGGGGTTATATCATTATTCCAAGCATAATTACTATGAGATCAGCAGTGTGTGTAATTAATGCATAATCAGATGGAATTTGATTTTATAGCTATACTTCACCCTTGTTATAAAGCTCTTTGTCACAGCATCTGAGTATAAAGATAACATAAATTGGCCCCACAGATGTGGTACATTAAACCCCACAATAATTGCTTCCACTTTTACCTGTCCCCTTAACATTGTACATGCTTGGCTTTCCCCGAAGAGGTAAGTGGGGGAAAGGGCAGTATGCTGCATTTATTGAGAGGTGGCCAGAAATGAACAAATTGCCTGAGTAAAATAACTTCTTGTCAGATATCACTAATGAGTTAGAGAAGTCCATCTTCCACATGGTTGAGCCAGATATAACTTTTTCAATAACTAACCATAATAACATTTTATCATATACCAGAATTGGTTTGTAGCACCATACCACTAGAGACGCTAAAAGCCTTGGGTGTAATCTCTTCCTCCATCAGAACACCCACTGTTTTCCAAGAGGAGAGCACTTCTAACAGGGTGAGTATTTAGAAAAGTCTGATTAATAAAACTGTTTGCAGGAGAAGAGGACCTGCAGTTCAGCCCCTGAATTACTCAGAGATCAAGCAAAACTTCTGCAAGCAAAACTTCTGTTTACATAATTGTTTTTTATGTAAGAGATCTTTGTCAAGCTTAACTGCTAAAATTGGTTGGTTAGTTAGTTCTCTTCATTTGCTTTGTTTTCTTGTCCTTACTTATCAGGTTTTACCTGGCAAGATGATTACACGCAACATGTTATTGCCCAGGAACTCTCAAGTATTCATAAAATCCACAACTGGCATCCTGATGTCTTCTCATCCGAGGGGTCCGACATACCAAGGTAAGTCTTCGGCGGTGTTATGGGCTATAACGATGTCTGAAGATGATGGAATGTCCCCACAATCAAATTCCTATGCACAATACTCAACATATCATACATAGACTGAGCAGAAATCAGTGACACAATAGTGATTAAAATATTGTTAGAAGCAGGAGTTGGAATAACTGAGAACTACAGACACCGTGACCTAAATCATTTTATGAGTCAAATTGCAGCATTTTATGAGTCTAAGTGTAGCCACTTAATCAGGCATTTTTGCTACTTGCATGGATTTTAGATACTTTCACCACCATGCTCCACCATACTTAAAAGGCATCTACTGAAGTGCTAGGTTCTGTACCTGTTCCTGTACCCATGGCAGGGGACACAGTGTAGAGATCCCCAGTGAGCACTAATGGACAGGGTTTGGGAGTAGAATAGTTAAAAATACATAAAGACTGTAAAAAAAACAAAACAAAACCCCAAAAAACAAAAAGACCTAAAAAGGGCCTAAAATAGTTTATCTGTTCTACATACAATGATGTAGTTTTTAAGGTATAAAATTCCAGGAATTACTGGGCTAAGATGATATGTCTCTCTGGAAATCTTCCAGTGTTATGATGCTCCAAAATTTTTAGCCATCACACGCAGGATTTTGGGCTATACATTCATCTTCACCTCGGTCCACTGTGCAACTGAGTAAGAACTTCTATATAGTGTGGATAACAATTATGTCTCTGGTAGATTGTTCTCTTAGAAAATAAAAATGTAGGCTTGAAAGAGTACATGCGTTACAGTACAGTTAGTCTGTATGGCTAGGTACAGATGTTACATTTAATGAACTTTAAGCATGCAGAAGGGTCTTTACAGCTCTAACAGAACAGACATTCATGGCACATAAAGAACTTCAAAATGGTGAATCCTGCTCTAATTGATGGATGTGTACCTAAAGTGCTTTCTGTTAGAGTGCTTTGTTGAATGCCTGTGCCAGATCTCATCGGGGGTTAACTTAGAGCGTGACTGCCGCCATCTCAGGTGGCATTGCGCAGAGCTGCACTCTAGCCTTGAGCACAGCTCGTTTGCTCTTCCCGAGAGCTGATCTAGCCCTGTGCCCCCAGCTGTCACTGACCTGAGTCAGTGACATCCTCTGATCCTGGCTCCACGCAAAGCCTGGATTTGGGGAAGGAGGTTTCTATGCTAACAGTGGTCCTGGCCCTATGGCACTCTACAACCTGGGTGGGGGGAAGGAGGGGCAGGAGGAGGGCGGCACTGAGGGGGAAGGAGTCTGAGGTCTCTCTCCTGGCAGCCACCCCAGGGAAAGGGCTCTGGGGTCTGTGTCCCCACAGCAGCCCTAGCCATTATATAGCTATATCTATCTATCTATCTATCTATCTATCTATCTATCTATCTATCTATCTATATAATAAATTAAATGATCAAAGGTGGCAATATGGCATCACAGAATGATTTATTATAGGTGGCATGTAATAAAACAATGTAAAGTCCTTTAATGAGTCATTAATCCCCACAGTTTCCCTTTTAGGAAGAAAGTAGACTCAGACACTTGTAAGGTAAATTGACTTAAGTTAAATTAATGCATCTGTTGTCTGGAGGAGCAGAGAACATGGAATTTCATGTGCACAAAAATAACAAGCAAACAGGGAAATGTTGCAAGATGAAAGTTCCTTCTGTTGGAGATGACTGGTGTGTACATGATATTTCGTGGGTCCCTATTAAATCTGAGAAAAAACACTGTTGGAAAAAGGATCTAAGATAAAGGAAAAAATCATTTTGGTTAGAAGGAATAAGTGACAGTTCCGTTTATTGGTGCAATTAAGCAGAACCATAGAAGTTTCCTACAAACTTCAATTTAGAAAGTAGAGAGTAATATTATTTATTTAATAAAACTATCATTAAGGTTTCTGCTGTTTTTAAAAAGGGAGGATCTCTTTAGCTTACAAATCACAGCATCTATTAGTTGCACAGCATCTATTGAAGAGCACTATGTTTCTGCAGTGCAGTGGTTTGGATTTTGAATACCAGCAGTCAATAACATTTTAAGTCCTAATTTTTCTAGGAAACATACATTGTTATCTTTATGTAAGAACAATGTATTAATTATCTAAAAATTTGCATTACTACATATAACATTAACTTTATGCTTTATGTTCAGTAGTTATTTGCATTCAATTTCCTTGTTTTAAAATAAATTGGACGCTAACTATATAGCAAAATAAATGTACAACAGGTCCCTAACTCTACTTGCAAACTACTTTTCCCTTCATGTTTTTTCTGTTTCTCCTGAATGCCTTTGTGAGCTTTAAAAAAGATATTTTAATACTGTGCTAATCACAGTTCATTTAGAAGGCATTTTACTTTGTGTTAACTAGGTTAACAGTAAGGAAGTTAAATAAACTGCAAAGGTATTTAAATTTCCTAGAAGTATTTGTCAGATACTTAAAAAAAATAAAAATAAAAAAAATAAAAAAGAACTCTTCATTTAAAACATTGCAATGCAGTTTTTAATTGTTCATTTTACATGGAAAGATAAAGAAAAAAATCTCAAAATATAGTTAGTACTAAATTTTAATGTAATTTGGGATGATTATCATCTCTTGATCAGGTAGAAAAGTCGAAGTGATAACTCCCTTGTTTCACTATCAAAGTAAGTGACAATATAGCTGCCATAAATAGGAGCTTGAAAAACACAAACTTAAGTTCTGCCTTCATATATGTACACGATTCCCACTGACTTCACTGGGATGTCTGAAGGTAGAATTTGGTCTTGCACCTCAATTTTGATTCCCTTTCTTCTTTAAAAAAAATGAAGAAAGGAGAAATGTGATATTGCAAATTAACTGATGTGTGAGGAAGGAACACTTGAGTTTGTAGTTCCTTCTGGGATGAGAGCTTTTTGGATTTTTTGGTCTCTGCTGAAGCAGAATGAATACTGACCTATAGACTTCAAAGCTGGCACAGCATATGAGGTTGATTTTCAAACTAAATAGATCAGGAAGGAAAAGGGGAGTTTTAGTTTGCTTCAAATAGTCTGACCTGGTCTTGCAGTCTATCAAATTCTGGAACAGTGGAAGAGAATATTGATGTACCAGAATTATGTACATGGATGCAAATAGCATAGAAATCAAACAAGAATTTCAATAAATTAGTGCAAGGATCCTATAATTCTCTATGCAGAAGTAACTATAGGTCTGCATCTTACTGGACACCAACTGGTCCTCCTCACTTCTCTATCCTGTATGCTGGCTGAAAGGAGCAGCATGTGACTCTACATGCCCTGTATAAGGCCTGGGGAGTCTTCCTTCTGGACAGGACCTGTGTGTGCGACCATAACACTGTCTTCCAAAGAACCCCCAGGTATAGAGGGTGCTGTTTGGCACAGCTGCAGCTCACAGTACTGCAGATAGTATTGGCAATGATTTGAAGACAGCTTGCCAGAATTTATGCAGTCTTTCATGGTTCTCTACTTTAAGCTGAAGACTAAGGTGCAGCCCAAAATAAGGAAGGTACAAAGCATGTGAAGTATGTGGAACCCTTGGCACTCCTCTTGGGCTGCCAATTCTCTGCTGCATCTCCTACCATCTTATCCCTTGCCAGTTGACTCAGTCTGTGCTGCTGCATTCACTCTGGATCGTTTCCCTGTTTCCCGGACAATGCAATGCCCAGGGAGGATTGCTACCCAAAACAACCCGTTGTTGAGGCATAGTGAGGGAAGTCATGGGGACATGATTCTGACATGACTTCCTCCAGCCTAATATCCTATAACTTCTGTACAGTAACGCCAAAGTTACACTGTTATAATGGAGATTAAAAGAGGACATGTAGGTTGTAACTGTGTTGGTCTAAGGACATAGGCAGACAAGGTTCCTTGGGTGAATCTGATACCTTACTGGACACCAACTGGTCCTCCTCACTTCTCTATCCTGTATGCTGGCTGAAAGGAGCAGCATGTGACTCTACATGCCCTGTACAAGGCTATTTGGGTTGGTCTAATAAAAGATATCAGATTCACCCAAGGAACCTTGTCTGATTACAAGAGGGAACACTTAATTCAGATACAAACTTGTAAATAAATCAAATGTGGGGTCAGATTTTAGAAGACAACTTTCAGTATAACTCTGCTCTCTAAGCGGTCCCCTTGTGAATGCAGAGAAGAGCACTAGCCACAGCAGACTGCTGATATTTAAAGTAAAATCTTGCATTCTGTTTGAGCCCCATTGGGCTCCTTCAGCTTGAGTCCTTGGTTGGGGAGGAGGGGGTGGAGGAGTGGTGACATCCAAATGTGATGTAGCTTCCAAATTAGATGTCACTCATAGTAAAATATGCAGAGCTGTGACCCTCCTCCTCCTTTCTTTGGAGAGGTGAGGAATGAAGGAATGAGGAATGGAGTAGTTAACAATGTTGACACTTAAATTATCATCACCGGGACTCAAATATCTTGCAGAGATAGATGAGTGTAGGTGTTAACATCTCAGAACTATTGTTGAAGGCTCTCTGCAGGCTTGCACAGACACTCCCACAGCAGCTACTCTTTGTCATTTTCTCTGCAGCCACAACAGTTAGAAACTTCCTTTCATTTTTTGCTCAAAAAAGAATCTGCAGAACGAGAGCAGCTTTAGACAAACACCAGATCACCGAGTACTGGCTCAGGCTAAACTCTGACTTGAGCTAAATATAATCTATTAAAAATGTATATACAAAATGTGTGTAAAAGTAATCTGCAAATCCCATTTACGAATGAATCTCGCTTACATTTATAAGAATGTCATGAGACTGGAGGACTCGTGTTCAAGCCTGTGACCTCTTTTCTTCACTTTCCTGGAGTCTGCGCCTTGGTCAATGATAAGCTGTTTGACTGCTCAGTGTTCTTAGCTAACAGCTTCTTTGCATTCTGTAGGGCAGTATGCAAGTCCTCCAGGCTCAAAGGAAATGGATTTTGATGATAGTTTAGTAATTTCTTCGAAGTTCCATTGAAGTCCCATCTGTTTAGGGCGCAGTCTAATGCTGCCTCTTTAATATTTACAAATACTCTTTTTTCCTCTAAACATAATTTTACCCTGATTGATTATTAATTGATTTGTTCCTGGATGATTAGTATAGCACATTGTTTTATTAATTTACAAGTGGACTTTTGCTTTTACTTTTCTCCTAGAGCTATAAAAATAACCTACGTCTTCTAGCATTGTGTTAAATTTTTTAGGGTTTTTTAAGAGCATTTGCATAGCATGAACTACTGTAGATTCAGATGGAAAATATTATTCCTTATTTTTGCTGAGTACAGTGTGTATCATTTTATGTTGGTAACATTCTTTTTTTTGATTTCGATGTGCAGGCTTTCAAAGCAGATTGCTGATAATGAAAGGAATTACGAGCTGGGAAAGGATGTGAACTTGGCCAAGTCTCTTCAGCGATATCTTACATACCTAGGTATTCTCACCCAGTCTACCGCTCCAAATTTATACCCGAGGATGAAGAATGACAAGGCTTCTGTTAAGGTGCTTTCTACATTTAAAAAAAATTATTTCTCTTCTCTTCTCTTCTCTTCTCTTCTCTTCTCTTCTCTTCTCTTCTCTTCTCTTCTGACTTCACTCCATTTCTTAATCTCCCCTTCTACCGTGCCAGCCAACTGTTGTTTAAGACAAAGAGGCTACTGTATAAAAGCAGCCTCCAGAAAAGGAATGAGCTGATTAAGGATATGCTTCTGTTATGCTCTGTTGTTACAGCATCTGAACCACCCGCCCCTCCACATGCACGTACTTCCATTGAAATGCATTGTAAAATATTTTACGCAGAAAGGGTTGTGCATTTACCTGAACTCAAAAGATATATGCCCACCTATTTCTTTTTCGTAGAATTGTGTCTGTCCATCTCTTCCAAAAGAAATCCAACTGGATCTACGATGGACTAGTTATGTTTATGACTAGGATCATGTGCTACGCTTGTCTGCAATAGCAAGGGCTTGCACTTAATGATCCTTCTCTCCTTATGTCCTGTACTCCCAAAGGTCCATCAAGTCCAAAAGCAACAGTCTAGTTGGAAGAAACTGGGAGTTATTCATCTTCTTTGAAATGTGCTGGCAACATGTAACGTGTTAATGTATCGACTGCTTGCATGCTGCTTAGGCTGCAGCTACGCCTGAGCTGGATTTCTGAGTGTCAGAGCAATTTCCATATGGAAAAGAGACTTCACTGGTGATCCACTGAGTATTTATACCACACTGACAAATATTTTTTGTGTTTTGTACACCAGTCTAATGAGACCATCTGCACTAGCAGAATCCCAACAATTTTACAGGTTGTGCCTGATTCTTTGTTTAACTGTAATGGGTCTGAAATATATTCTAGCTAGAAATAATAATAATAATTAAAAAAAATCCCAAATGATATAGACTGGAATCAGAAGCAGTAATTCACAATTTATGGAATACAACAACAGGTGCTTCTCAAGGGTAAGAGATGATTTCAAGCAGCAGAAAGGTAGCTTTAGGAACTAATGAATGGCTTGCTCCCTGTGGTGCCGTACCTCGGCCTTTTTGGATTTTGGTTTTTTGAGTCCGAAGGCACGGAATAAGGTTATTATTTTTTTGAAGTGTTGTCCTTTAGGGAAGTAAAAATTTGTCAAAAAAAGTATTTCTGTGGGTCTGGTACTGACATGCAAGTTCATAAATAATCCATCTGGCTGAGCTCTTCTGTGGGGAAGCCTGCCGTGATGACACCACCCACCACCACCACCGAGCGTTGCCATGGCGATAGGGACTGAGAAGCCTGGGGGAGTGGGATAAAGAGCAGCAAATCTGGAAATGAAGCATGTATAGAAACAAATTGTAGGATTCTTTCCACCGAGGAACATTTGAAAACAACGGCTAGCGAGTCAGACCACGTCACCTGTGCTATAAAATAGAAATCAAACAAAAGGTTGGGGGAGAGTCTCAGAAGCTAATGAGTATTGCTTTTTACACTGTCCTACCCACCTTTTCTCCCCTTTCAAATTCAAAGGCAATTGCCGGTCTTTGCAGAGAATCAAGTGGAGCCTTCCATATTTATACCCTGGATCACTGCGTTATTAAATGCACAAAGCACAAGTTAGGCTGTTCGAGAAGCCTCTAGACAGCTGGTATGAAATGTTACCTTGGAAAGGAAAGTAACTTTAAGAACAGCATTTAATGCTGTCATGCCACCTGGAACAGGTGTAGGGTTTGTCCAATTTAATTGCACATTGTGACAGAAACTTTGTGATTTCTTACTATTTTTTCCCAAATATGGATACCTTCTGAGCAAACATTAAATTATTTCATTGCCTCCCACCTGTGTTCCTGGCACCTTTTGACTGTCCTCATTTAAAACACAGGAGCACCAGAGGCACAAATTCTGCTCTCACTTAATGTTGCTACCCTTCACCTCCTACCTTTTCTCTCTCCTCCTAATAAACCGTCCTCTTCTGAGATTCTTGCTAAAACCCAAGTTCATTTATTTTCCTTTGTCATCTTACTCCTGTTTATTTTGCTACCACATCTCCCCACAAGCTGCTGGGACTTGAGGGGATGGAGGGTGAAGCTTGTAGGAATAGCATTTAGTGTTATAAAACAAGGGCTACAATTAGGTCAAACAAGAAACTATAAAATTGCTCTAATGGATGTGAACAGCTGGTTGAAGATATAGTAGTGGCTGAATGTCCATAATGGTGTCCTGAGAGAACTGTGGGCAAGATTGAAAAAAATGAGTACCTAAAATTAGTCGCCTAAGTTTTGACTTGGGAATTGAAGTATGGGTTTATAATAGGAGGCTAATAAAAAAAAAAGGTGTCCTGTAATTTTCCTTCTATGTTTTACATACAGTGTGTCCATGTGCAAATGCTCTGGTGTGGGTTTACTCTACAGTCAGGGCAATGCGTAGGGGGTGCACACAAGTGCACGTTCACCCCCTGAGCATGGTGGTGCACTCCCTACATAAAGATGCCACCAACACTGATGGCAGTGCCTGTAGGTGGTCACTGCTCGCCATCCCACTGCCAACAGCGCTGACAGCATCTGCGGGTGGTCCACGATTCCCCCCACTGGTGGCAGCAGCAGGTGGTCGCCAACCCTTGGTTGGAGCTCACCACCCTGTTCTCCCCGGCTGCTGACAGTGCTGGCAGCGACTGCAGGAGCTCCTCCGCTTACTGCTGCCACGCTCCTGCTGCCGCTGTGCCCCCCCAGCTACTGGGGCACGCATCATTAATGTCTAAAGTAATTTATGCTAGAGTAAATGCACCCCAGGCAGGCTTCTACATGTGCTGGGAAGTGGGAGCAGATTTGCTGCTCATGGCACCAGTCTGCTCCTACTACTGCAGGGCCTGCAATGGCCCCCTGCAGCTTCTAGGGGGCGCCCTAGGCTCCCCCTAGGTGCTAGCCCAGGAGCTGGAAGGGAGCACAGGGCCAGGAGACAGCTGTCTTCTGGGCTGGAAGACTGTTTCCTGCCCTCAGGAACTGCCTGCTGCCAGGGTGGGCTCCACCACTCTAGCTCAGGCAGGGACAATGTCCCCCTGCCTGAGCAGCAGGGAGCTCCCAGCCCCTGCTCCGCTGTGCGATAAGAACCTCCCAGCCCCCACTCCATTATACTGGAGCTGGGCAGCAGCATAAGAATCTCCCAGACTCTGCTCCGCAATCACGATTGCAGAGCAGGGGCTGGGAGCTCCCTGCTGCTTGGGCAGGGGAACATTGTCCATCCCTGGTTTTTGGTCATGGAGCCCACCCCAGCAGCAGGCAGCTTCTGGGGGCAGGGAGAGATCTCCTGCCCCCTGCTGCCTGGCTGACCGGGAGCGCATTTGCTCCTGGTTGGCCATTTACCCAACTTATACAGTGCAATAAGTAATCACAATTCAATTTGCTACTAGTATTTACAGGTAGCGAATTTACTCTCAATTAGAGCAAATTACTGTGCAATAAGCATCTGCACATGTAGATGGTGATGCTTACTGTGCAGTAATTTGCTCTAATTGGGAGTAAAGTATTTTGTGTACCCATTATGTGTTTATATTATATAAAGTGACAAATTTGCAGTTTCATCGAGTTGCAACCCAACTACTTATCATTATAAAATGTACAGATAACAAAACAGGATAGTCAGGCCCTCTGTCCTTTGCATGGTCACTTTGAGGGTCACCTTACACCCAACAGCAACAACTAGTTGTAATAACTACATTTGGAATTCAATCATGTGACAGAATAAATTTACTCTGCAATTTACCTTCCATTAGAAAAACCTTTTTTGACTCTGTTGCATGCACCAGTTTGACTGTCCCACTACCTTTCATAGTTTCATAGTTGGTAGGGTCAGAAGGGACCTGAGCAGATCATCAAGTCCGACCCCCTGCCATGGGCAGGAAAGAATTTTGCAGTCAAATGACCCCGGCTAGGTGATTATCTAGCCTCCTTTTGAAGACCCCCAGGGTAGGAGCGAGCACCACTTCCCTTGGAAGTTGATTCCAGATCCTAGCCGCCCTGACTGTGAAGTAGCGCTTCCTGATGTCTAGCCTGAACCTACTCTCAGTCAATTTGTGGCTGTTATTCCTAGTTATTCCTGGTAGTGCTCAGGGGAACAGGGACTCTACCATTGCTTGCTGGTCCCCCTTGGCCAGTTTATAGATGACCACCAGGTCCCCTCTCAGCCTTCTCTTATGGAAGCTGAACAGGTTCAGGTCTCATAGCCTCTCCTTGTAGGGCCTGCCCTGCTGGCCCCTGACCATGTGACTGGCCCTCCTTTGGACCCTCTCAATGCTGTTCAGATTCCTCCTGAAGTGCGGTGCCCAGAACTGGATGTAGTACTCCAACTGTGGCCTGACCAATGTTGCATAGAGGGGGAGGATCACCTCCTTGGACCTGCTTGTGATGCATCTGCGGATGCATGACAAGGTGCGGTTAGCCTTACTGACCGCATCCTCGCATTAGCGTCCCATGTTCATCTTGGAATCAATAATGACTCCAAGATCCTTTTCTGTCACTGTTTTGACAAAAGGGTGTTCCCCAGCCTATAGGTATGCTGCTGGTTCTTTCTGTCTTGGTGCAGTACCTTGCACTTGTCAGTATTGAATCCCATCCTGTTCTCATCTGCCCACCCCTGTAACCTGTTCAGATCTAGTTGTAGCCTGTCCCTCCTTTCTAGTGTGTCCACCTCTCCCCACACATTTACGGATGACACATCTTAGTGTCATCCGTAAATGTGAACAAGGTGCTTTTCACCCCCTTGTCCAAGTCACTGATGAAGATGTTAAATAGTGCGGGCCCAAGGACCGAGCCCTGGGGGACCCCACTGCCCATGTCCCTCCAGGTCGAAAATGACCCATCCACCACCACTCTCTGGGTGCAGCCCTCCAGCCAATTTTGACCTATCTGACTGTGTACGCATTGACACTACAGTCGCCTAATTTTTTAATGAGAATGGGGCGAGAGACAGCGTCGAAGGCCTTCCTAAAGTCCAGAAAGAGTACATCCACTGTGACACCTGTGTCTAAGAATTTTGTGATCTTGTCGTAGAAGGCAACCAGGTTGGTCGGACAGGACCTGTCCCTAATGAACCTATGTTGGTTGTCCCTAAGCATAATCTCCCCTGCTTGTCCCTTGCAAATGTGGTCCTGGATAATTTTCTCAAAGAACTTCCCCAGGACCGAGGTAAGACTAATGGGCTTATAGCTTCCTGGGTCCTCCTTCCTCCCTGTTTTGAAAATGGGGACCACATTAGCCCTTTTCGAGTGCTCTGGCATGTGGCCAGAGCACCATGAGTGCTCATAAAGCTGTGCCAGGTGTCCTGCAATGACCTCTGCCAATTCCCTCAGTACCCTGGGGTGTGTCTGGACCTAGTTTCATAGTTTCATAGTAGCTAGGGTCAGGAGGGACCTGAACAGATCATCTCGCCTGACCCTCTGCCACAGGCAGGGATGAATGTTGGGTTCAGAAGACCCCAGACAGGTGATCGTCCAACCTCCTCTTGAATTTGCCCAAGGTAGGGGTGAGGACCACTTCCCTGGGAAGCTGGTTCCAGATTTTGGCCACCCTAACTGTAAAATATTGCCTTCTGATCTCTAACCTAAACCTATTCTCCATTGGCTTATGACCATTGTTCCTCATCACCCCCGGTGGTGCTGGGGAGAAAAGGGATCTGCCTATTTGCTGTTGATCCCCCCTGATGAGCTTGTAGGCAGGTCCCCCCTCAGCCTCCTCTTGCTGAGGTTGAAGAGGTTCAGGTCCTTCAGTCTCTCCTCGTAGGCCTGTCCTGCTGCCCTCTCACCAAGCGGGTGGCCCTCCTCTGAAGCCTCTCCAGGCTGGCCACATCCCTTTTGAAGTGCAGTGCCCAGTACTGGATGCAGTACTCCACCTGCGGCCTGACCGAAGTTGCACAGAGGGGGAGTATCACCTCTCTGGACAAGGTATGGCTGGCCTTGCTGGCTGCAGTCCTGCATTGGTGGCTCATGTTCATCTTGGAGTCAATAATGACTCCAAGATCCCTTTCCGCCTCTGTGCTTTCAAGAAGGGAACTCCCCAGCCTGTATGTATGCTGTGGATTCCTTCTCCCAAGGTGCGGCACCCTGCATTTGTCTACGTTGAACCCCATCCTATTCTCATCTGCCCACTTCTGTAGCCTGTCTAAATCTAGTTGCAGCCTCTCTCTCCCTTCAAGTGTGTCCACCTCGCCCCACATCTTAGTGTCATCAGTAAACTTGGACAGTGTGCTCGTCCAAGTCACTGATGAAGATGTTAAACAGCGTGGGCCCGAGGACCGAGCCCTGGGGTACCCCACTGCTCACATCTTGCCAGATTGAGTACAACCTATCCACCACTACTCTCTGGGTGCGCCCCATCAGCCAATTTTTTTACCCATCCAACTGTGCAGGCATCAATGCCGCAGTCACTTAATTTATTGATGAAGATGGGGTGAGAGGCAGTGTCAAAGGCCTTCTTAAAGTCTAGAAAGACTATGTCCACAGCAACACCATCATCCAAGGTTTTAGTTACTTGGTCGTAAAAGGCAATCAGGTTGGTCTGGCAGGACCTGTCTTTGGTGAACCCATGCTGATTGCCTCTGAGCATGAGCTCCCCTGCAGGCCCCCCGCAGATGTTCTCCTTGATGATTCTCTCCTAGATCTTCCCGATCACCAAGGTGAGGCTTACAGGCCTATAATTATTTGGGTCCTCCTTTCTCCCCTTCTTAAACACATCCAGCCCCACCAGAATTTCCCTAACTAGGTCCTCTCTGACCCTAGGCATGGCGGTCCCTCTCCTGAGTCCATCCGGAATCCCGGTGGGGGGGATGCCTGCTCAGAAAAATGGGGGCAAAGAATTTGTTAAAGAGGTCAGGTTTGTCGTCTGGTGCAACCACCAGATTGCCAAGCATGTCGTGCAGGGGCCCCATGTTACCCGGTGCTTTTTTTTTTTTTACTCTCTATGTATTTAAAAAAGTACTTCTTGTTATCTTTGATAGTGTTTGGTAGTCCTAGTTCTGTCTCTGCCTTAGTCTTCCTAACAGCCCCCCTACAGTCCCGAGCAATGGAGGTATAATCCTCCTTGGTGATGGCCCCTCCCTTCCATTGGGTATACACTTCCTTTTTAGCTTTTAGATGTTCCTGAATGCCTTTGCTGCTCCATGGAGGCTTTTGAGCACTCTTGCCCCCTTTGATTCACATTGGGACTGTCACCTTTTGGGCTCAGGGGATCGTCTCCTTAAGGAACGACCATTTTCCTAAGCATTGTTTTAGACATTCTTCATTGCAAGTTTAATAGATATATTTGGGCATTTGATGACAAACAGCTGTAATTCACAAGACTTGGTGAGTTTATTTCCCAGAGCATACAGCTTTACAGAGCATTTTGCTGCAGTGCTGTTGAAAAGGGTTATTCAGAAAATGAGCACTTGGTGGCATTTCTTGCTTAGGCATCAGCTGGCATTTTTTCATATAGGCCTAATGAGGGCTTTACCTTTTCACAAACTGCTGCATTATCAGTGTTTGTGAAGCCTTTGTTTGTGAACCAATGTTTGTGAATTAAATCCTGGACTCAACACAGAAAAATAACACACACACACACACTGTGGAAAAAAAAAAAAAAGTGTGGCTTATCCTGGGTGGCTGAAACCAGAGAAGCAGAAGCTTCAAAGATTTTTTTTCCCTAAACTGGAGCCAGAAATACTTCACTTATTTACAACCCTGTTTCTGATGAAACCTTGGTAGGCAATTCATTTTGTTGCATTAGTTGACCCTGGGAACAGTTGATACTGCCAAGTCATTTTGGGTTTAAACAATCACTTACTTGGGGGGGGGGGTTGTTTTTGTTTTGTTGTTTTTCGCAGTTGCTGTGTTGGTACATTGTGGGTATATATCATAAATAATCTGATAGCCGGTACTCTTGGGAAGCCTTGGAGTGACTGTTTAATGTAGGGTAAAGGGATGAGACGGTCATATCTACTTTGGCCTCAAAGAGCAAGTGTAAGAAAGGGGTCTCCAAACTGATCTGGATGGGAATAGATCATGTTGTCTGCCCCCCTGTGTCACTTCTGTGGGGTGGGGTTGGTCTAATTCATATAATGGAATTAGCAGTTTTGCTGCCTTCCCTTCCTGTGATTTTCAGGGGGGTCCAGTTATCTCAATGTTAGGCCTACCCTAAGCACTTTTCTGCCATTTAGGATCATAGCAAAATAGGGAAGGAACCTCATGAGGTCATCTAATCCAGCCTCTTTCTCAAGGTAAGATCATCCCTGGGTAAGCTATCCCAGTCTGTCTAACCACCTCTAGAAAACTTCCAACTGTGGAGATCCCAGAGTATATCTAGGTAGCCTGTTCCAAAGCTTGACCATCCTCGCAGTCAGAAAATTCTTCCTAATTGCCAACCTAAGGTTCCTCTGCTGCAGTTTGAATCCATTGCTCCTAGTCCTATTTCCTAGAGCCACAGAGAAAAGCCCACCTCCATCCTCTCTGTAATCACCCTTCAGATATTTGAAGACTGTTATCAAATTCCCTCTCACTCTTCTCTTTTCCAGACTAAGTAACCAAAGCTATTTCAGCCTTTCCTCAGAAATTCTGCTTCCCAGGCCCCCAATCTTTTTGGTTGCTCCACTTTGGACTCTTTCCAAACCACCCACATCCTTCTGGAAGTGTGGGGCCCAAACTGGACACGGTACTCCAGGTGAGGCCTCACCAGTGCCAGAGTGGAAGAATCACTCCTTCTGATTTGCAAGTGACACTCCTGTTAATACAATGTGGCATGCCATTGGCTTTTTTGTTGTTGTTTTTGTTTTGTTTTGCAGCAAGAGCACACTTCTGGCTCATATTCAGCTTCTGGTCCACTGTAACCCTCAGTTCTTTCTCTGCACATTTGTAGCCTAGCCAGCTACTGCCCAGTCTATGTTTGTGCATGCAATTACTCCATCCTAAGTGCAGGACTTCCCACTTATACTTGTTGAAAGTCATCTAGTTGACTGTGGACTATTTTCCCAGTCTACCCAGGTCATTTCCCCCACCCAACTTGGTGTCATCTACAAATTTACTAAGTATGCACTTGCTGTCATCATCTGAATCATTAATGAGGATGTTAAATAATACTGGGCCCAGGAAAGACCCCTGGGAAACCCCACTTGATACCTTCTCCCACCTACATATTTGATGCTTCTGATGCCTAAATATATCAGAATAATATGCTATGTATGTACTACAGCCAACTCAGATCCCAACTAGTGTTGTCAGTTTTCAGGATGTCCGTAGAGGCTTTGCATTATCTTGTAACTCCAACATCTGGAGTCATGTAATTATATGAGCTTTCATTTATATTGGCTGTAATCTAAATGAATGTAATCTTGTAACCTTTCTGGGTGTGTCCAGATGAGTGCACACATGCATTTCCCTGGGGACAAATAGCACCGGTACACAGTTGTGCTGCTGCTACTTGTCCCTGGGAAGCATCCATGCACATGCACTCTGGAGTGCGGCAGGTTACCTTGGGTGAGGTATAGAAGGCTGGGCCCAGCTCCTGGGCTGGCCTCAGAAGCCTTGCCTGGGAGCCTCAAGGTGGGAGGCGTGGATAGGGAGAGGGGGACAAAATTTCCTTTGTTACAATGGATGCCATTACTCCTTATCCTTGTTAGTAAATAGCAGATACACCAGCATATTTAATCTTGCTCACAGTTATTGAAGTCTCAGAAGGGAGTGGAGGGAGTTTCCAACATTTTTTTTAAACCTGATTTTGTGTCTGGGTGTGCAAACATGCCCACACATTTGTGTGTAGGTCTTACTTATCACAGGAAGGTTGTTACAAAATGTACTTTGATTTCTGTGTTGCCGTACCTCAAAAAGCTCAGAGTGGCTTGCAATGAAACAAGATAAAGTATAGAAATAGAATAAAATAATAAATGAAAATAATATAACAATATAACCCTTTCCCAAACAATACCACAAAATTGACCCCACCATCTAAAACTTGTCCACATAAGGTCTTAAAATGCTTCTGAAAGATGTCCGGGATTTGGTCCAACCTGGAAAGATGTCCAGGTTTTGATGGTCTCAAAGATGATGGCATTCCAGAGTTGAGGAACAGCTGCCAATAATGACTGCTCCTGTCTTTTCAGCCAACAAACTTGGTTCACAGATGCAACTTGCAGGAGTCTGCTCTTGGATGACCTTGGGGATCTTAATGAAAGATAAGGAAGAAGTCAGTCCCTTAGGCATGTAACAGGTCCCAGGCCATTCAAGGCTTTATAGGTCTAACGCAACACCTTGAACTGCATCCAGAAAGCTATTGGCAGCCACAGCAGACTCTGGAGCATTGGACTAATGTGCTCCTGGAGACCCAACCTCATCAGAAGGAGGATCTCTGCATTCTGTACCAGCTGTACCTTCTGGATGGTTCTCACAGGGGGCTTAGTAGACCATGTTAAATCTCATTCATGCAGTTCTCTGTCATGAAAATCTGAAAATTTTGGTGAAAGGTGGACCCTAAATAATTTTGGAACTAAAGCATGGTGGTGGAATGATAGGGACAAGCCCTTCATTTTTTCAGAAGAACATTTTAAAAAACAAAAATACTTTGAAATAAAGTCCATTCCTGAGGTACAACAGCAATATGTTATTTTTAATGAAAAATCTACTACAAAGAATTGTTTACCTGACAGCTTTTTTTTAATCACGTTTCAAAATTTTATCCTGTTTCCTCTGGCATTATTCCATCACTTTACCATATGAATAGTCTCTGATGTCAAAGTTAAACATGTGCTTAAGTACTTTAGAATTTATCTGTGTGTATGAACATACTTCTACAGAAATTATATTTAGACATCATTCTCTGAAATCTTTCATCCTATAACAGAATTGTTGACATATGAGCAAACTGTTCTCAGGAAAAGGAAAATGGTTAATTCTAATAAATCCATCATCACTGATGAGCATATGGCACAGCTTCTCTAGTTCAGATGGAGTTCATTACCAGTTCATTGGCTCAGACCACATGTCAAAACTAGTATTTTTAATTTGCTATGTGCTAAGGGTTAACAAAGACTAACAAAGACTCATTCTTCATCCTGGAGTGGTCTTTTCAGAAGCTATTATTCAGAATATTAGCCAGGGAGAGACAAAAAAAGTGACAGAGGGAAAAATACAGATTATTAATAGATAGAACTGTAAAAGCTAATGGCTAGGAAGTTATGCAATTCAGAAGATTGCACAAGAGTGAGTTGTGGGTATATGGGAGGCCTCGACTGACATTAGACAGACTTTGGAAGCCAGGAGGAAAACTATGGCATATCAGAGAGTTCAAGATTTGGGAACACTCCAAGCATAAAAGTCCGAAACAACCAAAATATTAACTTGTACACAAAAGAAAGCAGAATACTTATTCTTTTTTGTTTAAAAAATGATAGAACATACAGTTTGCAATCAAATCTGTGCCACCTACATTTACAGGAGAGTAGATTACCAAATGATATGCAATCAGACTGCAGACATTTCTATTACACTGCAATTTCACAGTCAAAATTCAGAGGCAAAGTCATCACTAGTTTTGATCAAAGGAGACTCTGGCGCCATTTTGCTTGATCATCAGTAAGCTTCTGACACTGTTAACTACAGGGTATTAATTAACAATCTTCAACTTCTGAGCTTCTCTGATGTAGCTCTTTAAGTATTTCAAAACTACAGCACTCTCAGAAAGAAAACAAAAGATAGTTTATGGAAGAAATTCTACTTAAATTCTTTGGCTTGTGCTGTTGCATAGGAGGCCAGACTAGATAATCATAATGGTTCCTTCTGGTTCTAAAATCTATTATTCAGTAGGAAAAATGTGAGCGTGATCTGTCTTCTGTCTGAGCTAGATTGCAAAAGGGTTCTGTTTTTTTAGCTCCCACACTGGTTTTAGTGTAAATAAATGATCTTTTCAGAACTGAGATAGCATATGTTGGTTTATTGCATCTGCTGAACTTAAGCCAGCCATTAGGAAATAAAGCAAAATAAACAACACCGAAAGCAAAACTTTTTCTCAATTTCTTGTATTCCACAAGGCTAAATTTTGCCTATTAGTTTTCATATGTGACTTTTATGGATTTTAGCTAAGGATTTTCATGGATTTTAACTTAGCCCCTCCAGGTCAGATTTGTTCCAAGATGTCTAATGCTGTTGTGGTATATGAGATTCATATGAGCATCTGATATTTTTGCTATACTAATTGTGCATATGTGTTGGGGGGAGGGACACGGAGAGGTGGCATATAGGTTCATATAGTGTTTAGCCTTTTTTTTTTTTAGCAGGAAGATGTCTGCCTGTTTAAGTCGATATACTAAAGTGAAACTTCAGCACAATTTTTGTTTGACCTTTGGAAAACTTTTATTCTCTTTCATTATTGCTCAGTGGGGTCTGGTTCCAGGCAATGATTCTTTCAGAGGCTTTTCCCACCACTCAAAATAGGGACTGTGAACTCCTTTGTTTAAGCTACTGTGATTAAAGCTTGTATGGGGAGTCCTGCTCCACTAAAGTCAGTGGCTATTAAGATGAATTAATGTTCGCAAGTGCTTTGAAAATGAAATGTCCTATGAATGAGCTAAGATTTTTTTTCTAATGCTGTATGTTTCTGTATTATTCCTTAAAAGGCTTTTCAGCAGCTATGCACTCCATCAAGTTGGATCAAATGGATCTCCAAGGAGGGGCATATTTTGGTATAAAAGCTAATCCAGTGCACTACTGCTTTAGATTCTATTGCCTTACTGTAGCTGAACTGGAAGTTAAAATATGAGCCCATCTCTCAGGTGTAAATTAACTAATGATATCAATCAATATCTTATGATATCTGTATCTTATCTTATCCTCCCCTTGGTTCTTAGCTTGTTCTTTGCACAAGAAAATATATAGTTTATAAACTATGTAGTATGCATCTTCACACTGTAATTGTGTCCTTTGTGAACTTTTATTGTGAAAATATCAGTTACTTACCATGCATTGCCATAATAATTTTGTTTTTAAAAAGGTTTATATGTATTCTTGATAGCGCATCTTCTGTTTTCTGTATTGTCTGTTTGAAGGGTGATATGAGGTCAGGGAAGGGCCTTCAGATAAGGAGACAGACAAAAATATTCCAAATGGATCTTGCATCCACTCAACTTCATTTTTAAGGATTTTCTCCCAGTGAAATATTTAATATATGAGATTTATCATATGTAGAAAACAAAATATACAACTTCTGTAAAAATGACAGGGACTGCATGATAACCCCTCTGAAAATAATGATAGATAATTCATTGATGGGAGTCAGTATACTGTTTTGTAGCCTAGTAATGTTGCCTTTAATTTTCTCATTCTTGTAGCTGGTGCCTTTGCTCTGTAGAAACCAAATCCATTTTTGTTATTAGGTGGAAATATAAGTCCCTCTCTCATTTTTCCTCTCTGTTTTTTCTGCTTCCTTATCCCAGAAAGGTTAGCAATGCCTTTTGCTGTGCATCCAAAGACCCTAACAGATGGAATTTACGGATCCTTTTAATCAATAGAAAGTCAGGATATGAAAAATTCTATCTTGCCTTGGGGTTATCCTATGGAACTCGTTTAACTTTGAAATGAAGACAGCCAACAGTGCCCGTACACAAGAGACTAGAATAAAATAGCACTTTCAATGGGACAGTCACAGTGACCTATACTTTTTAGTATTAGATTTAAAAAAATAAAGTTAAAAGAAGTAGCGCTGGACATTAATCTCTGTACAAGAGGTGGCATTTTCTTTGCTTTTTTCTATAAAGTCTACTGGATTGTTTTCTCTGCTAATTAACAGAACACACGTGTGTTCTCTGTTAGGTGCTGTTGTCTAGGCCAGTGGTATTTGTCCATGCCATATCTTTACTTGGATTTTAGACTGTCTATTTTTATTGTCTTTGTTGCATATTGTTTGTTTGGAGGGATAATTCTCCCCTGTATCTAAGCTGAATAGACTGGCATACAGCTAGGAGGGTCTTTAATTAAGTAGGCCAAGCTAACTTTGATTGGCTGGCAACAGAATGTGCTTCCAAGACAGGTGAGCTGTAGATACTATATTTTAATTTGAACTTTTTGTAGCACATCCCCAACTATCAGAAATATGACCTGTCAAGCTGCTGCGAGACTGTTCAGTTTGGTTATTGGATCAGTTCTGAGCCCAAGATTGACACTTGTATCCAATTTGTGTTAAGGCTGCTTGTGGTGGATTTCTTTTTCTTTTCTTTTTTTTGTGGGGGGGGGAGTTGTTTATGAAAAGAGCAGGAAATGACAAATCTGTTGGTATTTGAGGATATTTGTACATTTTAAATAACTCATCCCAAACCAGCTTTAATTATCAAACCCAAAGCTTGCACAAAATGTTTGGGGCTGTTTTGTAAAGGCTAGTAGTTTTTCTCACTTCAGGAGTCTGTTTGTTTCAAGTTTATAAAGTTTTTTGGACCATGCATCATATTGTAGAATGCAATAGTCTCTTGAATCTCGCTCGTGGCGCACGGGCCAAGTCCCAGAGGACTGGAAAAGGGCCAGTGTGGTCCCCATTTTCAAGAAGGGGAGGAAGGAGGACCCAGGCAACTATAGGCCAGTCAGTCTCACCTCCATCCTTGGCAAAATCTTTGAAAAAATTATCAAGGCTCACATTTGCGAGAGCCCGGCAGGACAAATTATGCTGAGGGGAAGCCAGCACGGGTTTGTAGCAGGTAGATCATGTCTGACTAATCTAGTCTCTTTTCATGACCAGGTTACAAAATGCCTGGACACAGGAGGAGGGGTGGATGTCGTATACTTAGACTTCAGGAAGGCCTTCGATATGGTATCCCACACCATACTGGTGAACAAGTTAAGAGGCTGTGACTTGGATGACTACACAGTCCGGTGGGTGGCGAATTGGCTAGAGGGTCGCACCCAGAGAGTCGTGGTGGATGGGTCAGTTTTGACCTGGAAGGGTGTGGGCAGTGGGGTCCTGCAGGGCTCGGTCCTTGGACCAATACTCTTTAATGTCTTCATCAGTGACTTGGACGAGGGAGTGAAATGTACTCTGTCCAAGTTTGCAGATGACACAAAGCTTTGGGAGAAGTGGACATGCCGGAGGGCAGGGAACAGCTGCAAACAGACCTGGACAGGTTGGACAAGTGGGCAGAAAATAACAGAATGCAGTTCAACAAGGAGAAATGCAAAGTGCTGCACCTAGGGAGGAAAAATGTGCAGCGCACCTACAGCCTAGGGAATGACCTGCTGGGTGGCACGGAAGTGGAAAGGGATCTTGGAGTCCTAGTGGACTCCAAGATGAACATGAGTCGGCAGTGTGATGAAGCCATCAGAAAAACCAATGGCACTTTATCGTGCATCAGCAGATGCATGGTGAATAGATCCAGGGAGGTGATACTTCTCCTCTATCGGGCGCTGGTTAGACTGCAGTTGGAGTACTGCGTGAAATTCTGGGCGCCGCACTTCAAGAGGGATGCAGATAACCTGGAGAGAGTCCAGAGAAGGGCAACTCATATGGTTAAGGGCTTGCAGACCAAGCCCTATGAGGAGAGACTAGAGAACCTGGACCTTTTCAGCCTCCGCAAGAGAAGGTTGAGAGGCGACCTTGTGGCTGCCTATAAGTTCATCACGGGGGCACAGAAGGGAATTGGTGAGGTTTTATTCACCAAGGCGCCCCCGGGGGTTACAAGAAATAATGGCCACAAGCTAGCAGAGAGCAGATTTAGATTGGACATTAGGAGGAACTTCTTCACAGTTCGAGTGGCCAAGGTCTGGAACGGGCTCCCAAGGGAGGTGGTGCTCTCCCCTACCCTGGGGGTCTTCAAGAGGAGGTTAGATAAGCATCTAGCTGGGGTCATCTAGACCCAGCACTCTTTCCTGCCTGTGCAGGGGGTCCGACTTGATCTATTGAGGTCCCTTCTGACCCTAACATCTATGAATCTATGAATCCTTTACCAAAATGCCTTTTGAGAGCTGTAAATACAAGGTTTTGTAAAAGCACAAAGTATTTTTGTCTTGCTAGCATTCCTCTTGAGCCCATCATTTACACTGATCTGGCTGCTTCATATGCCCAGTACGAATTTTGGATTGTTTTGAGTCCTGATCCATGCTGTTCTTCAAGCAGTGAGTTAATGGCACCAAGACCTGATCCTATAGATACCCCTCCACATAGGCCTATTGAAGACAAGGGGATTAATGTGCATATATCTTCAGGATCAGTTACAGATTTATTTTCAATTATAAATTTGAATTGTGTTCAGCTTGCATTTTGGTACCTGTCTTTAATGTGTCTATTGATTAGAACGATACATCTCTTACTCTGATGAAATAAACTGAAACTGCATTCCTGATGTTTCATTCCAATTCCCAGGGGAATGTCAGATATGTCTTCTCCTACACCACTTGATCACTCTTTCTATTTTATTTTTCACTACCTTACATTAGCTCAGAGTCTTGACACCAGTAAAATGCACTGCCATGTTAGATCAAGACTATGTGCAAAGGTAAAGCTCCTTGTGCTGGCGGGCCACTGACATATATATTCTCTGACAACAGTGTTATTAAAGCCATGCAAAATCTATAACCAGGAAGTTGTGCAGTGAAGAGGGAGTTATTTGTGAGGGACTGTGTCTTGCAAAGGAAGGGTGTTGCAAAACCATCTCTGCCATGGAGAGTAGAGGAAAGAAATTTGTGCGGAATAATAAAATTATGCTTCTACTTTTCCCCAAAATGAACTGTAGTGTCTGAGCTCTTGTCATTATGGGGCCTGGGAGGTTGTGTGCTAATGCAGGTTGTCTAGCCAAATTCTAGCTTTCATACTGACGTTCTGCTACTTGCATTTATCTGGAGTTTATATGCCCCCACAGTCTGGAATATGGCTCATTTCACTTCCTGTCCTAAACTATTTTATTATAGTACTCAGTAATACTAGAGAGCTGCTCTGTGCCACATCAGTGAGGGCTGAAATCTGCTATACTGTAACCCAGAAGTTTATATGGTACTGTTTGCATGAGAGTTGCATCTAGAGACTCAAGCTGAGATCAACAGAATATGAGTTAGTCCCTGCCCCCAGGGGATATATTTCAAATAAGAGTTTACAATGTGAATAGTTCTGTAAATGTAAGTGTCTTAGTTAAATTGTATACGTTATATGGGAGTCTTCTGAAATGAAAATATATGTTGTTTTGATAATAAGCCTACCTTTTGAATAAATGGTACTATTTAGAGAGAAATGTGTTATCTTGAAAAGAATACTTTAAAACATTCATCATAATAATTGTGAAACTAAATTAATACACTTAGTTTTAGATGCACAATGCGTGTTTAAAAGGATACTAACAAACAAAATTTAGCTTCAAACCTATTTTTAGAAAATATTAAAATTCCATGAAAAAATGATCTTTTCCTGTTTTTCAGAAAAAAGATATTGATTTAGAGTTTTTGAAACCCAATAATGGCAGCATTGAGAACCTTTAATTGAAATATATACAAATTTAGAGCTGGTATTTGGTACTTTTTTTAAGCAAAACTTTTTTTTTGTTGGTACTGTTTTCAAAAATGTAGATGTGGGGTGACTGGAGCAGTTTAAAGATTTGTGCTCAATTTGCCAACTTGCTTTAGTTAGAAAAGAGGGACAAATGAACTATTCAAAAAATGTTGAAATGTTTTGCCTGGAAAGTTTTTTTAAATGAAACATTTTGATTTTTTTCTTTTATTTTACTAATCTATTTGGAAATTTGTTTCAGTTTTATTTAAAAAGCTCAACAGTTAAATTGTTTAGTTTTAGTTAAACTGAATGCATTGTTTGAATTTCTTGACTTTGCAATTTCCCTACAAATTTGAGTTATTGATGTGTTGGGTAGACCTGAACAGTTTCCCCCTAACATTTTCAGGATAGCATTTGAAAAGCAACAGGAAAACTGACTTGATTGGATTATCTTTATCCAACCAAATGTGAACAGAAGATAGATACATAATTACAATCAAATATATTTTCAATGATTCTCTCACTTTTAATAATCTCAAGTTATGTTACTTACATCTGCCAAACATGCAGCACATTGATAGTGCCTCTCTAAAACAATTCCAGTCCATTAGCATTAGTGGTACAGATGCTGATTATAATTTTGTGATTCTTTCTTTCTGATAGGGAAAACAAACCAAATGAGTGCCCATGTATGTCAAGCCTCAGGCAAGCAGTATGATGCAGCACACCTTGAAATAATGACCATGTCTTTTTTTTTTCTCCCACTCCTCTCTAGAATACCATCCAGCCTGATCGTGTTACATACTACAGGGTGCAAAAACCAAAAGAAAAAGCACCTTTTTTAACCCATGCAGCAACATCTCATCAAACATATGCTGAAAATCCCCCAGGGAGGGCCTTCAGCCCGCCTCAGCCAGACCTGTTCCCACCAGAGTCAGAAGCAGAGTTTGACAGAAAGACACTAATAGCAGCACTAGATGAGTACATCACCCAAAAGATGGCAGCACAAAACAATGATCAAAGCACCGTTGGGAGGACTAAAGGGCCTAGCCTTTATGCTGATAGGTTCCATCCCTCTCACAGCGATGGTTTTGATGGAACTTTAGCTACGGAAGAGGCAGAAGATTTTAGCATGAAGCAGCTGTTGCGACTGAGGCCAGGTGCTGGAGAGCAAGGGTCAAATTCAGAGAGGCTGAGTTATAAATTTGCTTTTCCCCAGGGAAATCCAAAGGATCCTCTGAGTACAGTGGATGGTAAGATTTATATTTATTTTACTTTACTTGAAGCATTTATCCTGTGCTGTAGATGCTTTTTCAAAAAATGTGAATAGTCATAAGAACTAAACACCTATAGAATAAGCCCGTCTCTTCCCACTGAGTTGCTTGTATTTATCTACTTCTGCAATCACAGTCGTAACAGGCACCAATCTGACCATCCGTTTCTTGTATATTTCCATCATTCAACTGATCAAATAATAAATTCCTGCATTCAGTAATACTGATCACTTACATAATTCTATATATTTTTCAAGCCATAAATAATTATGGAAAACTATTTGTGATCAAATCAGTTTTCATGCATGTCATTTTGCATAGTTAGGTAAAACTGTCTACTTTTTTTTTTGGGAGGGGGGGGTGTTTTCTCTATTTATCTAGAAATTTAAAGACCGAGGGTGAAATCAAAAGCTAGTTGAAAGGAATCAGAATGCAACATGTTACATTTGTCTGAACTTTGGGACCAAGCATGTGAAAAGGAAGTGCGTCAGTTTAGGTAGGCCTATGAGATGGAAGAGACACAAAACACGGGCTTATAGCTAGAGTTTTTTGTACAATTAATTGTACATAATATTGTCTGATATTTGTGAGCCATTGACATCAGATTATGATTCTTATGAATTAGTTTTATTCGTGATAGTAAATGATAGTTAAATTTGGACCATAACATATCGTGTGATTTCATGATGTTTTCATTGATGTGTCACAAATCCACTCATATCTTCATTTTGTGTCTGAGGATTGGTAAGAAGGTCAGTCAGAAGGTAATCATGATCCACTTGAATATTTCTCTGGACCAAGTCAAGTATTAATGTTACAACTACAGTTCAGAATGCCTGCAAGTGAATCAATCCCAGAGATATTACTGTCCATGTGTGCTCAGCTGCCTGCAGCTGGCGTTCTACTTTCTTTTGAGCTGTTTCTGGTGATATGTAAAAGGTTTCTTATGAGTCCATCATTACTCAAGTTTGCTATTTTTTTTTTTTTTTTAAATACAAAACTGTTGAAACTTTGACATTTTCTCTGCAGACAGACAATGCTTGCTATCCAAAAGATGCCCAAAGTGAAAACACTCTTGGTATGGTGCCTGAAGATAATAGGTTTCAAGGAACAAACAGTAATGTAAAATCAAATCCAGGTGGCACTACAGGCCTCTGAAAAAGGTTACATGATTTTGCTGCTAGACTCAAAGCAAACTAGGCCCATGCTGGTTTCATTATCGTCTGACTGTTCCACTTCACCTTTCCTAGCAGGAGCCAACGGGGAACAAAAGTGCTTAACACTTACAGGGAATAACATGTTTCCAAATTCATTGGGTTGTGGTGCTTTGACTTTCAGATGCATAATATAATCTGTAGGAAGTTTTCTCACTTTATTTACTTTATGTATTAATTTACATGACATTCCAGATCATTTATGAGGGGCCAATCATATGGTTTCTTTTGCATCTTTGCATTGCTTACTACAATGTAACCTATCGGTATAATCAGAATTTAAAGTAGTAGCCATCAAAAACAATGGTGGACTGAAATTGGCTTTACCAATCTGACCAACATTACTGCCTGCAACAAAGCTGTCAAGTACTAGGCAGAGGCTTGAGGAAGATTGACTATATTTGACTGTGTAGAGGTTTAGTTTTTTTTATTTCCTCCACTCTGTTCCTGCTCTGAACATTTTTCATCCTCCTTATTCCCAACCTTCTTCCAGTCCTGCTGATGAGATTTCTGCAAACCACCAGCCCATTCCTGTCCTTCAGACATCCAAATCATGAGCATTCCCCCAGGCATAGATGTCCAAAATGTGAACTAGAGAAGCTCCTATACTGAATATAGGGAACAGTTACTTGAGACTTGAAACATGTGGTATGAGCAGGGTACTAAAGTGAGAGGAACCAGTTGGCAAAACAACACAGACACATTGTGCAGATCAGCAGAGTTGGTGGGAGGCAAGGTAAAGTTAAGGAGCAGAAGAGAGAAACTCTTGTACAAGGGAAAAAACATAGACAGATTACACCACTCATGGGGATGGAAAGACAATGTGACTGCATCCAGACCAGTGCAACCATGTGGTATGTGGCGCTGCAGACACATCTGTGGTGCCACATACCACACATGCAGCTGTTCTCTGAGCTGCAAGGGAAATCCCAGGGTCAAAAACCTGTGCGCAAAAAAAAAAAAAAGCAGAGTGGCACATGTGTGCACCTCCCAAAACCAGAGCCTGGCCAGCCGGAGCCATGCTCTGGCTGCCAGCCAGGTTCTGAGCAGCAGGATTGACACTGCTGTAGCCCCAAGAGGCCTCCAGGACCCCGGGTAAGGCTGCTGGGGCCAACCTTTCATACCTCACCTGGGGTAACCTGCCGCATGCCAGAGGGTGTGTGGCACAGGCATTCCCTGGGGACAAGTAGCAGCGGCATAAGGTGCATCTCTGTGGCTTGTCCCCAGGGAAATAAATGTCCACACTCATATGGACTTGGCCTGTGTCTAGGAGTTGTATGATGGGAGTGAACAGTGACTTTGAACAGGGTCAATCTGCAGACTGTCTAAGCATTAAATACAGTTTAGCACAGTTTTGTCTGTTAACGGTTTGATCCCTCACTACTAATCACTTCAGACTTAGGGCATAACAAACAGAGTTGGCAACCGGGGCAACCCTGCAAGAGATCAGAGAACAGGGGAACACAGGTTGAGATCAGGGGCAGGAAGGCAACATTTTTACCTTGCAGTATCACAGTAATACCTTCCAAGGAACTAATGAAGAAGTGGGGCTGTACCATTGGCCCACGGCTAAAGGGCACATGTACAATGAAAGATCTTGCAACGCACAATAAATGAGCACAAGCATGGGTAACACAATGGTCAAATGTGGTGTAAAGACATGAGAAGAAGACAACCTTGCAGTATCCTCTGACCTGTGACCCTTTCACAAGTCAATTTTCCTTGTTTTGGGGAACTCATAGGGTCTCCTTTTGAAGTTTACAAAAAACATGAATAAAGACAGGAGCCAATGTAGATGTCTAGGAATTCCCGTGTTCCTGATCAGATAGGCTCTTCAGCCTGTCAGCAGAGCTGTCCATTAATGGTTGTGTGCTAGCACAAGCAGGGGCCATGTCCATATTTAAAATACATAGACATGAACAGCACATTTATTAGACCCAGGAAAACACAGGGGCTCACTCTCTTTATCCCTGTTTAAAAAGCAACTCAATTTTACCAGCTTGGCACTGACAGACAGAACAGATTTCTGCTGGTGCTCCTTCTTTCATACTTAAACCATTGTATTTCCCAAATTCCTTGGCTCTGGTTACTTCTATAATTCTTCTTGGCCTTTTAACAGTTAGGGGCAGTACTATTCAATAATGGTGGAATACAGTACTGAATGTTTAGTTTTTCTCCAGTTGGCAGCCAGCAATGGCGGGATGCTGTTTTTCCTGAGGTATTCTTTTGATGGGCAGTATCCTAGTGACATTGGCTAGAGCAGAAATAGTAACATTGTAGGAGACAGGATGCTGTTCTACCTCTGCTTTATTTAATGAACCAGAAAGACCTGCAGAGAGCCTGTTAGTGGAATCTGGAGTAGGGCCTGTGGCCATTCATTTTCTCTTGTGTGATTTTTCTCCACCTTATTTCCATTTTGTTTGAGATTGAGACTGAAACTGTGCTTTGTTATCGGCTATGAACCTGTGGAAGTGGACTGGGGAGATAAGACTTTGCTGAGATAATAGACAGAAAGGAAGGAAGTGGGTTTGAGAAAATGAAACAAAATTGAAATGACAAGGTTATATTGACAGGTTGTTGTTCAATGACTCAGTTTGGCAGCTTGTTGCAATGTGGGGACATTCAACTGAACCTGAGAGAAAAAATATAGTAATGTTACACTTATTAATCAGAGTGATTATTAATCATAAGTGATTATTAATAATCACTTATTAATCATTAATGTTACACTGTTAATCAGAGATGGCCTGAACTTAAACCCTGGATTTGAACTATGGGAGAAATTTGACTCTGTCTGAATCACATGGCTCATCACTGTCTCATGACCCTGGAATTCAGATGTAAATTATATCCCTCTGGTACCCACTTGCAACTCAGAAACTCTCTAACTTAATCTTTTTGCATCAGTAACTAATGGTGTTTTGGGCATGGTACTACCACTGAGTTCCTCTCACCTGACTTACACTAATAAGGTTAAGTGAATGAAACTGCTTTAACCCCCCCTTTTATTTCATGACGCAAACCTTGCACGCTTTTTTTCCCTGAAATAATTTGAAACATCATCTATTTTTTTGGACTTCAGCAGAACCCATAATACTACTGAAGGATCCGTTAATGTGCCTTAGGAAAAATTACTTAGGAGCCTAAGTCTTATTGAGTGAGGTTTGGGCTTATAAGGATCTAGCTTATTTTGGAAAATGAGACTTAGACTCTTAAGATTCTGAGGCACTTTTAATCTCCCCCCCCTCCCCCCAAACAGTTTTCTTTGGTACAATCAAGTTTAATAGCTAGGTAATTAGGGTAACCAAAACGAGTTTTTTCCAACAGTACTGTGGAATACAGGCAACATTGGGACATGTCATAAAAGTTTCATATACGGGTATGAAAAGGGCAGAGATGGATTTTTAATGTGATCCATGCACTAGAAAGCTGAAAACAATTTGTACTATAGCCAAGGCTGCACACTTTATTTCTTCTAAGAAAAAACAGGACAGAAAATGCCTCAGATTGTGCTGAAATCTTTTAAAATTCTGTTGTTCCCAAATTACACAATAACTGTGCTGTCTATTCACATCCACAGATTCATGGTCAAACTCATGAAAAGTCACTGAAATTGTTTCAGGCTCCCATTCTTTTATAACATCCCTGATGTCAGGTCAAACACAGTGTTTCAAACATTCTTTTCTACTGTGATGTACCATGTGATGTGTCTGGCAGCGGAGCTGTACTGGTACCCAGCATGTCTCCAGGTGGTAGATAGAGGAATGACTTTCAGGGAAGGTTAGCTGTGAAATAAGCAGAGATAACTGATGAATAAGCAGTCATGGACCAAGCAGCAGCAACACCACCAGTTTGTAGTGGGGACAGCAGATGGCAATGGTTTATCTCATGAGAGACTCATATATCCTTTGAGGGGGCTGTAACATGACGAGTACAGGTCATCACTATAATAAGCAGGGTCTTCATTTTTGCATGTTTTTTCTGTGGCAAATGGATTTCATAGAATCATAGAAGTAGGGTCAGAAGGGACCTTGTAGATCTTCAAGTCCGACCCCCTGCCTGGGCAGGAGGAAAACTGGGCTCAAATGACCCCAGTCAGGTAGGCATCGAGCCACTTCTTAAAAACCCCCAGGGAGCCAGCACCACTTCCCATGGAAGTTGGTTCCAGATCCTAGCTGCCCTAACTGTGAAGTAATTCCTACGGATTTCTAATCTAAATCTACTCTCCAACAACTTGTGGCTGTTATTCCTTGTTATCCCGGGGGGCGCTAGGGGAAACGAGGTCTCCCCCAAACCCTTCTGGTCCCCCCTAGTGAGTTTATAGATGGTCACAAGGTCCCCCCTCAGCCTCCTCTTGTGAAGGCTGAACAGGTTCAGATCCCGCAGCCTCTCATTGTAGGGTCTGCCCTGCTGTCCCCAGATCATGCGGGTGGCCCTCCTCTGGACCCTCTCCATGTTGTCCACATCCCTCTTGAAGTGGGGCTCCCAGAACTGGACACAGTACTCCAGCTGTGGCCTGACCAGTGTTGCGTAGAGGGGGAGGATCACCCCCTTGGCCCTACTTGAGATGCACCTGTGGATGCACGATAGGGTCCGGTTAGCCCTGCCAACCGTGACCTCACATTGTCGGCCCATGTTCTTCTTGGAGTCAATGACTTATAGCCATAGGTCTATAAGTCCTCAACAGCAGAGCAGGTGGAAGATGTTGAAATCTTAACAGCTGTGATGGCAGATGAAGGCTGCAGCAGAATGAGATCTCCAATTCTCTTGGCCTTCTTGCCATTAGATTAGGGTCTTGTTCTGTCAAGAACTATGTGGAACCTGATGTGCAGCAGCTTCTCCATGATAAGATAAATAATGCACAGGGGTCTTCCATCAAAAGGGCTTTTCCAGCACATTTTTCAAGCCCTTTGGTGACCAACTAATTATAAGACGAGTAGGATTGTGAGGGTCCCAGTCATTAACTGGCATCGGGGCAATTACAAGGAGATCATCTAGCACTTGGAGAAGGCAGGAATATAAACTGGCAGCTGTAACTGTAACTGAGCAGCCCTCCTCAGGATCCATTCTGCTCACCCACATAAGGAGAGGCTAGAAAAGGTGCCTTAGAAATAGTCTGTCTACCTTCTTCCTGACTGGATAACTTCTTCCAGTGGGATCACCTTTACTGCAGTCAAAATCAGTGAAGACTTGCAATCAGTTTTGGGACTTGGAACATCAGGACCATCATGGAAAATCCTAATAGTGAATGCCCAGAGCTTCAAACCGCAAGTGTAGCTCAAGAACTCAGGTGACACAACATCAACATCACTGCACTGAGCAAGACCCAGTGAGTGGGAGATGGGCAGCTCCAAGAATATAGAAGTAGCTATACCTTCTTCTGGAAGGGCAAACAAGAAGGAGAATGCTGGCTCCACAGATTTTGTTTTGCCATCAAAAATGAATTCATAAATCAGCTCAATGAGTTTCCTATCAGAATTAATGAACACTTCATGACTCTCCATCTTGAAGTGGCAGTGAGCCAATACAGCACTGTCATCAGTTTGCATGCCCCAACTTTTGACACCACCAGTGAAACCAAGGAGGAATTCTATGCTAGCTTTGACCAAGTTCTTTCTGATGTTCTGGAGGGAGACAGATTTATTCTTTTCACCAGAGTTGGAAAGTACTGAAACCTCTGGAACGGAACCATTGGCAAGGAAGGAGTAGGAAGTGTCAACTCCAGCGGCATCCTCCTTTTGACCAAATGTGTGGAACATGGACTTGCCATCACCAACACCCTGTTCTGCCAGAAAAAACAGGCACAAGACATCATGGCAACACTTGTAATCTAAGCATTGGCCCCTGATTGGTTAAGAGAAATCCAGGGCAACCTAAGGGCCAAAAGGGGAGCACATAAAAAGTGGAAAAAGGATGAGATCACTAAAGATGAATATACCTCCTCTGCTCGTGCTTGTAGGGAGGCAGTTAGGCGGACCAAAGCTACCATGGAGCCGAGGATGGCAACCCAAGTAAAAGACAACAAGAAATTGTTTTTTAGATATATTGGGAGTAAAAGGAAGGCCCAGGGAGGAATAGGACCACTGCTAAATGGGCAGAAACAATTGGTGACAGATAGGGGGGACAAGGCTGAACTCCTCAACGAGTTCTTTGCCTCAGTGTTCCTAAGTGAGGGGCACGACAAGTCTCTCACTGGGGTTGTAGAGAGGCAGCAGCAAGGCGCCAGACTTCCATACGTAGATCCTGAGGTGGTGCGGAGTCATTTGGAAGAACTGGATGCCTTTAAATCGGCAGGCCCGGATGGGCTCCATCCGAGGGTGCTGAAGGCACTGGCCGACATCATTGCAGAGCCACTGGCAGGAATATTTGAACACTTGTGGCGCACGGGCCAAGTCCTGGAGGACTGGAAAAGGGCTAACGTGGTCCCCATTTTCAAAAAGGGGAGGAAGGAGGACCCGGGCAACTATAGGCCAGTCAGTATCACCTCCATCCTTGGTAAAGTCTTTGAAAAAATTATCAAGGCTCACATTTGTGAGAGCCCGACAGGGCAAATTATGCTGAGGGGAAACCAGCATGGGTTTGTGGCGGGCAGATCGTGCCCGACCAACCTAGTCTCTTTCTATGACCAGGTTATGAAACGCCTGGACACAGGAGGAGGGGTGGATGTCGTATACTTAGACTTCAGGAAGGCCTTCGATACGGTATCCCACCCCATACTGGTGAACAAGCTAAGAGGCTGTGATGTGGATGACTGCACAGTCTGGTGGGTGGCGAATTGGCTAGAGGGTCGCACCCAAAGAGTCGTGGTGGATGGGTCGGTCTCGACCTGGAAGGTTGTGGGCAGTGGGGTCCCTCAGGGCTCGGTCCTTGGACCGATACTCTTTAATGTCTTCATCAGTGACTTGGACAAGGGAGTCAAATGTACTCTGTCCAAGTTTGCAGATGACACAAAGCTATGGGGAGAAGTGGACACGCCAGAGGGCAGGGAACAGCTGCAGGCAGACCTGGATAGGTTGGACAAGTGGGCAGAAAACAACAGGATGCAGTTCAACAAGGAGAAATGCAAAGTGCTGCACCTAGGGAGGAAAAATGTCCAACACACCTACAGCCTAGGGAATGACCTGCTGGGTGGCACGGAAGTGGAAAGGGATCTTGGAGTCCTAGCGGACTCCAAGATGAACATGAGCCGGCAGTGTGACGAAGCCATCAGAAAAGCCAATGGCACTTTATCGTGCATCAGCAGATGCATGACGAATAGGTCCAAGGAGGTGATACTTCCCCTCTATAGGGCGCTGGTCAGACCGCAGTTGGAGTACTGCGTGCAATTCTGGGCGCCACACTTCAAGAAGGATGCGGATAACCTGGAGAGGGTCCAGAGAAGGGCAGCTCGTATGGTCAAGGGCCTGCAGACCAAGCCCTACGAGGAGAGACTAGAGAAACTGGACCTTTTCAGCCTCCGCAAGAGAAGGTTGAGAGGCGACCTTGTGGCTGCCTATAAGTTCATCACGGGGGCACAGAAGAGAATTGGTGAGTATTTATTCACCAAGGCGCCCCCGGGGGTTACAAGAAACAATGGCCACAAGCTAGCAGAGAGCAGATTTAGACTGGACGTTAGGAAGAACTTCTTCACAGTTTGAGTGGCCAAGGTCTGGAACGGGCTCCCAAGGGAGGTGGTGCTCTCCCCTACCCTGGGGGTCTTCAAGAGAAGGTTAGATGAGTATCTAGCTGGGGTCATCTAGATCCAACACTCTTTCCTGCTTATGCAGGGGGTCGGACTCGATGATCTATTGAGGTCCCTTCCGACCCTAACATCTATGAATCTATGAACTCATTGTTCATGCCTGGAATTAAGAAGATGTCCACACCACCTGACCTATGCTAGAAGCGACAGTTCCTGGCCTGATTACCAGCTCACCTGCTCAGTTATGTCACTCAAACAAGCAATGGCTGCAGCAATGGCTGCAGCAGATGCAGCACCAGTGGAAGGTCAGTGTCAGAGGACTCAAGGACCCAATCAAGCGGGACCACTTCCATTAGTGCCTCCACAAAAAAACACAAATTCCAATCAACAATGTGAGAATGTTGGCAGCACTTAGGGTGCCTTCAGTTCCACTGTCATCAGCACATGCAAAGAGACATTTGGAGTCTGTACTAGGAAGTATCAAGACTGGTTTGATGAGAGTGACCAAGAGATCCAAGAATTGATTGAGCACAAGTGCAAGGCCATTTGTGCTTGGTAGAACAACACCAACTCCAAGTAAAAGAAATTGAATTTTCAACAAGCCAAGGCAGAGGTCCACAGGAGGACCCATGTTATAAAGAATAAATGGTGGGAAGACAAGGCAAAGAAGATTCAGTGTGTCACTGACATTCACAATATGTGTGTTTTTTTTCAATACTACCAAAGCCATCTAGGGTATGCTCACTCAAGGACCAACCCCCTTGAGACCTAAGGATGGAGGAGACCTGATGACGGAAAGGGGGGCCACGAGCACCCATTGGAAGAAGAATTTTGAAAACCTTCTCCATGGAGACTGTTGTTGATGCGTTTTCTCATTTCAATCCTGCAACACCCAGTCAGAGATGATCTCAGAATTCCTCCAAACCTTGATGAGGTAAGGAAAGCCATCAAGCAGATGAAGAATGACAAGGCTTCTAAAGCTGATAGAATCTCCACCAAAATCTTCAAGCAGGGGGGAAAGGACCTGACATCACAGCTCCATGTCCTCATTTTAAGGATTTGGAGTGATGCAGGGATCCCAGATTACCTCAGAGATGCCAAGACTGTGACAGTCTTCAAGAAAGGAGAAAAGTCCAACTATGGATATTACAGAGGATTCACCTTGCTGTCCACCACAGGAAAAATTATTGTGAGAACCCTCCTAACCATCTCCTTCCACTTACTGAATAGCTCTTCCTGGATTCTCAGTGTGGGTTTAGGGCATCAAGAGGCACAGTGGACATGATCTTCAGTGCTCACCAGTTGCAGGAAAAATGCTGGGAACAGCACAAACTTTTCTACGTGGCCTTCTTTGACCTCATTGAAGCCTTTGACTCTGTCTGAGAAGTGCTATGGAGAATCCTTCCAAAATATGGATGCCCACCAAAATTCATCACCACTCTTTGCCTGCTCCATGATGGTATGCAAGCAATGGTTCTCAGTAGCAGATCTATCACAGCTCCTTTTAAGGTTAAGATGGGAGTTAAGTAAAGCTTATAATTGCTCCAACACTTCTCAGTATTCCTTACAGGGATGCTACATCTGACCACCAATAAGCTTCCAGTCACCTTCTAAGCCAAAAGCAAGATCACCCTGACCTCAGTCATCAAGCTCCAGTACACTGATGATGCTGTGATGTATGCTCAACCAGAAGCAGACCTTCAGGCAATTGTCAACATATTTATTGAGGCATTCAATAAAATGGGATTGACACTTAACATTCAGAAGACTAAGGTCCTCCATCAGCAATCTAGCTGTGGTCATTCAGATTCATGGTGAGACTCTGGAGAATGCTGAGTATTTCCCATACCTCGGAAGCCATTTCTCACAGAAGGCTGACATAGACAAAGAAATCCAACATTGCCTCAAATGTGCAAGTGCAGATTTGCCTGAGGAATACCTTAGGAAATGGGTGTTTGAAGATCACAACATCAGATCCAAAACCAAGCTCATGGTTTATCAAGCAGTCATGATCTCCACCTTATTGTACAGAGCTGAGATGTGGACCAATGTACAGGAGACATCTCAAGTCATTAGAGAAGTACCACCTGAGGAAGAGCCTTCAAATCCAGTGGGAAGATGGATGTACCAACATTAACATCCTCTCTAGGTAATGATTATCCAACTTTAACTTCACTGAGCCAGTCATGTCCTCCAGAGATCTGACTCCAGACTCCTGGAGCAGGTTTTATTCTCCCAGGTCAGTCAAGACATACACTCAAGAGGATGGCAAAGGAAATGCTTCAAGGGTACCCTCAAGGACAGCTTGAAAAAATGCAACATCAACATCAGCTTGTGGGAGACTATCACCCAGGACCACCCCAAATGGAGAAAGAGTCTGCTGCAAGGATCTCAGTACTTTGAAACCTTACAATGACAACAGGAGATGGAAAAGTGGGAGAGGCAGAAATACTGTGTTGCAGACTGAATCAAGAATCTGGAGCCACCCACCCCACATGGCAACACATGCTCTAGTTGTAACAGAGTCTGTCAATGCTGAATTGGCTTCATCAGCCATATTCAGACCTGTAGATAGGACAGTCATGGAAGATAATCATCCTCAACTGCAAGGGATTGCCAAAGAAGATGTGTTTGTATCAATTGAGTTTAAAAGTTTATTTTTTTTGCAACAGTCACAACAGTTTTTTTGCAACAGTTCTTCCCTTTGTTTAACTGAGTCTTCTGCTTCTTTAGCATGTGACTTTTACTTCAGGTTATTTGCATGAAGCTACACAGACAATTGCGCAGAACAGAAGTGGTGCCTACACAGAAATGTGGATTTTGCAATAATTTGTTATTATTATTGAGTGTGTATGTAGGCCTCAGACATGTTCAGTGACTGAAATATGATGACAAGTGCATGCTCTCAACTCAGCACAGGCCCAAGTTATATGCTTAACCTTACCTTTTAGCCTTGAGCAGTAGCATGGGAAAGTAGAATAAACTCTGCTGGTCAAAGCCACTAGTATTGGGCCAGGCCAGGTGCAAATAATTGTTTTTTGAGAAACACTAATAATAGGTAGAAATACTGTAATAGCTTGCTATTTTATCTTTTGATGAGAAGAATTGAATCCTATGTAGAGAGTGTGCTTTTGTTGACTGAATACGGTAAGGTGGAAATGTGTAATGCTTGTTGCTAGGCTTGAACATTTTCAAGGGGCTAAGCCAAGCTGTAGAAGTGTGGCTAAGTGGAAGATCCCAAAGCCTTTTTCTAAGTGACTGTAGAATTAACCTTTGCAAACATGAAAACTAGCCCTGTGCAAATAGGGAAGTATTCGATTCAGATTTGGCCAATTTGGAGGACAGTGATTCGATTTGGAGATTTGTATCCCTGTCCCAAATCAATTTGGCTGAATTGGCTTTGGAAGATTCGGTGCTGATTCGGAGAGATTCAGTGATTTGGCCATAGAGTATAATGGCGAATCAGTGAAATACCTATAACGTTCTCATTTTTTGGCAGATTTGGATGAAAACAGTAGGGATGATAGCTCCACTGAGGGCATGAAATTTGCCAAGTTTCAAGGAGATAGGTGCAGGGGTTTCTGGCAAACTGCACCTCAAGGTGCTGACAAGAAAAACTTATAAAGTTTGTGTGTGTGTGTTAAGACACAGCGGGATGAAACCAGCAGGGATGGTAGCCTGCAACTGGGCCTTCCCAGTACTCAGGCAGAAACAGCTCACAAAAGGGACAGAAAGGCTGCAGACAGAGGCTTATGTGCTGTTTCTACGTCCGTCCCCCAGAGCACTGTGATTGGAAGGGGACTCAGGGAAAGATCACAGTCACTGGCCAGCTACAGATGTCAGTCTTTCCCCCCTTCTCCCTCTCCCTCTTCTCAGTTTCTCTTCCCCTGAAGGACTGCCTTCCAAATCTTTTCCAAATTGATTCAGAGGCTTTTTTGGGTCTCCCAATTTGATTTGGATCTGGTGATTTGGCCTCCGAATCGGGCTGAACCTTCTCCGAATCGAATTGGCAACTGAAGCTTTGCAACATTGGCCAGCAAAATAATGGAAGCAATCGACTTGTCTGGCTAAATCAGTCACGCGTTTCAGTGAAATAGAGCACAGGACCTTTAATTTAAGTATCTAAATATACTAAATCATAGCTTCAGCTTATAGTAATGATTAGTGTAACCAAATGCTGGTTATGCTATGTCTGGTCACTTGTGTGCCACCTGAACCACTACTGTTTCCTTCTCTGGGTGGTTAGAATCTCTATTATGCTGTAATATTTCGTGGGTAGCTCAATGGGTATTGGATTATGTTCTTGTACTTTTGAGGTGTGACAGTAAAAGGTCAGGCTATAGATGCGTCTCTGTTGCCTCTTCTGACTGGATGATGATAATTAAGGAAATTGTAGCTGTATATTTTGTGCCCAAGATTACAAATTCTGTCCTGATCGCTGATGGGCTGTAGTCTTGTCTCTTTGGAGACTGAATGGTAATGATTTTTCTGGTAACAGTACATTACAGTGTTCCACAGCATACCCTCAGCATGTTTTCGTAATGGCTTATCTTCTAAGACAACTGCTGAGCTTCTAATCTTGTGAAGTGCTTCTAAGACTCCTATTGATCAAGTTTGAATAAAGTTTCTCTGTTGCATGTCAGGGTGAAGAGTTTTAGACTTACCTGCTCTTGTAGACAACATGGTTGAGGGAAACCCATTTGATCTTTAATATGTAACATTAGCAAACAGCAGAAATATCTAAATTCCTAATTCTATTTACATACCAGTAGAAAAAATATTTATCTCCCCAAATACAATAGTGCTTGTATGATGCTGTTCAGAAACTTCCAGATTTTGGTACCCAACTCTGCCACTTTCAAAAAGCTTAAGTATAATCTTACTGCACACATCCTTCTACTGCTGCAAGGCATACACCCTGCCCATTTCAATGTGGCACTTTAATCTCATTTGGAAGGCACATTTTGAACCATTATTGTATATTTGAGCTTTATATCTTTTTACATTGCTGCTTATATCTTAAGGTGTCTAAAACTGTACTTTGAAAGCAAGTGTTGATGTGATCATTGACAGAATTGGATACTACCAATAGCAGTTAAGATTATCCCAGTATGTGAAATATACCCAGGAGGAAAATGGCTGGAAGAACCTTTTGAAGCATTTTCAGCCCCTTTTCACTGAGCATTCAAGGCTAATTGTTTCTTGTTTTTCATGCCCAGTAGTATTGATATAAAAAAACCTCTTTTCAGATGTTTGCATTGCATGTGCACAGTATTGAATTACTAGTGATAAGCAGATAGCCATAAGTAGACTTTATTAAGTGAGACTACTCCAAAGAAGATTTGAATGAGGTTTACAGTGCCTTCTTCAATGAACATGTATACATGGATAGTCAGATGCTCCTTATTTTCAGTTGTCTAAATTCACCCCATCTAATTAATTCATCTTTCATCTCCATTACCCTCAAACTTTTCTTCCTTCAAAGCATTGATGTGGTAATGTTTTTAAAGCATGTTGTTTGTTCTTTTTTAAAGCATACAAAATAGATCCAATTCATCTGCCTTGTCTTGCCCACATGGAGATTTTGGCTTCCGTTGTCTTTCTTCAGCCTGATAAAAAAACAGTTTTCCCTTTCTATCCATAGCTGATAAATCAAAGCAGCGTTTAGGTAAAATTCTTGCTTGGAAATGATCACTTTATTTGGTTAGTAGAAATGAAAAGGTTTAGAAAATAAGTCCATTTCATATCCTGATATAAAACACTTCTGAATGGATAAGAGATGTTTTTCATTAAAACCAAGATACTTGAGTTTCGTTTGCTTAAAATTTTAATAATAATGTTTTAGACACTGACAAAAAACAAAACCACACAGTAAAGCATCTGAAGTCCTCATCTCTAGCTGTCTCTTACTTGAGTAAAGGTACCAGCACTACTTAGAGGCTAGACAAAATTTACATTTCAAAGAGTGTCTAACAGTTGCTCTTTCATAGAGTACTGTAATGGTTAGAGCTGAAATGTACACTGAATCATGCAAAGATTTTTACAGGTAATAGCAGTAATCTTGCTTCTGCTATTTTAGTATAGTCAAATAAGTAGCCATTCTGCTATCTTAACAGTTGTCTTGATTAGCTGTGGTGAAGTCTGTTTATGTCAGGTTAAATCAGGTTGCCACAGAAGAAGCTACCTTTTGTTAGTGTAAAGAAAAACAGCAGCGGTTTTGCACCCACGTCACTAGAACAGCTTGCTGAGACATATTGATATGCATCTTTTATCATCTGGCACAAGATGGTGCAAAAGCCCCCTTCTTGAAATCCAGTGCAAGCCCTGTATAATGCAGTCAGCTGCCAGCCTTTTAGCATGCACTGAACCATTATATTGTTTGTCATACAACTTCCATAAAGGGAACAGGGCTGATATATTCCTGAAAGTATTATAGGCATATAGCATTTGTAGAAAGCATCTCTTTCACGTGACTAAATCCAATGTTCATGTTGTTTTTGTGATTCAGAAACATTCATCCAGGATGTATTGAAAGACCTGAAGAAACACAAGGTGAATGTGGATAATCTTAGTCCACTGGAATTGGATGAGATAGCTGATATTATTGCTGATGCCATTCAAGTTGTTGACGTGGAAAAAGAAAAGGAAAATGGAGTTGGAAAGGTTGAAGAAGCGAGGACAGAAGCAGAAGTCAAGGAAGTGGATGCTCAAGGAGGAACAAGAAAGGATGCCAATGTTAGCATTCAAGGTACTAGACCAAAAAGCTAAATATCACAAAAGTAATTTACACCCATTTTCCTCTTTATTTTGTATTTTAACAGTACAGGCTGTTGCTCCCTCAACAGTTTTAAAAGAAACAGAACAGAGGAGAATGTTGTGGTTTTGCTTTTTAAATCTCCTTCTTTACAATACTCCCCTATTATAAAGAATGGTAAAAATGAGGAAAATATCTTAGTGAACTCTGGATTTTCAAGTTCCATGAATAGGATAAACCTATTTTACATTCTGTTATGTTGAAAGGCAAATTGCTTCATGCTATTACACCTGATCTCTCATTTTTGAGAGTAAGATATTAAAACAAAATGATGCCAACAATCATTTTTGTTCAAAAAATGTTGATGTAGTTTTTAAATGCATGGATGATAAAACTGTGCTTTGCAGCCATTGATTCTTTTCTGAACCATCATTAGCCATGGAAGAAACACTTACGCAAGTAAATATATACCAGCAAAGTCTTCCTTTTTCTGCTTAGGCAGCTATGGAGTAGGGCTGTGCGAAGGTTTGGTCATTGATTTAGGCTGATTTGATGGCCGAATCTCTGAATCTGAATCGAATCAGGAGACCCTTTAACCTCTCTGAATCGAATCAGAACCCTCTGAATTGATTCAGAGAGATTTGATGATTTGGACATAGACACAGCTTTAAATGTTTTTTCTCTATACCTCAAGGTACCAGGTGGCTCATGAATGCTGAGATGGTGGGGTGGATGGAGCATCCCACGGGAGCATGGGGTGGTCCCCAGCATGCTCAGCAGAGGACCCGGAAGTGGACCAGAAGCACTTCCGGTCCACTTCTGGGTCTGCTGTGGAGTGTGCGGGGCACACCCCCCTCCTCGCCCCCCCGGCTTGGTGACTAGTGCCTTCTGTGTTTGGGGGGGCACCTGGGGTCCCTCTGTGGCTGATCGCTGAGCTGGAGGAGTTCGGGGGGGGGGATGTCTGCTGCCAAGCACACAGGGCCCCCCCCCCCATGCTCCTGTAGGATGCTCCTTCCACCCCACCATTGCAGCATTCACGAGTCATGCCTGGTACCTCAAAGTATGTAGAAAAAAACATTTAAAGCTGTGTCTGTGGCCGAATCACTGATTCTCCGAATTAGCATCAAATCTTCAGATTCAGATCTGGCTGAATCAAATAAGGACAGTAATCTGAATCAACTAATCGAATTAGTGTCCCTGATTGGGCCGAATCAGAATCCGAATAGAATACGGCCTGTTTCACACACCCCTACTATGGAGATTCATGTTTACTTGGTACTGGTCAGATACCGTTCTTCTTGGTGCTCCCAGGAATACAACAGTCAGCTATAGTGATCACCATGAAAAGGTCTGCATTTGCCACAAAGTTGTATACGTACTATAGTTTCAACTTGCCCCACTAAAATAATAGAAGATGTAGGCTAAGTATAGACATTCAAAAACTTTGAGCCTGAATTGATTCAATATTTGCAGGTTAGTTTAACCAGTAGGTTGAACCAATTTGCAAGTGAATAGACATTCATTTTTGACTCCAGAAAACGCAGGCGCATAACTGCATTGGCTCAGGCCAGAAACCGGGGGGGGGGGGAAGAGGAGGGGTGATAGAATAAGTATTCCCTTCCCTTCAGCACTAGCTGAGGAAAGCTGAGCTGAGGGGTGTGGCTTGGCAAGGACCCATCAGGTCTGAGTATGATTATGGAGAGGTTTAAACCCCCACCCTGGCCTGCAGGGACCCCAGCCCAGAAGTGCCTAGAGGGGGAGAGGGGAAGCAGATCTTGCTAGGCTTTTTGGATGGTGGAGGAAAGAGGGAGTATGGCCAGACCCTGGCCTGCAGCTGACACCGAGCAGCGAGAGCAGGGGTCTGGCCCTGTGGAGGGGGAGGAGAAAGAAGAAAAGAGCTCTACCCACTGCAGTGGTTCTCTGACAGCCTGGCCCAGCTTGGGCGTGGGGAGCTGGGAGCACAGGTTTCCCCCCCCCCCCGCCCCACAGTGCGGGTAGCCATCCAGCCCTGAGCCCCAAGACAGTGCTATGCAGAGCCCCACCCTGAAGCAGTGGAGGCGGAGTACAGAGCCCTGTCCGCCACAGCAGCTGCCTGACAGCCTGGCCTGGGTGCAGGGAGCTGAGAGCACTCCAGCTGCACAGCTCCTGTGGCCCCAGCCTGAGCTGCATGCTGGCTGGGAAGGGCCCAGCCCCTCTGTGCCTACCCTTAGCAGTGCCTGTGGGCTGGCCCATCTCAGCCCCCAGCCCCAACCCCAGCCCTAGGCAAGGTGGCCAGGCTGGGTTGGGCTGTGGGAACAAGGCCCTTCCCAGTTAGCTGGGGCTTGGGCTGGGGCTGTGGGAGACATGCATCCAGATTGCTCTGGGCTCCCCACACCCTGGCTGGGCCCAGCTATCATGAAGCTGCAGCCAGATGGAAAGGGCCTGGCCCCTACAGCCCATCTTAGCCCAGCCCCTCTGCGCCTGCCTTCAGCATTGTCCGCGTCTGGCTCCACTCAGCCCCAACTGAGTTGGGCAGATAGTGGGGCTGGTTTGGGCCGGGCTGCGGGGGCAGGGCCCTTCCCAGCTGGCTGTGGCTCTGTGACAGCCCAGCCCGTCACACACAGGCAGCGGCTGGCCAGGCAGCAGCGTGGAGGCGGTACCACTGCAGATGTGGGCAGGCACCTTAGCAGCCAGACTGGCCACATGGGATGTATTAATTGTGCCCACAGCTGCCCTGGCTGGCTTGGAGGTGCCAGTGGGCCTGGATCCTAACAGCTTCCCACCACGGGGGATTCTTTGTCTGTAGCCAACGCTGAGCCCCCTGCACAGTGCGGACAAGCAAGCATCATGCAGGGGGTGTGGCAGTGGCAGTGGCTGCCAACACACGAGCCCCCTTCCCAGTCAACTGTGGCTCCATGATGGCCAGGCCCGGCTTGGGTATGGGGAGCAGGGAGCTATTTGGCCGTACAGCTCCTGTAGCCCCAGCCTGAGCTGCAGCTGGCTAGGAAGGGCTGTGCCCCCATGGGCCAGCCCAGGATGTCCCCTCTTTACCCACCCTCAGCAGCGCCCTTGGGCCAGCCCAGCTCAGCCTCCCCATGGGTGAGGCAGCTAGATGGCAGGACTATGCCAGCCAGTCGGCTTTGGCCACGCTCCCACACCTGCCGCTGTAGCAGCAATTGTATGCATGTGTGCAGGGGTGGTATCCTGACAGGCTGCTCCGCCCAAGCCAGGCAGAACCTGGCTGTGATCCCCAGGGGGAGAGGGGAGGGATGGGGGAATAAACCCCCTCGCTGCCTCCTTAGCCTTAGGAGGCTATGCTGGGCCAACATCTGGCCATACCCCTGCCCCTGCTCCAGGTAGAGGGGAAAGGGGCAGGGCCAGGCCTGCTGTCTGGAGCAGACAGCCCAGCCCAGCCCAGGGATAAAAAGCATGCTGGGATGCTGAGGGACTCTGATTTAACTTAAACCAGGAAGGGTCATGGAACAGAAGTTCTATAAATTTGTTTGATACAAATCAGTTAAGTCTGATACTACATTCAACCAGGTTTATCTAAATTGGTTTCAGCCATTATGAAACTGGTTTATGTGCACTGAACTTATGTTCTGTTACAGGTTTAAACCAGTTTCCCATCACTTAAATCGGTTTATGTGTAACTTCTGTTCCTAGCTGTAGTGTTCCCAGCTAGCACCACTCTTTTGGTATTTGTGACCAATATGAGTTTTAAATTACTTTTTGGTGAAAAAGTGAACAAACTGTTGACTGTAAAGTTATAGGAAGACTTCTACTATTTTTGACAGTTCTTAAGGTTTTGTGGCTCACCACCATGTCTGTTTTGAAATGAAACAGTCCTGTGGGTTTTTCCTGAATCTCAGTGGGACAGATTATTGAGAACTTCTTCTTATAACCTTTTTGTCTAAAAAACAAACAAACAACTCCCCCAGCCCCCCATTTGACTTGCAGTAATGATGTGATTGAGAAGTATGGCTATAATTTACCAGTAGGATGTGGTGGATTTTGGAAGTCTCTTCAATATGTATGGAAATATGGTTTGTGATTCTTTCATAATAAAGTGCCATAGTCATACAAGCATTGGTTCTCCAAACTGCACGTACACAATGAATATGTTGTGACTTTTTGTTTATTGTATAAGTAAGATTCTGTAACTAGAGTAATTTTATTAATTTTTCTTAGTTATTGATAAACCAAAGTAAAGACATGCTATTGCTTTCATTATTACAGTGCACTCTTCATTTGATTATACGATTCTATTGATTTTGCACTAGTTTGCCATACAAATGGAGCCAAAGCAACAAATTGTATTGCTTTAATTTTCAATAAGAATATAGAACTGCCACTTACTGAGTCAGATCAGGGTCCATTTTTTCCCAGGACCATGTCTTGCACAATGGCAGGAAGTGGATATTCTTGGACAGGATACCTAGTATTTTCTACCCCCTGCTACTTCCCCACTGTAGCTTCCAGTATTCAGAGGTTATTTTAATTAGACTTAACCAACTGCTTAATGGTTTCATTTTATGTTCCCTGATTCTAGCATTGTATGAAAGAGTAAATAATGAATACCTATTCATTTTTTGCATTATTCAATATCTCGCAGACCTCTATAAGCTGAAAAGTTCTAGTCTGTTTAGACTCTCTTAATTGATATCTTATAAATGCAAACACTTTAATGTTTCATCTACTGTAAGTGGGCCATCATTAAAAGTTAAGCAGCCTATGAACAATATCTGAACAATCATTCAATCTGTTTATAACTTGTTATATACATTGTTCTTATCCTACAGATAATGAAGTACATGAAGGGGATGCCAGACCTAATAAAAAGGTAAGTACTTATTTGCTAAAAACAAATGCTCAACATCAGCATGTCAATAATAATTTGCCCTTAGTTATTATTTCGGGGCATGAAAACTCATTCCCAAAGAAATAAAAAATGTTGCAGATTCAATTCTTGCTTCCCACATCCATGTATTGTGATCAATAAGTGAATGTACATAAATTAAGACACTTCTAATTAACACTTGCTAGAATGTCAGTTTAGTGGAGGAAAAAATCCAAAACAAAAATGAATACTTTTACATCTTGTCAGGTAAAGCTTGAGTAAACAGGTAGAATGTGCAAGATACATGAAGCTTAAGAAGAAGAGTTTCTACAATATGTGAACAGAAAGGAAGATCAGGGAAAGTGTGGGTCCCTTCCTGAATGGGGGCGGCAATGTACTGACAGCTGATGTGGAAAAGGCTGAAGTGCTCAATGCCTTTTTTTACCTTAGTCTTCACAGGCCAAGTCAGCTTCCAGACTACTGCACTGGGCAGCACAGTTTGGGGAGGTGGTGAGCAGCCAACAGTGGTGAAAGAACAGGCTAGGGACTATTTAGACAAGCTGGACATATACAAGTCCATTAGGACGCAGTGCACTGGAGGTGCTGAGGGAATTGGCCAATTTGATTGCAGAGCTGCTGGCCATTATCTTTTTCAATTGCCACAGGTTTTCAGAGATCCCAGACAAATGAAAAAAGGCAAATATAGTGCCTATCTTTAAGAAAGGGAAGAAAGAGGATCCGGGAACTACATACCTGTCAGCTTCACCTCCAGTGGAGGGCAACAAAAATGGATAGAGGGCACATGACCTCTGAGGAGAGGCTGAGGGAACTGGTCTTGTTTAGTTTGGAGATGAGAAGACTGCGGGGAGATTTAACATCAGCCTTCAACTACCTGAAGGGGGGTCCAAAGAGGATGGAGCTGGGCTGTTCTCAGTAGTGCCAGATGACAAGGAGCAATGGTCTCAAGTTGCAGCAAGAGAAGTCTAGGTTAGGTATTAGGAAGAATGTTCTCACTAGGAAGGTAGTAAAACACTGGGACAGGTTACCCAGAGACGTGGTGGAACCTCTATCCTTGGAGGTTTTTAAGACCCAGCTAGACAAAGCCTTGGCCAGGATGCTATAGATGGGGATGGTCCTGCTTTGAGCAGGGGATTGGACTAGACCTCCCTGAGGCCCCTTACAACCCTGATTTTCTATGATTCTATGAACTTGCCAAGGGGGAAGTCAATCCAAGCATTGAAAGGTCCCATTTGAAATACTTTTCCCATATCTATTAAATTGCTGTTTTGCGGGATGTTGTCAACATTGTCGTTGATTATCTCTCCTCTCAAGATTCATATGAATAAAGAGGCTCTCTTTGAGAAAGTTTCTCAGTAGGAAATGATGAGATCTTAAAGAAATTTAAGGAATCAAAATCTATTCTCTATTCATAAGTCTCTGCCTCATCCCCCCTTTTCACTACCAAATCTAAAACAATCCTTTCAAACTGGTATACATCAGAGGAGATATTTTTCAGTCTACATTTGAACCATAAAGGAACTATCTGTGATGCTTTCACAATCTGTTACTACCCATCTACCAGAGAACATGCAAAAGGAGAAGCTCAAAGAGAAACTCAATAGGAATTTTAACCACCCACTTGAAACAGCTTGGGAGAACTGAGCAATTTACCACTGTTCTGAAGGGGAATGCCAATAATTTAGATCTTGAAGTGACGTTTAGAATAAGGGATGTAAGAAAACAGAATACAGCCCCACACAGGAGAGCCACAAGGGGCCATCCTGCATCATGCTGTCAGACAGACCTGGCTGAGCAGAAATTTATATAATGGGTTTAGACTTCCCTGTTTGCAAATTCTCCATGAGCTTATGTTTAATTTTACTGAAGTGTTCATTGTTTAGCTTCATTTAACCAATCATTCCTGCAATCATGTTTCATCCTATGGATTGCTAACAAAGTGTTTGTCCATCAGTTTCCTAGTAACAATTCAGTATTCATGCAGTGTTGTACAAGTCACGTTCCACTCATGATGAGATGACTTGGAAGCAACAAAAGAGCTATGCAGATACTTCCAGTGCCAGATTTTCAACAGATACTTATTTCTGTTGCTTCTTCTCGTCATCATCCTTGATAAGAAAAGTTTTCTCTCATCAGGATATATAAAAACAAAAATAAGAAATGGCCATGCACTAAATTCTACCATGTTACCTTATATTAAATATTTGAGACTTTTTTTTTTTTTAATTCCCAAAGAAATGTATGTGAAACCTGTTTTCATGGTATTCTCCCAGCTTTGTCCTGGGAATTTTAGCAAAGTGCCTAAAGGTTGTCAACCCCAGGAGAGATGTCATTTTGAAATTATATTTTTTAACTGTCAAGTTATTTTTAGGGCTTAAGTCTGACTTTTGAATATCTCTCACAACTCTAATGATATATTGGATGATTTCAGTAGATTGTTCATATACTTGCATTATTATAGTTTTGGTATGTATTTATGCCTTCCTATGACCATTCATATTTTATTTAAATAATTGGACATCTGAAGGACTGGGGACAAAAAGTGCATATAAACCTGTATAAGTGACCGAAAGCCAGTTCCAATCTGTGACACAACAGAAGTTCAGTGCACCAAAACCTCTTTCAAAATGACTGAAACCAGTTTAAGATAAATTTGGATTGATGTAGTATCAGACTTAACTCATTTAGGTTAAATCATTGTATTGAACTTCTGTCCAAGATCCCTTCCAGATTCAAGTTATCTCACAATCCCCCAGCATCCCACAATACTTTGCACCTCCCTTGCAATGCCCCCCTCCCCACAAGGGTGTGTAGGCTAGCTTTGGCCCAATCTGTCTGCTCCAGCTGAGCAGGGATGTGTGCTCTAGCACCCCCTAGCTTCTGGCCTCAGCCACTGAAGGCATGTGGCTGCAGTTCTGGACTCAAAAGTGAATGTCTGTTGACTTGTTTATCAGTTTAATCTACACGGTTTAAACTAACCTGCAAAGATTGAATCGATTCAGCCTTTGACTTTTTGACTGCCTGTACTTAGCCTTGGAGTTAGATTCTTCAGCCATCTATGTGAGTAGTCCCAAGCATAGGAGTAAGGGTTTGCAGAACTGGACAAATGATAAGGAGACCCATATTTCTATGTATTAAATGTTACAAAGAATGTTATTTTCTTAATACAGGACAGTAGTACAAAACTACTGGACTTCTTGAATGAGAACACATTAACTGAAAATCTGCCTGAAGAATCTTTTAAGAAAAAAACCAAAAAATCTGAAGATCCTGATTCTTCCTCCTCTTCCTCAGAAGAAGTAAAAGCTGGGGTTGAAATTGTGAAGAGTGAAACCTTCTCAAGAGAACTGACACCAGAGAAAAAAGCTGAATCTGAACCTGACTCCAAAGAGCTGACTGAGATCCACTACTGGATTAAGAATGTTTTGATGCAAGATAAAAGCTCCAGTGAAGAACCTCAGAAACAGAAAGGAGAGGGCCTACAGCTAGAAGTGAAGTCTTCTGAAGAGGAAGAATATGGCTATATAGTAACAGAGAAAGAGTAAGTATAGTGGCAAATTTGAATTGCATTTTTTAAATGGGGAAAAAGTAAAATGTTTGTAGCTGATGAAATATGAATATAAAAGAGGAAGATGCTATTACTGTTCCAGTTTTTAATACTTCTTAAAACTCTGTTTGCAAATAGCTTAGTACTTTAATGAAAATATAAAAGAGTAGAACTGTCATTCCTTCTATATAGAAGATATGTAATTTGCAGGCCTCTGGTCAGTATTCACTTAGTCTTCTGATGTCCCAAGGACCTCATATGTCAGAATATATTTATGGTTAAGGCTGTGTGCTTTAAATATTTGACTTCAAAGTAACCTAAATACCAATGTCTGAGTCATTTTTCAGAGAAGTGTTACACAATAACAGCACTATATTTCATCTACAGATTTATTTGGATCTGAAAATAATATAAATAGGGATCCAAACATCACGTACATATGCTACCTCAGAAAGAAAAACCTAATGATTTCAGGTCATGGCTAATGAATTTGACATTTAAAGCTCTACTTTCAAAAAGACAGCTCTTTTTACAGTGATGTACAATGTTTTAAAGAGGGGGGAAACCGGTGGAAGTTTAGGTTTTCCAACATTTTAATTTAGTGTTTTACGCTTTTTTCTGACTATAAAGTTTATATTTTGTGAGTCATCTCTCCCAATTAGTACTGGAAATGATTAACTGCTAGGGTAGAAGAGACAATTAACGTTCAGCATTGTTAAGGTGCGACTGCATGGTGGATTGATCACTTTTCACCGTGATCAATATGGCTTAGATCACCAATTTTAATCAGGATTTAAATCAGGAAGCAGAAAATCTGTTTTTAAAAACTTGATTTAATACTGTTTTACCTTTGTATTTTCCTTTAAAAAAAAGTATCTTCTCACTAGTTGGTGAGTTGGAGCAGGCTCACCATTTCTGGAACACTTCCTTCTGGAGAAAACTGGGTCTTGCACCTCTAGTTCGTGCTGTCTTTCTCAGTTTCCTGAGGTCTGGCTTAGTCCTCTGATTAGGTCAGACTTCTCCCTTTTGTGGTAGTAGTCAATGATCTTCCCCTTAATTTTTAGAAGCCTTTTCCACTGTGGGTAAGAAAGGAAATCAGGCCTGTATGTTCCTTGGGGTTTCAGCCTGGAAAATCCTTGCAGCTTCCCTGGTCATCCTCCTGAGGCATATCTTTCTACACATTAGAGAGATGGTACTTTCATTTTCTATGGCCTTCTTTATAGGGTGTCTTCTAATCTGGTCTTCCTGTTCTATAAACTATGTACCCAGTCTTCACATCCCATAGGTGCTGTATAGGAGCTGGGTGCCTACCTTCCTTCCCAGAAGCCTAACTGCTTCAATTTTCTTTCTTCTTGGAGTCTAACATTCCTTAAGTATAGTGAGTAGGATTAGTTGGCCAGCTGCAGACTTCTTCTGTCTTAAAAGTGCAGTCCACTCTGCTACATAAGCACTAAGGCTTGTTGCTTTTCAAGTGTTAGCTGTGCACCGATGCATTGGTCCCATATCGAATCGGAACCGATGTAAAGAAAATTGACTGTATCAGCAATTGGCTTTTTTTGGCTGATGTGGCCGATAATGCCACCAATAAATGCCCGTGTATGTATGCCGCTTCAGTGCAGCACACAGGCAGCCAGGAGTACAGCCTGACAGTGTGGAGAGCAGCCAGGTCCAGCTGGTAAGTCTGTTGTGAGGGAAGGGGTGTGTGGGGGGGGTCAGATCCAGGCTCCAGCGGTGAGGGAGGGAGTGGGGCTGGGGCAGGGGCAGGCAGTGCTCAGAGTGCAGGATGGAGCTGTGAGCGGCTCGTCTGGGGGACCTGGGGGTGGGGGTGGCTGTTGCCGCTACACACATCCCTAGGGGAGACATGGGGGTGGGGGGGCGTGTGCCCCAGATCTGCACAGGGCAAGGCTGCTACTGTGGGCTGAGGCTAGGGCAGTGCCGGGCTGTTCCCAGCGGGGGGATGGACCAGGCTGTGCTCAGGGTGGGTGGTGGTGGCTCTGGGAAGTGGAGCTTGGGGGAGGGCTATGGCAAATTTTGGGGTGGGTGCAGCCCCTCATAAACCCCTTCTAGTGCTGCTGCCTGCCTGAAGTGCATCCTGGCCCAGACCCCCTTCCAGGAAGAGCCTGGCACATCCCCAACCCCAGCCCACAGCAGCAGGCCACCTTACCCCATCCTGCCTCGCCCCGGCACATATCTGGGGCACATCCCCATGCCCTCTCAGGGTGCGTGCAGCGGTGGGAGCCAACCCCACTCCTGCACCCCCTGGACGAGGTGCTTGCAGCTCCATCTTGCAGTCTGCCCTGGCTGTGCAGTGCCTGCCTCTGTCTAACTCCCTCCCTCACTTTGGGGGCCTTGATCTGCCTCCCTCCCACACCCCTTCCCTTGCCCCTTCCCCCACAAGAGACTTACCAGCTGGATGCCAATTTCCAAGCTGCCTGGCTGCCGATCAGAATCAGATTGATATTGGACAAAATGGCTCGTTAAAAATTGGCCGTTGCTATCACCCAAAATTTCTCTATTAGTGCACCTCTAGTAAATGTAGTCTACATACAAAAATGTGGTGCTACTTTTCAGTAGCTAAGAGGACACAATATATTCAGACATCTGATTGAACAATTATATAAATTAACATGCATTTTGCAGATGTATAGTTTTGTGCTTTTTATAATAGAAAATGGTAAACAATTTCTTACATTAGATGAAAATTTTTTTTTTCATGTGATGTGTGTCAAGTTGCATTTGGGCAAATACTGACATTCAATTAAAAATGCGCAAAAGCAGAATTTTTAAACTATATTATTTAATAAAAATCATCTTAAATGGGGAGAATACAGAAAAGGAAGTCTGTCAAAACATATTTTAGATATAAAACGTAACTGCTCTATTAGGATGTATTAGCTGCACCTAGGAAAGTCTAGTTGCATGTTCTTTGGGACTTTTGAACTGGTAGATTTCATCTTCTCATACTTCATTTGTATTAGGAAATTGGGTGAAGAAAACAAATTTTCCTGCTTTTCTTAAGTCCTGATAATTTTTCAGTATGGTATGAACTATTCATTGACGTGAACTAGCTAAATAAAACTGAAACAAAGAAAATTATTTTTTCTGCACGTGGATTAAATTGATTAGCCCTTTAAACAAATTGTGGTTCCACGTGTTTAGCTAATAATTTCTATCAGTTTGGGGGTTTAACTTTAAAAATTATAGTCTTTGCTAATTACTTCTAAAAAATGTGGATCTTTCTAGGGGACATCATCATTTAACATGGATTTCTTTTTTTAAAGTATGTTTAATTAAATACAAAGCTGGTTTAAAATTTAAAAATCCCATTTTTAATATAGTTTTTTTATCCACCCCAGATTTTTTTTAACTGTGTTAGAAATGGATTTATCCACTGCACATGAGAAGTTAAACCATTTTCTACAACAGTTGAGGAAGGGCCAGGAGGGACCCATTGCTGACAACCATTGTGAGCAACTGGTTATTTTCCTAGTGTATAATAGGGCCCTACAGAGTAATTGGAACAGTATTTGAGAAGAAGGCACAGAGACTGTCTAGTTTCTGGTTTTTACAAAATGCTGTTTAACTTTAAATTTGGTACATTAGCACTTTTGTTTTCTGGGGTATGTAGCTGTTTAGTGATGGCTAATTATTCATGCTTGTTTAGTTTTAACATCTTTAGTATCTTTCCTACAGCATTACATTTTCTTAGTGTAGATCTTGTATTGACTGTCACAGTTAACCAATAGGAACAAATTGTATTACTACAAGTATATGTTACCCTGCCATATTCAGATGGAGAAGTCACAGCATTGGAATTGTAGCAAAATGTTTAATTCGCTAGCCTGATGGAAAGTGCACTATGGTTATCTTTAATGGGTTCCTTAAGTATTCGGGACATGTGTTTAACATTTGATCTACTATTCTGTGTATGTGTGTTTGCATGTGGATGGTGGGGAAGGAAGAGTGGTATGTGTCTTTAAGTTCTAAGAAACTTTAAAACACAGAAACAGTCAAGAAAGCTATTAAAATGTAGAAGTATGAGAGAGCTCAAGATCTGGGTTGATGATTAAAGTCTGTCTTTAATATGTCTAAACACTGGACTAGTGTGTAATATGCAGGGACTTCCCTCAAGCATTTGCAGTTAGGATATTCAAGGTTACAGAGCTGATATTAGCAGTTACTTAAGAAACAATTTGTACACAGTAAATAGGCTGTTGAAATACAATGCTAAATGTAGTTTCTCACTTGACAATATCACTGTCTTGGCATGTTTAATATTTTTCTTCTTTTCCTACATACAGCAATATATTATAGTTCCTGCCTGTCAGTTTTTTATTAGTCAAGCTTTTTTTGTAATGTGAAATATACTTTTTCTTTTTCTTTTTCTAGCTGAAAGAGTAGTGTAGTGTAAAGCCCAACAGAGGTGTACATTCAGGATGATGGGTTGGGTTCTTTTTATCTTCTGATTTTAAAACATAAGTGAAAGGATTACACTTAGAGGTATAGTTGACAGGTATCAAAGTGATTTATTCACTACTGGATTCCCAGATTTCCTTGTCTTTACAAGTGCTATCCGACAAGATATTTAAGACTGATGCATTGAACTTCTGAGATGAAAGCTTTTAATTGTGCCACACGTAAACATTTCCACAGATAAACATTTCCATGTAATTCTTGAAAAAAGATTTGTGATAGTGTTAAGACTTGTCAAAGTAGGAGTCTTATTTTCAATGGTGAGAACAATAGGTCACTCCTGCTGTTTGTCTAGTGACCTTTTAGATGCATAGAGAAGTACAATCCATACCAATCTATAATATCCACCAGGACTAATCTTAGGAATGAAATGACAGTTTCAGTGTGGAAAATTGGCTGGTAAATCCTTCCAGGTGCTGCTTCAGCACTTTATTATGATGAAAAACCAATCAAATGGGTGATTTCCTTTGTTTACTCTTTATAGAACAAATGGAACTATTACTGTAAAATGCCTTTTTTGTGGTATGCTTTCCTATAAATGTTTGATAATTCTTTCCACTAATTAAAGATCCCAAATCCTGCAGCGTAATCTTACAAGACAAAAATCAGTTAAGGGAGGTTATTGTATGTTTTAAGATTTTTATCTTGGAATATCTCCTAATGCAGCATGGGCACACAGATGTGAGCTCTAAAATCAAGAATGAGGAAGCATTGTGCTTGTAGGAAGGCCCTGAAAGCCATTCTTAATTTTTGTACTTGTGCTCCTTCTCTTCAAATGTAGGTTTTTTAAAATGAAAATATAAATGCTAAAATTAAGTGCATATTAACATATAATATATCATTATAAAATAGGATTCTTGAGAAGATGCATAGGAACTTTCTCCTTACTATCCATTTTACCTGGTGGCACTGCCAGAATAGCATGGTCCAATTATTTTAATGGAGCTCAAGTATGGAGAAAGGGATAAATTATAGAAACTTCAAAGGCATCACTTTGGAAAATTAGGTTATTTGTTGCCTAAAAATAGAGTCAGGTGCTTTAGGCGTTTGATAAAACAAAAAAATACATTGAGTCAAAGGGAAGTAGAGATTCACCATATATTTGCTGCATTGCAGTAATTGCCTGTGTGTTCATTCTTATCCCCTGGCAAGTGGAAGCTAAACAAGAGTGGTTTACTTCTTCATGAAACAGAGCTAAGCAATTTCAGTTTAGCTTCCACTGAGCATAGCATGAAGAGTAGACCTGTGTGAAGTGGCTAGTATTCACTTTGGATTCGGCCAATTTGGGGGACAGTGATTTGATTCAGTGATTCGAATCACTGTCCTGAATCGATTTGGCTGAATCTGATTCGGAGATTCAGCTGCTGCTGAATCTCCAAATCACACAGGCCCATCCTCCACCCTCTCTCCCAACCCTGACAATGGCTGCGCCGCCCGCCCCAGCTCTTTGCACTGGGGGAAAAAAAAGCCCCCACTTACCAGCTCTTGCTGGGGTGGGGATCCCGTTGCCCCCACTGACACACATCATGTGGGGGGCCTCTGCCACAAGCCCCCTGGCCCCCTGTCTAGTCCCCCAGCCCTCTCCATGGCTGTCCCACTGGCCCCAGCTCTGGGCCTATAAGAAAAGAAACACAAAAAACCACAATAAAACCCCAGACTCACTGGTTCCTGCTTGGCGGGGGGGGGTGATCCCCGCTGCCCCACGCTGTGTGGGGGGCTCTGCATGAGTGCCCTGACACCAGTGCAGGAGCCAGTAAGTGTGGGGGTTTTTTGGTATTTTTTTTTCTTAAGGGGCTGGTACGGAGGTGGGTGCGGCAGCTATGGCGGAGGGGGGCATTGGGAGAGTGGGCAGGGGTCAGGGGGCTCGTCACAGAGCCCCGTCACATGGCATGGGGCAGCAGGGGACAACAGGGACTGCCCTCCTGTTGGGCAGCACTCCATAGATGGGAGCTTTTTTATTTACAGGGTCAGGAGCTGGGCCAGACAGGGCAGCCATGGAGTGGTGCTGGGGGAGCAGGTAGGGGATGGGGCCTGGCAGGAGTCCCCCCATGGTCCTCTCCACAGTCCTCCAGCCACACCTCCCCTGCCCCCTACTTACCAGATCCAAGTCTGGCTCCAGCTCCCTGCTGCAGTGGGAGGGGACTGTCCAAATTGTCAAAGCTCTCCGAATCTTTTCCGAATTAATTTGGAGAGCTTCAAATCAATTCGGACCTTTTTATTGGTCCCCTGATTTGATTCAAATTTGGAGATTTGGCCACCGAATCGAGCCGAATCTCCTCTGAATCGAATCAGCACCTGAAGCTTCACACGGCCCTAATGAAGAGGTTCATAGTCAGTTACTGCATAGAAAGAGATGTATAGTAAAGCCCCACACCTTTGACTTGATGTACCATATTGTCTTACATACAATACACCCTAGAATATAATATACCTCTTGTTTTTGAAAGGCAGAATGAGAAAAAAAACACATGGTTTTTTTCAGAGTTATGGCGGCATAGAGGGATAGAGCCTAATCTTCATCTGACTGACCCTCCCCTCCCTACATAATTAAATTTGAAACACTAGCTGCTCCTGAAAACCGGTCTCCATGGGTAGATCTGTGTTTTGAAAAAAGTGAAAATGTCTCTAGCCTGTGAAATAGGAGGAGAGAGACTAGGAGCAGCTAGTAGACAGCAAAATGTCCTAGAACGTTTAGCTTGATTACGGGAACATCAAGACCAGTGAAAAGAAGAGACAATCATTAATACCTCTGGAGTGAAGAACAGTGAGCCAATAATTCAGTTGATTCCCTTACCTGCCTGAATAGTAGTACAATATCTTCTGCACTGTGGAGCAGGAATCAAAGCCAGGGTGATTTTCTCTTGGTCAGAAAATCAGTTTCCTCACTTAATACATGCACCCCAGTTTTGGGGAATTGATTTTGGGAGAAAGGTGCACGAAGTGCAAGAAAATACAGTAATTTATTCATTTTCCCAAACCTTAAATTCCCTTTTTAGCTAGCAGATGATCTTATTTCCCCAAACGTGAGGCCACTGAGACTCTCCCATTTAAGTGACTGTAAGTAGCATTCTAGATGCTCAGCAATTTCAATGGTCAAGCACTGTCCTTATTCCCGAATGTGGATTTAGGAAACTAAATTTAAGCATATTTTTTACAATCTTGAATTATCAGTTCAAATTCTTGTCTCTTCCATTGACTGTTATTAATAATTGTGCTTTGTAACCCTTAGTGTTGTGCTGGTCTTACATGCCATTCACCACGTTTTTCAGTTGAAGTAACTGAGGTTCTGAGAGAATGCATGTGGTTGGTCTGGCAAAGCTGGGGTAGTGCTCATCTATTCATATCAGAAGATTGCCTTGACACATAAGTGGTCTGATCCATGTACCGTTCTGAAAGGTTAGGCTGATTTTAAATGCTTGGTCATACTCTCTCCAAAATGAGGTTACCCTGCACACACCATTTACAAAACACTATAAAAAAGCCCAGATGAATTAGATAGTGTTTAAATGCATGATCACAGCGTAGTTTTTCTACACAATGGTCTTCCAGTTAAGACCTTGAACTGGACTTTAAGAGAACTGAGGTATATGCCTATGTCATTTTTCCTATGTGACCCCAAACAAGTCATTAAAACAATTAATTGTTGTGATCTACAAATATTTTATTGCTCGTGCCATCTTACTATGATTTAAAATGTTGCAATCTTGAACATTAAATAAAAAATAAGAAGATGAGTCCTATTTTAAACAACAAGGAAGCAGGACTGCTGTGCTTTGTAATGCTTTGTTATTAGACAGTTCCTGATGCACATTTAGTCTTTCAGAAGCTGAGCTTTTGTACAGCACATGGCTTTTTACCTTTTTTGAGAAAATAATAAAACTGTTCCTCTCCTTCGTGAACATTTACAAACTAAAAACATTGATTTGACATTCTCTACATATCTCAGTATCTTCTTTTCTGCATACAAGAAGAAAAACGCCTATGCATTTTCAAGCAGAAAAATGCCTATGTGTTTTTTTGCTTGGGATATTTCCAAATGGTTCTTTTAGGTGTCTACTCTTAGGTGTTATAGTGCCTATGAATTAAGTGCCTTGACTCAGAGGGGAAATTCATGTTGTTAGGATTAGGTGACTAGGATCCTTAGAGCATCAATAGAGAGAGTTATCAACCTTCCAAACATGAATAAAAGCACCTACATGTTGAGTAGAAAGGCACCTAGCACAGGGCAGTTGGAATCACTAGACAGTTAGCATGGTTGAAAAAAATCTGGCACTGGAGTTTATTGATCCCAGGTGCAGTGTTTACTTGTGCACCCAGGATCACAGCATGTTGAGCTGGGATGGTGCAGCTGTGGCTGACAGGGGCCCAGGGAGTCAGACACAGACCTGCAGAAGTGTATTGAAAGGGGAAGGATAACTGGGGCACAAGCCCTGCACGCTGATTTGGGGGAAGGGGCAAAAACAGTAGTTGCCGTGAGACCAGCCCTGTTACTGCCAGCAGGAGCAGCGCTGCAGAGGGGCTGACTGGGACATGAGTGTCCTACAAGCGTGGAGCGAACTGGCAGGTAGCCCGTGCACTGTACACCCTTGTGCCCCAGTCTGCTCCAGTTGCCATCTACACATGCGCTGTGGCAGAGTAAATAACTCCTCCATAGGTTAGTACCCGTGTCTGGCAGTACTATCCTATGGAGGAGATAATTATAGATTCATAGATTCTAGGGTCGGAAGGGACCTCAATAGATCATCAAGTCTGACCCCCTGCATAGGCAGGAAAGAGTGCTGGGTCTAGATGACCCCAGCTAGATGCCTATCTAACCTCCTCTTGAAGACCCCCAGGGTAAGGGAGAGCACCACCTCCCTTGGGAGCCCGTTCCAGACCTTGGCCACTCTAACTGTGAAGAAGCTCTTCCTAATGTCCAGTCTAAATCTGCTCTCTGCTAGCTTGTGGCCATTGTTTCTTGCAACCCCCGGGGGCACCTTGGTGACTAAAACCTCACCAATTCCCTTCTGTGCCCCCATGATGAACTTATAGGCAGCCACAAGGTCGCCTCTCAACCTTCTCTTGCGGAGGCTGAAGAGGTCCAGGTGCCCCAGTCTCTCCTCATAGGGCTTGGCCTGCAAGCCCTTAACCATATGAGTGGACCTTCTCTGGACCCTCTCCAGGTTATCCACATCTCTCTTGAAGTGCAGCGCCCAAAATTGAACGCAGTATTCCAACTGCGGTCTGACCAGCGCCCGATAGAGGGGAAGTATCACCTCCTTGGATCTGTTCGTCATGCATCTGCTGATGCACAATAAAGTGCCATTAGCTTTTCTGATGGCTTCATCACACTGCCGACTCATGTTCATCTTGGAGTCCACTAGGACTCCAAGATCCCTTTCCACTTCCGTGCCACCCAGCAGGTCATTCCCTAGGCTGTAGGTGCGCTGCACATTTTTCCTCCCTAGGTGCAGCACTTTGCATTTCTCCTTGTTGAACTGCATTCTGTTGTTTTCTGCCCACTTGTCCAACCTGTCCAGGTCTGCTTGTAGTTGTTCCCTGCCCTCCGTCGTGTCTACTTCTCCCCACATTTTTGTGTCATCCACAAACTTGGACAGAGTACACTTCACTCCCTCGTCCAAGTCGCTGATGAAGACATCGAAGAGTATCGGTCCTAGACCGAGCCCTGTAGGACTCCACTGCCCACACCTTTCCAGGTTAATACCGACCCATCCACTACGACTCTCTGGGTGCGACCCTCTAGCAAATTCGCCACCCACTGGACTGTGTAGTCATCCAAGTCACAGCCTCTTAACTTGTTCACCAGTATGGTGTGGGATACCATATCGAAGGCCTTCCTGAAGTCTAAGTATATGACGTCAACCCCTACTCCTGCGTCCAGGCGTTTTGTAACCTGGTCATAAAAAGAGACTAGATTAGTCAGGCATGATCTACCTGCTACGAACCCGTGCTGGCTTCCCCTCAGCATAATTTTTCCTGCCAGGCTCTCGCAAATGTGAGCCTTGATAATTTTTTCAAAGACTTTGCCAAGGATGGAGGTGAGACTGACTAGCCTATAGTTGCCCGGGTCCTCCTTCCTCCCCTTCTTAAAAATGGGGACCACATTGTTAGTAAATTAGTTTACTCCTGCCTAAGAGTGCTGCTTATATAGACAGTGACATTTTACTGTGGAGCTAATCAGTCAACTCTGCAGTAAAGTGCATGTGTAGATGCCCCCACTATGTACAAGAGTGGTGAGGTGCACCTGGGCACTCTTGTGCCCTGGACAACAGCAGCACATGGGGCAGTGTCCACGACCAGGCTCTTGGTGGCAGTGACTGGTTTGGTCTCATGGCAACTACTATTTTTGCCCCTCCCTATCCCTTCCTCATCTTTGCAGTGTTGTATGTGGCAAAGATGCACATTCAACTTTTGCATTTTTATTTACAGCTTATTGCAGCTTTTGCTCCTCCTTCTTCCAAGTATTCTGCTATCTAGGCATCTCCTCACAGGAACATATTGTTGAAAAGGAGCCTCAAGAGTCTTCTGCTCCATGCTCCAGTTGTTTCTCTAAGATACACAGACCCATTTTCTGTCGTTGGCCAGGCATATCCTTGAGTACAATGCTCCATCCGTCAAACCTCAGATTAACAAATTACCATCAGTGTAAACAATTTAATTTGCTAGCCTGGAAAGACATAGGTAGAAGGTAGTCCATAAGAACAGTGAAAAAATAATTTTACTGAGCAGTCAATCCAGATGATTCTCATGATGTTTGGTAGCTTGATCAACAAGTCAGAGCACCAGAGTTCAGAATCTGTAATACAGTTTATTGAAAATAACAGAAATAGCCAAACTTCCAGTAGGGAGACCTACTGCTGACTGCCCCAGCTAGCATAAATGCTTGGAGAGTTCTGCCTCTCCCGAAAAATCTTCCAGAATAGGCAAATAAAACAATTTGCAGAGCTCTAACAGCTCTCTGCAGTTCTGATCACATAAAATGTGCACCTCACCATCTATTTTCTTTGGAGGAGCATTTTCCTTAAGCTGTTTCATTCTGACAGTCAAACTTGGCATCTCTTTGTTGCACTTCTTACATTTGGCTCGTGTTCTTTTACCTGGGTGTTTCTTGGCAGTATTCCCAAATAAGGTCTTTTTTAGGACAGCAGCAGCAGCATGACAGCTTTTTTCCTCAGCTCCCAGGTGCTGAAATCAACAATAGAGACTGCACTTTGCAGTGCACCGTGTTCCACTCGGATACTGATGTTGCTGGCTGCACACATTACTCTGCCTCCTTCTCCCGTACTAGACAAGTTCACCATTTTTACCTAGAAACACAAAAGACCTAACAACAATCCAAGACATCTGGTTTTGTCTCTCATAGAACTTTACAAGTCTGAGTTTATTTGTTCAAAAACAGAAAAAGCAGCAGTTGGGAAATAAGTCTGTTTTTATCTCTTTCTGTGAACGCATGCAAGAAGATAGACAAGGGTCACATATCTGAAGTTCCTGCAACTATCCACAAGCAAGGCCTTGTAGTTAACTAGGCAAATCAGTGTTTTTCTCTGAGCTGGAGAATTTAAACTTTCATGATAGGTCATCATAAATATTCATGAATTGAGAATGGATCCAGTCAGAACTCAGGTAGAGATGAAATAAAAGCATATGCGATCAACCAATTCCATTCAGTGTATGATCTTTTGGAAAATGATGCTTTTGAAAAATGTTGATGTATTTAATGGCAACAGAAGGCAAGGTAGATGCACCTGATAGGCTAACTAAATCAAAGATGGTTAAGTTTTTCTAAGGAGCAACTTACTTCATCAGATGCTATGAAGGGAAAGCAGGAAGCAGAGCTCCTAAGTAGAAAGAAGCAATTACAATGTAAAGGGTAGGAAACAGCAGTGGGGAAAAGGGATACTTCTGGGAGAGGCAACCTGGGAAGGAGAGAGAAAGACAAAGTAGTTAACCCATTGAAGGTCATAGGTGTTATAAAAGCTAATCCCAATAATAGGATAAGGATCCATAATCTTGGTTTAGGCCACACTTAACACTGTTCAGTCTGAGATGATTTCTTTTTCCTCAAATTCCTATTCAAGTTATGTTTAATTTTTTTTTTGTGTCTAAAAACAGTTACTCTGAAGTCAGCAATGAAATATCCAGGGAGGTAATATCTCTGTGCTATAGAGATTGGTATGTCTTTCAACAATTCATGTCAGATTGGTGGTCATTCTTTCTTACACATAGGGAATACCCTGTCTGTCCAACATAGACAGCAGAGGGCCCTGTAAGCAGTCAATGGTGTATATGATATTGGTAGAGGAGCAGGTAAATGAACCCTGAATGTTATCATACATGTTGTTTGGTCTAGTGATAATGTGGTCTCTCTTGATGAAGGGGCACAGCTGGCATCTGGGTCACAGAGCAAGGCATCCAGAACAAGATCTGGATGCATTAAGTAGCCTTTTGCTGGAGAGTTGCTGTTTCAAGTTGAGGGGATGTTTGCGAGCCAGGAGAGGTTTGTCCCCCCACACTTAGATGATTTGAGATGATCATCATTTTTCAGGAGGTTGGAGGTTATTAATAATGTGTCTAAGAGGGATTCAAGCAGGGGTCTGTATTTGGGATTCTCTTGTCTTTGTCCTGGGGTTGATATTGTAGCAGGTTGGAGCAGGTTCTGACTGGCTCTGTTGATTTGAATGGTTATGGTTTAACGATGGTATTGTAAGTGTAAGAATTCCTGTTCCAGACTCTTAAGGTATATATCCTGGTCAGTGGGATCAGAGCAGATATGACAGTAACGTACAGCTTGGCTGTAAAGGGTGAAACTAGTAGTGTGCTTAGCATCAGAGTTGCCGGTAGGGAGGTACCCATAGCAGTCAGTTGGTTTTTGGTTGGTTTGCATAGGATGGCTTGAATAGGGATGGTCCTGCCTCATGCAAAGGGTTGGACTAGATGACCTCTGGAGGTCCCTTTCAGCCCTACTTTTCTATGATTCTATGATACCACGTGAAATGAATTTGCTGGGTGAAATATTTCAAAGTAAATTTTATGGAGAAATGGAAGTTGTTAAAGTCCTGGTGGAATTTCTCTAGAAATCCCTTCTCACATGTCCACATTGTGAAGATGACATCAAAGTACTTTAGGTGTACCAGGGATATGAGAGGACAGCTGTAGAAAAAGCAGACTTCAAGGTCTGTCATGGATACATTGTTATATTTGGGGGCCATACATGTGCCCAAGGCACTGCTGTTACTTTTTAGGTATAGGGAACCCCCTGATCTGAAGTAGTTGTGTCTGAGGACAAAGTGGTAGAATGCACTGGAAACAGAAGCAGTGTTCTCGCTGGGGATAATGTTCTTCATGGCTTGTAATACATCCCCATTGGAGATGTTGATGTACAGAGATGTGGCATCAACATAACTAGCATGGTGGTGGCTGGAATTTTGTCAATGGAAGCTAGTTTCTTTAGGAAATCTGTGTATCTTTCAAGAGCCTGTCAGCTCCTGTGTCATATGGGAAAAGGTTTGAGTCAACATTGCCAGAAACTCTCTCCAAGATGGTGCCAATGGCAGATACCGTGGGATGTCCTAGGTAGCCAAGTTTGTGGATCTTGGCTAATAAGTAAAAGTTGCCTGGCCTAGGCTTTCACAGGGTGGAAGCATTAAGCCTCTCCTGAATGACATTGGTTGGAAACCAGTTCACAATTGTCCCTGGACAGAAGTGTCCACACATACATAGTTAAGGGTTCTAAATTGAACCATCACCTCTTTGTGATTACATTGCTGCCAAAACACTACCGGGGGTGGTTGACTACCCAAGATGCTGCCACCTTCCAGGGTTCAGTGCCCAGAGTTTCCTCAGGATTCCTTTACAGACAGGAGGAGAAAGATTGCAATTGGAGCAGGGGCTTGGAGTTGGGAGGTATGACCAGGTGCTAGGGTTCTGTGTGGACCCCTGCTTGTGGTTTCCAGGGGGCTGGGTGCTCTGCCCCCTCCACCTCCCCCCTGACAAACTCCCTGACTTTTCCAACCACTCAAGTATCTTGTATTGCCAGGAATTGCATAGAGGTGTGTGTGTACTGTAGGGTGAAACCTGCAGAGAAGGACTGACTACAAGAATGAAGAGCAGAGAGTGAGGAGCAATTAATAGTCAATAGGCTAATTCACTTTACATTGAGCATAGAATTGACAGCTGTTCTGTTGTAAGTGCCCATTGTGTCATGGCTGTTTCCCCACCACTGCAACCCAGCAGTTTACAAGGGTTTACCACTACAGGCACAAGCAAAGAGCACCCCTGCACCCCAGGAGGAGGGGAAGTGAAGCAGTTTGGGATGCTTGGAGGAATGAACAGACACTAGGCATGGTATGCACTATGTCTGTACACAACATTAAACCAGTTCAAGGAATAGTGTCTCAAAATAGGCCTTGATTTTCCCAGTGTGCCTTTGAAACATTCCAGGAAGTTTAAGCTGCTCTAAAGTGCCATGCACATATAGGCTGCATCCACACAAGTGTGATGTTTGTTTCCCTGGGGACAATAAGCAGTGGCACACCTTGTGTCACTGCTACTTTTCCCCAGGGAATGCCTGTGCCACACACACTTTGACACACAGCAGGTTATGCCAGGTGGGGTAGGGGAGGCTGGGGCCAGCAACTGTGCTGACCCCAGCAGCCTTACCTGAGATCCTGGGGGCTGGAGAAACTGTGCAGTGCACCCATGGTTCTGGACAGCATGCATTGCCACCACATGCACGGCTCTTCTTTTTTTCCACATGGGTTTTTTTGACCCAGGATCTCCTGGGGTCAAAAAACCCTCCTGCGCTGCAAGGTAGCAGCATGGAGCATGCCTGAATGTGCAGTGTGTGACACCGTAGGTCAGTCTGCGGTGATATATAACATGCAGCTGTGCTTATCTGGACACAGCCCTAGAATTGTGGGGCGCTGTTACAGGTTACCTTTCAAACATTTTAAATCAATGGAATGCTACACCATCATAAAATTAGAAGAGTTTCAGAACAGTCACGGGTTAATGCCCTGAGTAAAATGGATCAAAGATTACCCTCAACTGAAGTGACAACTTTAAAACGTTTAGAGGATCCTTAGCATGGGTTAACACCCTTTAATGGGTGAATCCTCCTGTTTCCAGTGCCTTTATGATGGTTTAAAAGTAACCTGTAAAAGTGCATTTGGAATGTGCTAGCATGTGCGAGTAGGGGCACATAGGCAGGGCACACTCAAGAGTAGGAGCCTCAGCAGTAGCAAAGGCACAGTGTAATCCATGTGGTGGGAGGGGGCTAGATAAGGTGCCCTAAATATAGTCTGTCATTTCACCTGGCTGGAAAAACCATGTCCAGTAAGTTCACTCTATCTGCAGTCCAAATCAAGCAATGAAGCTTTCAACCTAGAAGGTTTTCACCCTAATGGTGACCAGCCAGAAGAAAGGAAAGCATTAATGGGCAGAGAACTTGCATGATTTGATAATGACACTGCTGCAATTAGTGACACCAGACATACAGGAGAGGCACAGCTCACAGAGAATTGTGGTGGCTACATTTTGTTTTGGAAAGAAAAGCCAAAAACAGACAGATATCCATGGCATTCATTGTCCTATCAAGTAGAAGGCAGGGTTGTTGGCAATGGCTAAAACTTCCATGTGCTAATAATTTCCAAGTCCACATATGAACAAAGCGTGATGTGCTGTTGACTGCAGTTGCTAAAGCAGGACTGGGAGCAGCTGTTTTAGACAGTGCCAATATCAAAGTTTTGGCAAACAAATTGAGTTATGCTACTGCTGAAATGCAAAAGATTGGAAGGTCCTTAACTGGATCATTATCCCGCCTACGGCTGGGAGACATTCTACCCATATTACAGTAGGTTACAGAGGATAATGACTAAGTGATCATCGCTGCCATTGACTCCTGGTTCTAGCTTGCATCCAGGCACAGGCCCTAAGTAAAAGTATAGTTATTCAAATAATTTGTTCAGGCTTTCAGGATTGCTTTCCTATAGAATTAAAAAAAATTGTATGAGATTAAACCTCTGTGGCACAGCTGTTTGCAGCCCAGCCGGCCCTGGCTCTGGGTAGCTGCTGCCAGCCAGGAGCCTGGGCTGCTCCCAGCAGGCAGCTGGTATGCTGCAAGCCCTGCTGGGAGCAGCCCAGGCTCCGTTGCTGGCAGCAGCTACCCAGAACCAGGGCTGGCCATGGTGTGCCAAGCAAAATGGCCTCACGTGCCATGCTTGGCACGCATACTGGGGGTTGCTGACCCCTGTGCTAAACCACAAAATATGATGGTGAAGCTGTTCTGGGGGGTGTTGTCCAATGGATGCATCTGAGAAGCAGCCACATGGGACAACCAAAAGCAGTTTCACTGCCAAGTTTCTGGGTGTGGCACCCTCGGCAGGGGTGGGTGGAGCATGCCCTGAGAGCACATGCCCCCAGCAGCAGCAGGGATATGCTGTAGATATCACCAGAGTATAAATAATACAAAAACATGCATCTATATTTAAAGCTCAGTATTTTTAAAATGATTCCAAAAATAAATTCATCCAATGTCATTATTAAAAACCCTCTCAAATAAATTAAAACCCCCCTTCTCATGTCTTAACCTGCTCAGACTTGGAGGCCTGGCAATATGTATGGGGGCTGTCAGACTACTGTCAGACCAAGTAATTTCCTGAGGCAGTGAGCTACCACTGGAAATGTTCTGACACTGCCTCCCTTAAATTATTACTGTTATCTCTTGAGCTGTTGGGGTAAAAAGTATGCAGAACCCAACCCGGAGAGGATATTCTAGAGCCACACAAGGACCCTCAGGTGGAAGCTGTAATCCTTTAATCTATGTGCAGGTCTCATTTGCAGCATGCATTTAAGCGTTTAATAAGGGTTGCTTTGTTAAGATAAATGGAACAACAATTTGTCACATGCATTTTTTGTTTTTCACCTTGTTATCCATGTGGAAAATAAAGTGTTCCATTAAGACCGTTTTCAAGATTTCAGGTGAGAAGGCAGATATTTCAGAAAGTAGTTAAGATTTCACTGGGGTTTAGACAGACACGTAGGTTTAAGGAGTGTAATTCCCTATGTCAGGCCTATTTCTGTCCTGTAGATTATTTCTCATTTTTGCAAAAAAATGATTCATTTGAACTAATCTGACAGGACTGCCTGGATGTCCATTACTGTGCTACATTACAATTGCTTAAGAATGTATTGCAAGGGCACTGTGTACAGTTTGGGAAAGAAAATATGTGATTTGAATGATGGCCTGGGTGTGGGGGGAGATGGATTTTAAGGCTCACTAAGTAGGTTTTGGAAGACACTTGACAATTGTGAGAAGGAAAAACAAATGAGAACAACTGCTTGTGAAGCTGACATAACCTAACTGTGAGGTACATGTTCCTCTCTTTGGACTGGGAGTAGACTTGGCAAACACTAGCAATCAAGCCATCTGTATAACTGGATCAGATTTTCTCTTCCAAAATGGATCAATTTATTGGATTGGTTTGACAAGTGTGTTGGGAAATACAGGACAGATATTTTTCATCATTCTTTACTTTTATTATTGTTTCCTCTCCCCTTTGCCACTGTCCAGTAGCTTTTATTAGTTACCAAGTGTTAATTTGGTTATGCTGGGCTAAGAGGCCTGTCACATTATGAACTGTCATTCCCCAAAGGACCTTATCACACTGCTTTTATTTATACATTTCTGCCTTGTTCTTTTGATCTGAAATTACAAATCTAACTTTGGACAGACATAATCATTAGTTCAAGCCAGAGATAAGTAATCTGTTATCTTTGAGGTGGCTTCTGTATGTTATCACTAGTGAGATGCACTGATGAAGTTTGCAAGCGTCTACAAATGCAGCACTCATTGGAATGGTTACAAAGGCATCAATCTGAACTTGGATTGGGATCAGGAGCCGTTGTTCAGCCCTATTCTTTAAGTAATTGAACAAAAAAAGATTTTTACATTGTTAAAATGTATATTTTTCCTAGGTTACATCTTCATTGCTGGTTGCCACTACAGGCTTTTTCCCATATCTGACATAGAGGAATGTGCACGGTCCTTATGGATTGCAATTAATTCTACTCTCTCTCTCTCTTTACCACATCAGTAAAACTGAGAGACAAGAACTGGGTTAAATAAAGTCTTACATAGTGGTTTCCACCAATAGGTACTGGGGCTTTACAAAGGAAGTCAGTATTATTATCTCTATTTTATAGATGGAGAAACTGAGGTTTGGGGAGATGAAGGGATTTGGTAGGCCAAGGTCATCTCATAGGCTATTGGCAGAGCTAGTATCCTTCATTTCCTATTTACCTTTACCCGGATAATGGATATATTTTTGTATGCTACACCTGTGTAATCCCTTTGAAGGCAGTCAGATTTTATTGATGCCACTGAGGAAAAAATTTGACTTTCAACTTAATTTTGTGTTGCTGTGCCTGAGAAGGAAATAACCCCTTGTAAGTGTGGTTACCTGGGCCAGGTTGGAAGAACTGGAGGTCAGGAAAGAAGAACATATTTTTCTTGTATTTTGAGTAGATTAGCTCTGGAAATCTTTGACAGATAACAAAAAATGAACTCCAGGATGCTATATTGGAGTCACCTCTAAAAGTAGAATTGCCTTTTTTAAAAATCAGTGTATATTGTTTAGAGCTGTATACCAATTCTTGCAAGGTACCAAGTGGTTAGTATATTTTCTGTGCACTCTGATTTACCCCTGCAAACTTTTAAAATTTCTTTTAGTATTTGCCAGAAGTTAGATTCCCAGGACTATGTCTTAACTTTCACATAGGTATCTAATTTTCAAAAGTTCTAAGGACTCAGGAATTTCCACTTAAAGTTAAGAGATGTTTGTTTCTGTAGTTTCAGTTCAGGACCATATCTAATTAAAATATAGGCAGTCCTCAGACGTATGATGTAATTGGCTCCTGAAAACTGCATCTTAAGGGGAAACGTCATGACTTGGAACCAATTTTCCCATAGGAACAATGTTATAAATGGGGGAATGGTTCCTTTATGACACCCAATACAACTGCATCCAGCTGGTAAGCCTGTTGTAGTGAAAGAGGATGGGGAAAGGAAGGGGTGTGGGGCAGGGGGCAGATAAAGGCCCCCTGCTGTGAAGCTGGGGCTGGGGCAAGTTGCTCATCTAACGGCTTCCACCACTTGTCCGAGAGGGCATGGGGGAGGGGGGTCATGTGCCCCTGGATCTGCGCAGGGCGGGGTGGGTGGGGCCAGAGCTGCACCAGGCTGCACTTGGAGCGGGGGCTATGCCCTCCTGATGCTCACTTAGCCGGGGTGGGCGCAGGATGGGGCCACTGCATGGCCTCTGGATGAACAGTGCACAGTGGCAGGAGCTGCCCCTCCTGGCAAGCTGCAACTTTGTTTTGTGTCCGCCCTGCCCCAACAGGGCAAGTGGGGGAGGCGTGAGCCCCCGGATTGGGGTGGGGTGGGCACTGGAGCAGAGGCTATGGGGGGGCTGTAGCACACAGGCCCCCCGTCCTCCCAGATGAGCGGCAGGAGCTGCTGGATAAATGGCCAGATGAGCAACTTGCCCCTGCCCCAGCCTCTCCCTTACTGCAGGGGCCTTGATCTGCCCCCCCCCCCCAAACCCCTTCCTTTCCCCCTCCACTTCTACCACACCAGACTTACCAGCTGGATGCAGTTGTATGCAGTGTCAGAAAGTAGAAACCCATGTCGGAAGGTCAAAACAGGGTGTCAATTTATAAATGTCTTAAGTGCTGTTCCCTGTAAGTCAAGGACTGCCTGTAGTGTCATCCAACCCTCCTTTTTGTGACAACTCAGCTTTGACATGATCAGGAGAGCTAATTTAAATTATCATTGCTGTTGTTGGATTAGTGTCTTTGGGCTTTAATTGGTGCATGCCAGTTTCCATAAAGGGAGCAGTGATATATTCTGATGACATTACAGCCTAATATTCATCAGCACAGGCCGGAGGTGAAGCTAGCAATTTTGGCACCTTGGACAGAGTCTGTTGAGTGCCAGAAAGCAGAGTGTGGGTGGGTGGGGGAAGAATGTGGGGAGCAGTTTGGGATGCTGCTGGCACCTCCTCTAGATCAGCACCTGGGGTTGGTGCCCTGTTTCCCCTGCCTTAGGTATGCTACTGGCACAGCCATTTTATCTGAGGGGATAATTTAACATCCTTATATGAAATTTGCTATTGTAATAAAAATATGAATCTCATACTACAACAGGTACAGCTAGATGGATGCAAGACTTCTATGCACCATGATGTGAGGTTGAGAAGTGAGGGTAAATATAGGGAGCTGTGAAAAACGCTTAAGATTACAAATTCAGAATCTCATTTAGAAGAAGAAATCTATGTCAATATAAACTCCCCAGTAAAATATATATATAGGTATTTTTTCTTCAGATTATAACTTCATTGTTGTTAGCCCTTTTAACAAAGTACTTTTTACAAATGATATGAGAGAGATGGCTATCTGACTTAGAGAGAACTTAGAGATGTTTGTAAGCTCTGGCCTTTCAATTGAAAAATGATGTTTAGACTAGTGGTGACAGAGAGAACAGGTATTAAAGGATAATACAGTGGAAGTAAAGTGTTTTGTTTCAATACGAAAACACTGGTTTACACAGTAATGACCCTTGGGCAGGAGGAGGAATGTATTCTCCGAATGAAGATGGAGATTTTAGAGTTACTTATTGAGAATACTAAAGTATTCTGAAAGATGTTATATAGTGGGCTGTTAAGTTTATACTTAAAGTTTATAGCTGCACACATTTTTTTGGCTTCTAGTTCAGTTTGTATTGGCTCTGGAAAAATAAATACTTTTATGATAAGATGCACCTCAGTTTATTTGGGTGATACTGTCTGGCCTGGATATGTCAAATTAACTCTAAAAGAGTAAACTCAAGAAAGAAAATGAAACAGCAATGATGTGAACAACTTCAAAAGGGAGCAGGGTGGCACTTTATAGACTAAGGCCGTGTGTAGATGAAATGAGGGGCATGTGCGCACGACACTTTAAAGTAGGTTAAATGCTTTTGCACCGCTTTAATGGTGTTGGTGTTTGCACGTGTCGGCAGCATATTGCACACTAATTCCAGTTGCTGTAGCAAATTCAGTGGTATAATGCGCCTTAAATGACTTGGGGTGCAGCAAACTAAAACTCCTCCAAGGAGTTTTAGTTTGCTGTCCTACAGCCACAGAGTGAAGCACCAGGCTCTGTGCAGCTCAGGGGCTTTGCAGGAAGCCCGTGCAGGCAGCCTGGGAGCAGCCCAGGAAGGTAGGCTCCACCCTCCCCTCTCTGCTGCCGGAGGGGCAGGTAAGTCAGCGGGGTGTGCGCACGATCCAGGTTTTTAATCGGCCCTAAATTGAAGTGGTATTTTTAAAAACCCACCGCTTCTATTTAGGGCCCCCATTTTGTCTACACACCCCCTAATTCATGCAGAGAAGTATGAGCTTCTGTAGCCGACAGTCCATTTTGTCATTCATAGCATCTGATGAAGTAGTTTGTAGCCTATAAAAGCTCATGCCTCTATGCACACTCTGCCCTTCTTTCTGCCTAGCCTCAACCTAACACAGCTAACTACCTCTCTGGGCTTCAAAGTAGTTCGCTAACAATGACAAAATTATCAATGACTAGAATGGTTTACACTTCCTAAAGCCTGATGTCAGGGAATAAGCTACCTCAAAGACTGTGGAAAAGGGAAGAGGGTTCAGAAAAATGAGAGACTATCCAGAGTATTTGAAACAGAATTAGACTGAACGTATGACCTGAGTCTCAAAATGAGACACTCTTGTTCTTCCCCTCCTGCCACCACCTCTCGATGTCTAACATGCTCAGCTGTCTCCAGGCTCCCATTGCAGCTACGTGCTCCAGAGAGCAGAGCAGAGGGGAGAGAAGGGTCAGGATTGAGGCTAGGCTGAGATCTGGAAAGTCGCTATCGCGCCCCGTAGCCAGAGAGCAACGCTGCTGCTGCATTCATTTGGCCAAGCTGACAGGATGCCCAGGGCAATAGCTGTTTAAAATAGGCCTGCCCAGGTGAAAATGAGACAGGTGGTCGCACTGAGGAAAGAGAGAGGAGAAAGGGAGAGACTGCGGTAGGAGCAGTTGGTTTCTCTGGTGGAAAGTGGAGTTAGTTAAGCTGAGGACGATTTGTGAAGGGGGGCAGCAGTATCCATGTGTAGGACTTTTGTTAGTTTTTTGTTCTACGTGCTTTGTAGCTGACTAAATAATATCGTGTCTTGAAGAGAAGCGTGTCTGTCATTGCAAATTCTTGCTGTCACGGACTCCCAAAAGAAAACTCAAACAGGTGCTAAGTGTACCTCTGCCTTTAACACACCTGGGACTTCAGGGACGGCAGTCCAGAGATTCACCCCACACATTCACCTCATTTGGGAATTGTGGGGAAAGGAAATCTTGAAGGATCCCTGTGTGATGCCATGTTTCTTTTTGTACACCCAGAAAGAGGATAGAGAAGTGGAAGCATTGCACCATTGCATTGTCCGTTCGTTTGGTTGTGCCTCCAAGTCCAAATGGTCCCATTCCGCAGGTTAGGGAAGGTTTGCCACAGCAGCCGTGTAGGCCTCTCCACTAAAGCAACAATAAGCAAACGTGTTGTCACAAAGTAGAAATAAATGCAGGGACAGGGTTAAGGGCTAGTCTACTTTGGTTTTATAGAGGGCTTTGAACTAGTCAACATTCAGTACAACCAAATTGTAACTATACAAAACAGCTGAACAACATTGGCTAACTATTAGAAAACACTAAAGAGGCAATTGGAAAATATCCAGATCCCTATTCTTATCTTCTTATCGTGAACTTTAATATATAATGAAGTGGTTTATAATATTACTATTACCAAAGGGAATAATGGAATCTGAATATTATTCAGATATTTAAAAAGTACGTCAGGATTGTTTTTGAAGCTCTCCTGCCCTGCTGTTAATGACAGTGAAAGTCGCCTTACTACTTTCCTAGCCTGTGGAAAAACATTTTGGCCACAAGGGCAGAAGCCTGTACATGGGTTGGTGAGTCCCCATGTACATGCTTATTCTATAAGAATGATTAATACTATCATCAGGACATTTGGGCTTGTGGGGAAACATGCATCTTCAGCAACTTCCTCTCTTTCCCAAGGGTGTTGGCATTCCTGTCAGAGTTTAGTAGGCAAATGCTCTTTTGAGTTTCACCACTGCTGGTATTACAACTGCTGATAGCAGTGCACTTTTTTTTCTAAATTGGAGTGGTTTGGGTTGGTGGGGTGGATTTTATAGGGTGAGTGTGTACAAATGAGACTTGCTCAGTGAAAAGAAAAGCCATCAAACATGCATATAAGGCTTCCCTTGCACCTGTGAATATACATATTGCTATAGAAAACCCCTACTTGCTGACACCAGTCATCCCCCTAAATTTTTAACAAGCATCTTTAAGAGAAAGGATCTAATTAACACATAAGCCCTAGAGTCACAATGACAGTCTGCTTTCATGGTGATCTGTGAATAATCTGAGTTCCACCCGCTGATTTCAAGTAAAGCCCTTGAAATGCAAAGGGGTTTTTATATGAATAATCCAGAAACACTCAGATTTTTACTTTACTTCAATGCAGGAACATTTCTGGTTTACACATCTAGAAAAACTCTAAATTTATCTGGTGCCCTAAGGGGTACCTCTGTCTGTGTGACAGAGAGTCCCTTGAGCATTTTGGGTTAGAGCTGTAGGAATGTGAAGGAAAACTGAGGAATTCTTCCCTTACCAAGGTCCAAATGAGATATCCCATTATTTAAATAGAGATATCCTTGGGGCAGTATATGCACAGCATTGTATGAAAAATAAATAAAATTGTGCTTACTGCAGCTCAATTCATGAAGTGGTGGTGGTGAATACAATTATGATGATGATAATAATAATAATAATTACTAAATAATAATAATAATAATAATAATAATAAATTGAGCTGGTCTTTGGAAGAACAGCTTTTTATCTTAGCCTATTTAAAGAAATCACTGTTAATAGCATGAGTTATTTTGTTTATCCCTTCTTATTATAAACCCTGGATACCAAACTGATAGAGCCTGACCCTCTTTTATCTTTACAATTTCTACACTGATTTCACTGGAGTTGGTTCTGATTTAGAGTGGCCTTGGTGAAAACAGAATCATGGTTGTGAAATTTAATTTTATGAACTTTAGGGCTTAACCATGTGGAAAGTCAGTCTATAATACAAAATTTAAATAAAGATTTTGTATCTGTTGTATTCACTGGACATTCCTAAATCTTTTAATTATTACTGTTATTAATAATAATTTATTTTTAATTATCTTGTTTAGCTTCACCATCATGAATGGCAGATAAACATGGCATCATGACTATGTATTAGAGACAGAAATATAATATTCACAATACATCTTTAGAGCATTAAACAACTCTAATAACCTGAAACTTTTATAAATACAAATTTTGCATGTAGCTAAATGCTTTTTAAATGATGACAGTATTTTTGTGTTATGCTTGATTGCAACCTGTTTTCTAAATTAGAAAAATGTAAATGTGGCATTGACAAAACTTTAAAAGATTTAAGGCAGGTTATGTCAGCAACACATCAAAGTAACTCGCATCTATTTAATCAGCATCCCCTGGACTGTGTGCCTTGCTTCATTGTTTACTTTCAAATCCATAATAATGTTGTGTCCTTTCACTGGGCAAAGATTCATTTCAGAAACTAATGAATTTAAAAATATGCTTTTCCCTTGTCCATTTGATACAAAGCCCTGCAATTTGACTTTCATTGTTTGTTTCCCTCCTTGTATCACCAATCCTTTTCTCTCTTTCTTTCTTTTTACTTTATTACATTTTTTATTGAGGACTGAGATGAACTGGTTGCTGCATCATGGGCCCATTACACTTCCTAACAATTCCATTTACACCTTATTGTTTGTCTTATTGCTGGAAAATTCAGGTGATTCATCATGCCCGAAGAAGCACCTGATCCCAATTCCCTTGATATCACGATCGCTATGTGACAGGAATACAGTTAACGGTGGCTTTCAGACTCTAACAGGCCAAGGTGATAACTCTTTTGGGACTTTTAGCCTCTCAAGTATTGATGAGTTCCATTTTCGTAATGCTGTGTTTTCTTGCTTCCTTTCAACAGCCATCTGAGTGTGGAAAAGGGTTTGGAGTTAATAAAGGATGTGGCAGACCTCCTGAAGCTGCAGATGAGTGCCTTTGATGATATCAAGTACGTATATGGGGCTCATCCCTTTTATTTTATATGGCCTCTCATTATCTTTAACTCATCTCTTAAATTTTAACACCTAAATTCATCCTATGGAGAGGGAAAACAGGATATATTGACATTCTTTATAATGTTTTGTATATGGTCATCAATAGGTTCTTTAATCAAGTAAATGTCTAACAACATCCTCAGCTTATCACTAGGATAAAATAAAAGGAAAAAATGATAACATATCATGTCTTCAGAATATTATCCAAATCCAAACTATGCTTCACAGAGTCTATATTCAGGGAGTATTGAGCTCTGTCCCACAGAGGGAAAAGTAATGTCAGAAAGAAGTTAGGAAGCAGGAATGACTGAGTTTGAGTCCTGTGCTCAGAGTACTAGATTTTGTATCTCTCAAAGTTACGCACTTAACAGGTCACAGGCCTAGGTTTAGCTGTATTGCTTTATGATTCACACTGGCAAATGCCGTGCATGTTCCTGTTGTATATAAGACAGGTTGTGGCCTGTTGTATCTAAGCAGTAATTTTTGTGTGTCAGATTTTCTAAGACATTTAGGTGCGGATGTTTACATAAGGACTTTACCTCCTCCTTTTTAACACACCAAAATGCAGGCAATATAGAGAGAATGCTAAGTTTGAGAGAACTGATGGGAGAGGAAGGTTAGTTCACAAGAAGGTTTAGAAGAGTTCAGGGAAAACTTGTCCTAAGGGAAAGCTTTGTGGGGGTGGATAGAATCCATCTGTTTGAGGAGATTCAGGAGCTGATAGCTTGTGTTTGTTGAACTGCGTCACTGCATTGCTTCACCTTCCTTAGTCCGCTCTGCAGTGCCCTGAGGCTCTTTATATCTCATGGAACATAAATATTGTTATTTTTCTAGTGCTAAATCTTAGATTTACAGTGGGCAGATTTTGTAGATCAGTGGACTGCTCATTTGCTCTACATTATCGTATAGCTCATTGAACGCTAAGATTGCACAGTGGTGCTCAATCTATGGTTGATAGCCCAGATCTGGCCCCTTAAATGACTTGATATAGCTCACACCAAGGGGGATTAGCAGCAAGGAGCTTGGCTCAGTACATCCCCATCCCTGTTCTGTTCTGTGCCACTGATCCCCTCTGTAGCCCACTCTGCCCTTGCACTCTTCCCTCTGCCACAGCAGGCACTGCTCACCCTCTCCACCCCCTTCCCTACACTAGTGATGCTTACCAGAGCTCTGCCCACCCTCCTCTCCCCTTTGGCAGGTGCTGTTTATCAATGTTAAGCTGTCTTTCTCTCTCCCTCCCCTCCCTCTGACATTGGCAGCCACCTTTCTCCTCCTCCTCTCCTTCCCTATTTACCCTACAAAAGGAGCATGGTGGTCCCTGGCAGCCAGGTCCCAAGCACCCACCTGCTGTGCTAAAATGCAGCATATGTTAAGCAAGGGAGTTAATATCTCCTAGTAGTCACCACCGTTTTTGAATTTCCTGTCAGTCTCTTTGAGAAAACATGTCTATTTTGCCATCTATGTACCTGCTACCAAACACCCAGAGCTCCAATCTGGTACTATTTAGGAATAGGCATCCTCAACTGAAATTGCCAGGGAAAGAATAGAAAATTAGGCACTGTAAAAATACGTGATATCTTTCTTGAACACTGAGGAACTGAAGTAAATAAACAAACTGGGACATTTCTCTCAGGTTAGGCACTATTTAGAAAAGCTGGCTTTGTACAAGTCCATGGGGCCAGATGCAATGTACTTGAAAGGGCTGAGGGAGTTGGCTGCTGTGACTGAGAGCCGATGACCATTATTTTGAAAGTTCATGGCAACTGGGAGAGATCCAAGATGACTGGGAAAAGGCAAGCGTCTGGGGAACTCCAGACTGATCAGCCTCAGCTCAGTCCCTGGAAAAATCTCCAAGGAATCCATTTCCAGGTTCTCAACAAATCCATTTCAAAGCACTTGGAGGAGAAGAAAGTGATTAGGAACAATTAGCATGGATTCACCAAGGGCAAGGCATGCCTGATCAACCCGATTGCCTTCTCTGGTGAGGTGACTGGCTCTGTGGATGTGGGGAAAGCAGTGGATGTGATGCACCTTGCCTTTAGCAAGGTTTTTGATATGGTCTCCCACAATATTCTTGCAGGCAAGCTAAGGAAGTACGGGCTGGATGAATGGACTGTAAGGTGGATAGAAAACTGCCTTGATGTCTAGTTGGCAGCTGGTATCAAGTGAAGTGCCCCAGGGCTCGGTTCTGGGGCCAGTTTTGTTCAATATCTTCATTAACAATCTGAAAGAAGGGATGAAGTGCACCCTCAGTAAGTTCACAGATGATACCAAGCTGGGTGAAGCAGTAGATACGCTGGAAGGTAGCGCTAGGATTCAGTGACTTGGACAAGTTGGAGGATTGGGCCAAAAGAAATCTCATGAGGTTTAACATGGACAAGTGCAAAGTCCTGCACTTAGGACAGAACAATCTCTTGCACTGTTACAAGCTGGGGGCTGACTGGCTGGGCAGCAGCTCTGCAGAAAAGGACCTGGGGGTTACAGTGGACAACAAGCTGAATATAAGCCATCTTGTGTGCTCTTTTTGCTAACAGCATACAGAGCTGCATTAGTATAAGTATTAGCAATAGATTGATTATTTTCCTCTATTTGGCACTGGTGAGGTCACATCTGGAGTACTATGCCCAGTTAGCCCCCACGCTCCACTGTGAATGGATGTAGAGAAATTGCAAAGAGTCCAGAGGAGGGCAGTGAAAATGGTTCAGGGGCTGGAGCACATGATTTGTGAGGAGAGGCTGGGTGAACTGGGCTTATTTATTCTGAAGAAGAGAAAACTGAGGCAGGATTTACTATTCACCTTCAGCTACCTGAAGGGTTGATCCAAAGAGGATGGAGCTGGACTGTTCTCAGTGGTGACAGATGACAGAACAAGGAACAATGATCTCAAGTTGCAGCAAGGGAAGTTTAGGTTAGATATTAGAAAAAAAGGTTTCTCATGAAGAGGATAGCAAAGCATGTGGACAGGCTATCTGGGGATGTTGTGGAGGTCCTTGGAGGTTTTTAAGACCTGGCTAAACCAATACTAGGATTATAGTTGGGGGCTGATCCTGCTTTGAGCAAGGAGTTGGACTAGATGACATCTTGAGGTTCTTTCCAACCCTAATTTTCTATGATCCTATTATTCTGTCAGTTTTTTTAAAATTTCATACATTTTCTCCAATATTTCAAAAGCATTGGCAATTTGAAAACAGCCCAATCTTGTTAAAGAAAGTTGCAAGCTATCTCATTCTGTATGACCAGAATCCTAAAATGTCTATGTCAGTTTTTCCATCATAGATTTCTTACATTATATTCTTTAGATATAACATCTTAATAAAAATATCTGGAAATAGTAAGAAAATGTAACACCTTTATTTCCAACAAGGAATGTAGTTCATAAAATCATGATGGGGGGAAGGCAGTGGGAGTGGTAGGGGGGGAGCAGAGGTTCATCAAATAATGAATGTTTTGGTCCTTTAGCTAAAAAGAAAAGGGAAATCAATAAAACTATTTGGTTCAGGCTGAAGCAAAACCAAGAGCAAAACCTGTTTTCCAGTCATGTAAATAAACCAAAATTGTTACTTTGGAAATCACTTGGAGGGGAGCTCTCTGTCACTGAACTCAGTCCCCTGCTGTAGCAGACAGCCACATCATGTAATCCCATTCCAGACCCTGAGCAAACCCAGACAGGTTTAATATGACCCAGAAAATAATTTCTCCCAATGTCAAAACAGAACCTTTCAACATTAAAAAAAAAAATCCTCTGTTTTTTCCATGTGAAACCATTTACCAAATTCAATCTAAATTTGCACGTAGTTTTGTTTCTCCCTCCAAAAATGTATTTTTGGAGAATTTATTGTTTTCTGGAAAAATTTTGTACAGCTCTTCAATGTTCTGTGTAATAAGATTTTTTTGGAGCTAAATGATTTTAAAAAATAGTGGAAGTGGCAGGCTTATTGGATTCTCTACAAAAGTCTCTACAGTCTTTCATGAAGAAGTAAAGCTTTTGTTTTTTGGTTGTTAAATGCTAAATTGCTAAATGACTCATTCCTGAAATTGGTCTTTGTTTCTTTCTTAGAATTAAATGTACTTCAAAATTTAAAAAATTGCTGGAGAGAAGGAAACCCAAACTAAAAGTTAGACCTGGGTCTGTCACTCATGTAAATGGACAATACCATGGGCCAGTTCTCTACTGGAGACAATAAAAATGCTGCTCCATTATCTTAGTCTATTTACAGCAATAGAACATTTGCACCTTCCTTATCAGCAGAAAGCCCGTAAGGAATGTTTATCACTGTACAAATCAAAACTCTCTGCAATATGTATTTGCAATCGCTGCAATATGTATTTGCTGTAGTAAAACATGGCCTTCTGATGCCATAGCTGTGAATACTCTTGTCTGTTTTGTGGATAGGTGGGATTAGAGAAGTTGGTTTCCTTGAATCTATTCATATATATATAAAAGTAAGACTAGGCATAGCTGAACAGATAGCAAAGTTATTCCATGTAAATACTATATTAAAACTCAACAGTATGGATGACAGAGATTCCAAATAGGATAGAGCTCATTGTTTTTATTAACGTTAACCGCATCTATACATGAGGTTTACTGTAGACTAATAAGTGGTGGAGTAAAGCATCACTGTCTACACATGTGACGGTATGAGGCCTCAGTAAACTAATTTACATCAGCATAAGATAGTACTACCCGGGACAGTATTATCTTTCAGCAGGGTAATTTACTGCAATTAAATGCACCTATAGGCGCTGACCCTGGGTGTAAATTGCTCCCAATCAGCCAAGCCAGCTGGGGGCCAGACTCCTGCCTGCTGCCTGGTCTCATGACTGCACTTTCAGCACCCTTGTGCTCCAGCCAGCCCCTCTGCGACCAGATGCTTCCACCCAGAGCCTGGGGCTGACTTCCCTGTACCCAGGCCTGCTCCACCCTGGCTCAAATTGCTTCTATCCCAGGTGCACATGTATACACTGCACACATGTAGACATTGTGCCAGGGAGTAGTTTAGTTTGGCTCAAACTGTTCCAAAGTTTATTCTTCTGTATTAATGCATGTGTAGATGGACCCAAAAGTTTTTAAAAGTATATCAGTTCTATGCCTTTATTTGAATAATATTTATAATCTACGGGAAACTAGAATGAAATAATTTCCCTAAACTCAAGTCAGTGACAAATAAGTGTATTTTGTTAAATTAATTAGATGCTTTAGCTCAAATTCAACTCCAGTTAAAGTCGTGTTGAATTTAGAGAGACTTAGATTTTTCAGCAGGTTGGTCAGGCATGACTTGCCCTTGGTGAATCCATACCTTTGTAATAGATACCTTTAAAAAGTCTACATTAAGTAAAGAAATTAAGTGGCATGGACTTCTTCCTTTGTGTCACCGCTGCATAGTAATTATAAGAGAAATGTATGAATCTGAAAGAGCTGGTTAGCTTTTGAGTAACCTCACAGGGAGAAGCTTCAGGAAGGACTTGACTTAATGATTATCCGTAATCTACCTTTGACATTTCTAAATGCAAGACCCAGACCTCTCAGGAAATATGACTTTTATTTAGCTTATGCTATCAAGAGATTTTTTTTCATCAGAAAATTCTCAGCAGATAAAAGTACTCCATATTTTTCTCAGGAACACAGTTAGCATTTTTAACATAATAAAGTACATAAATTGATGGGAAATGCATCTTGCAATTTTGAAGTCAGGTATAGGAGTTAGGAATATGGTAGAAGAGGAGAGGAAAGTGGCATCCTTGGTAAATCAAAAACTGACATGGAAACACAAAATGTGTATGTTCTGAAAAGGCCCAAGTTAGGCATACCAGGCAGTGGTAGGCAAGGGAGTGATATGGACCCTATTCACATCTACCCACCTCCAAATCCCCAGCTGCAAGAACCAGGTATACGTTAGAGCTGTGTTAACTGTGGCCACTCTCAACATGAGATAAGATTGAGGCTCAAAATGTGCCTCTGGAACTGTAGATAGATATCCCAACCACTCTGTTATTGCACCCCAACATAACAGATGGCCATTTCCTGTGTTACAGATTCTGAAAGTAATAAAAGTGCTCAGGAGTAGATGCAATCAATTATACGAATGAAAAACACAGGGTTAATTTCAAAATACCTACATAGTTAGTAATTAATAAAAAAAGATTTCAGGAACAAATTTAGTTTTAAAGTAATCCTGAACTTGGAACTGGTTTTGGTCTTTTTTTTATTTTTTGTAATATAGTAATTTAGAAAAAAATCTTTCCATGAAGGCAATCATTGTCTTGCGGCTAGTTTTGCCTACAGTTACCTATAGTACATGCCTGTATTTTAGCTTCTCCTACTGCTTGGGAGTTTGGCTGAGTGAATTGTTGCTTTTGTAGCTGATTCCCATGTTATTTCTTGATTAGTTGATGCATGGTGGTAATCAGCTTATCTTATCTCCTCTCTCTCACAAACCTGCCAACTTTAACCGATGGCCTGGGATTCTCAGTATAGCCTCAGGCTCGGCTCCTAGAGTGTGCAGTCCACTGCTACACTTGGTTTATTGTCAAGTTTGCACTGACATAAACTTTGCTCACCCTGTGAAGCAGATGAGTGTGGAAATATTTGGGGAATACGTAATTAGAAATGTTTCAACACTGGAGAAAAGATCCAGCATGTTAGCTGTCACTTTCAGATCCAGCCTGAATTTTTATGGAAGTACTAGTTATGCTTAATATGTTTTGTTAATGGTTATGTAGCTGTCAAATAAATTCCATTATTTCTTATTACATCATTAGAGACCATTAAAAGGATATTAGCATGCTGATGTAATTATGCAAGCAGACGTAAAATGACTTTAGTTATGATTTTATAATCTAATTATAGATGTCCATGGCCTCTGGTGATTGATTGTTGGACTGGTATCATATGGATTGTAGTCATATGGGCTGTAATACTAGGAGGCATGGCATTTTGAAAAAATGAATGGATTCCACCACTATGTGAACTCTAGTAGTGACCTTTCTTCTGTATTTACAGTTCTTCCACCACCATAGGCTTAACTTACAGAAAAGAATGTTTTTATCAAAGAAAATCCAAATGTAATAAAAGGCTGTAAAATCTAGTAGATCACCTGTAAGTGTAATAGGAAATATATTGTAATTCTGTGGCCTGGGCTACTTGGTTATCACAGACAGTTTTCCTGGATTCTTCTGACACAGCCAGTGTGATTTAACTCTGTATTTGTATTTAGTGTTCTCATATTTGGGACATTTACCTAAAAAGTTGCTGAAGAGATTTGCTGGACTTACTTTTCATTGGATAGCTTTCAGTACAAAGAAAATAAAAGGGAATGGCCCTGTCCATGCCTATCAGACAACATTCTTGACCAGTGATACTTATCCTACAGCCCATAGGCTGGATTCAGCCTATGGAGCCATGTCATCCAGGCCATGGGACCCACCCTCCACAGGTATGGAAATTTGGTGGTGGGAGAGAAGTGGAGTGGTAGCTTTCACAGCTGTAGCAATTAACATTGCCACTGTTTCCCTTCTGCTAAATATCCAGATGCATGGGGAGCCCTACAGGCCAGATGCTATTGCCCCATGTGCTGGATCACGTTGGCATTCAGGGTCATGCCACAGCTGGATCTGGCACATGGGCTTGGGTATATGCATGTTCTTGTGCTGCATCCAGATCTGATGTTTAGGATCAGACTGGCTTACAGGGTTGTACCTGCAGAATAACCCTGTGTGCCAACCACACACTGGGTCAGGTCTGCAGACCAACCCACACACAAGATCTGGCCCATGGATCAGTCACCACTCATCCAGCTTATGAGTTTCGATAGGTTGAGAACCACTGTTCTAGACTGAGTTCCCTAGCATTTTCATAGTGTGAAAGATCAAGACTGAAGTTTGTATTGTGAATACCACAGCTCCTGATGGTGATCAAACAAGTTCCCTGTAGCAGCTACTGAAATTGATTACATGAAGAAGCATTATTAGTAAATTTTAGCCATCTTGAAATTCTGTTGAAAAAAAATGTTAATTAAAAAATCTTTTTTTCTTGTCACTTTATTTCCTTTTCCCCCTTGAACCTCTGCTAATGATTCTTTGACATCTGTATCTCTTCTCCTTCACTTCTGTTCTAGTACTTCACCAGTTTCTCCTGCTGTGCATCCTTCCATGTTTCTATGTCATTTTTGTCTCCTACTGTGCCCTGTCATATTCTAGAGGAAGCATGCTTCCTGGAGAGATCATAGTTTTTGCTTCTGAAAATTTGTCTTCTCTTAGACTACTACCAGTAAGAATAGGTGGGTTTGGGATTCTAAAACGGGGGATGGGGAAGTAGCAACTGGTACTGCAGGGGTGGATGCATGCCCCCATCCCCCACTTCCTGGGGTGGAAAGATCATACTGTGAGAAAAGCAACTGAGGACTTTTTAAAGTCCTTAAATCAGGTAAGAATGCCCCTCCACTCTCAGTACCCACTCCTTCCCCTGGGCTTGGCCAGAGACAGCAGCAGAGGTGGGTGGGTTCCCCCTCCCTGATCCTACTTCCAGGCTGCTGGGGAAAACCCAGGGGGATTAGGCAGGGCAGGAAACCCAGCCATTGCTGCTGCCTCTGTTCCCTGCTGAGCCTAGTGCTTCACACAGCTCGGCTGGAGCATGGCAGATGCAGCTCTAGAGCCCTGTCCCTAACCAACCTTTGGGCCAGCTATGGTGATGAAGGAGAGGGGGTGGAATGAAGAGGATGTGTAGCTGAGCACAGATGAGAAGGAGGGGGAGGGCTGAAAGGTGGGGATTCTTATCCACTTTGGATACTCAAAAAACCTTAAACTGCTGTTCCTTCAGTGTGGTCTGAAACAAAGCGGTGCTGCTACACCATTGGATGCCCTTTGGATCCTCCCCTTTGTTTTGTTTTGTGATGCGAGGACTGGGAATAGAACTCAAACCACCAAATTCATGGCACCTATGACAATGAGCGGGTATCTGCATACATGTGATCTTTCTTTGCAAACAATACTCTGGCATGCATCAACCAACGCATCTCAAGCAAAACTAAGGAAGTTATTCTCCCTCTGTACTCGGCATTGGTGAGGCCGCAGCTGGAGTACTGCATTTGGTTCTGGGTGCCACACTTCAAGAAGGATGTGGAGAAGCTTGAGCGAGTCCAGAGAAAAGCCACTTGTATGATTAGAGGCCTAAAGAGCAAGCCACGTGAGGAAAGGAAGACAGATAAGGGAATGTTCAGCCTAGAAAAGAGAAGACTTCGGGGGGATTTGGTGGCAGCTTGACCCCAGCAGTCTTTCCTGGCCAGAGCAGGGGGGCTGGACCCGATGATCTCAAAAAGTCCCTTCCAGCCCTAAATTTCTGTGAATCTTCTGCAAAATACTAAATTGCCCGAGTCAACAGCAGTAGTCAATACCAACATGTAATGTAGACATATGAATATAACTATGTTATGCTAGGAAGGAACAGGTTATTGGCAATAAGTTGTAAACACTGATATGCAGAGGTTTTAAAGCCACAAAAGCTCTTTCTGATGGTTTAATCTGATTTCCAACATTATAGAGCCATAGCATTTCACTCAGTAGTCCTGCCATTTTGCCCAGTTGCTTGTGATAGATTTGTACATATGTTATACACCAAACATTACGTTAATAGACCATCAGTAGGTTGGTGAGTCAAGTATGCAAAAGCTGGGTAGAGTCAGAACTAAGGTTGCCCACATGGCTTTAATTTAACTTCCCTTGTATGTGTGCATTATGATTAGAGCTTGGCTTTCTAGAAGTTTTTCATTCCTAGAGTAAGCGGATCCTATGTACTGAATGAGGATACTATATGATCATTTAATAAAAGCTAGTCTCGTAATGCATACCTGTACTATTGTAATGTGGACTAAATTAGGAGGGCTGAATTTGGGCTGGTCTTAGTTTATTTCAGCTATTGATCTATAAGAAGACCTTACAGAGCATGTTAACTGTGACTTCTTAAAGGTTTAAAAGGATTTTCACAAGGACAGTGAAAGGCACATCCTGCCAAATCTCAAGTGCCTGTTACAAAGCGTAAGAATGGGTTAACGTTTCAAAGAAAAGATTTCAAGTTCTTGGGTTTTTTTAGCATGGGTCAATCAATGTACTTTTCCTAACCTCAGTTTTGGAAACAGTTGGAATGTTTTATTGCTGAAGTAAGCAAGTGAGCCCCAGGCATGGGAAAATGCTAGCACAAATAGTGAAAGTTTGGTAAAGCTAGATGCATCCAAGGAAAAAAAATCCTATAGTAGAAAGCATTTGGGTGACCATAATCATAGAAACATAGAGAAGTCAGCCTATAAGTATATAAGGGGTGTGCACCAGGAACTGGGAGAATATCTGTTCACCAGGGCACCCCATGGCATGAACGACACATGCCCCCAGAGGCTTGAGGGGCACAGTGGTGGCAGGAGTGCGGTGCCGCTACTGGCAGCATTGGTGATAGCCAGCGGGGATCGCAGACCGCCTACAGACACTGCCAGCAGTGTTGGTGGCAGGGTGGCAAGTGGTGACTGCCCACACTGACACTGTTGGCAGTGGCTTTTTGTAGGGGGTGCAATGCCATGCTCAGGGGGTGCACGTGCACCCATGTGCACCCCCTATGCATCACCCCTGCCCCATGGGAAGACTAGGTCCAACAGTCACAAACTCTTGGAAAACTGTTTTAGGCTGGACGTAAGGAAAAACTTCTTTACTGTCCGAGGCCCCAGGGTCTGGAATAGATTTCCCTCCAAGGTGGTGCAAGCAGCTGCTCTGGATTCCTTTAAGAAACACTTGGATGCCTATCTTGCTGGGATCATTTGACCCCTGCTGACTCCCTGCCCTTTGGGCAGGGGGCTGGACCCAATGTTCTTGTGAGGTCCCTTCCAGCCCCAGTGACTATGAAATCTATGAAAGTAGGGCTGGAAGGGACCTCCAGAGACAGTATCATTATACAAACAATCCTATACAAATCCATTGTCTAACCCTATTACAAAACTACACAGTCAACCCTGACAAAACTACAAGATCTAACACCCTGAATTGCCACAGGTAAAGGAGGGAGATGATGATTGGTGCTATCTTTCATGTCTTTAGTAAATATGTATGTTTATGTTGCCTGTTGTGTCCTAATCATGCTATAGAGATTTTGTTCATTGTTTGTCTAACACCGGAAAAGTTTACCGACACATGAAAATCTCAATTAGCCATTTAATCATATTCAATCTTCCAGAACCTAAACGCTGAGACAGTAGTTTTATGTTATGCTGACAGTCTGACTTAGTACCTATGTCCTAGATATAAACATCTTAGAAAATTACTGGTAGCTTTACAGGTAGAATGGTGTGAAACTGGTTTATTTAACCCAGTGTGCAGATTTGCAGGGCAATAGTAAGGAGTGTCATCTCCTGGTTTATAGATGTATTTTATGTAAATCTTGAACAGATTAACTGTTTTTAAAGCCCAATAAACTTAGAATCAGGCACTGACAGGCATGGCCTTCCTTATGAATAGTGATGGTCCTTGCATTAACAAACTAAAAATAATGCTATGAAAATGCTTAAGCTTTAACCTTGCAAAGGTCCTAACAGATGGATCATGTATCCCCATTGATTAATCATATTCACTTGTGCAGTGTCAGGTGGTTGCCCTTCTGATTTTGCATATTTGTGTCAATGTTTTCACTCACTCAGAATGAATTCAAATTATTACACCTGGTACAAGGCACTAGAGAATTAGGCCCTAAATCAGTAAGCACTATCACTTAATATACTTTTATTAGTTAAAATACAAATCTTCCTGCTTATAAGTATACCAGCCAGGCTGCTGAAAGGTATCAAGATGAAGAATGCACATGAAAATACACATTAAACACAATGTCTTTTTCACAGTTACTTAACTTTGCTATTATTTGACTTAATCTCTGGGGAATAAAACAATAATCTCTGTACAGCAAGCAGTGTTTTGAGGGAATTTTTAGCCTTCCAGTGTTCAAACTCTACAGTTTAATGTTCAGAGAGTAAATTACAACACATGCATGTTTTGTTCTTCAAAAAATATAATTAGGAACCTAGTTTTCATGGCAGTTAAAGCTGACAAATTTCACAGATTCAGTGTGTTGAAAATGTCAAGTTCTGTGGCTTGTGACGGATTAATAGAAAACTTATTTAAAAACTCTGCAAATTATTCATAGACTTTGAGTGTTCATCAGATTGCATTTTGCAAAGAATAAAAATTAGCTAAACTGAGTAGAACATCAATCTATAAATTGGGAGGTGTTAATATTTTAAATAATTGAAATAGTAGGTTTAGTGAAAAATTTTCACCTGAAACCAAATTAATTGTAAAATCTTTGAAATCTTAATTCTTCTTTTTCTTCCTCCTCCTCTTCTTTCTCTTCTACTTCCTTTTCTTTTTCTTTTTCCTACTTTGGAATCAAGCTTCAGTAAATTTAATAAAGTATTTTTATATAAATAGCTTGATTCAGAGGTCTTCTGAATGTCATTGTCTTTAAGAAAGAGTATCCCTTTTGGGCCTATGTGTGATTTTTCTGTATATGTCCTGAAATTATTCTGTTGATGATGCTGTATCAGCCATAAGAAGTGAAACTAAGTACAGCAATGTCACTTCAGGGAGAGCCATTTCAATGGCATTAGTTTCATGATCACAGAGGCAAGGAGGGCAGTGCAGGGTGCCCAAATAATAATCTGATTTGTGTAGATCATCTGATAACCTCTAGAGGTTATACCTTAAAATCCTGGCTGTGTGTAGATAGGTTGCAGAGGTCTTTCTGAGCCACAAAAGAGGTAAAATCTGACCTAAGTTTTTGTTCTGAATGTTTGGTCTAGCAGGGTTTGAATGCTTTGAAGCTGTTAAGTTTAAGTGTTGTGTCCTATGTGCCTGTCAAATATACTAATACCAGTTGTGTAATATAAAGTTTTCTAATGAAAATGTAACCACAGTAGCAAACTACCAACTAAGTGATCATTCTGGGGCCTAAGTCAACTGCTGATTTATTTAATTAGTTAACACCAGCAGGCAGTTTAGGTAGTAAAAGAAATCGCACCTTCCTGTCAGGTTCTGGCCAATGTTAGATGCAAGATTTAAGCAACTATTGAGCTGATGAACTACAACAATTGCTGTCTATCTGTATGTCATACATCTGTTGGTTTTATATTGCTTAATGACAGAAGGTTGAAAATAAGAAGCTGACTCATCCACAGCAGGTATAAAATATATAAATACAGGTATACTGAGCAGGAGTAAAGAGATTGAATTATTTGGCACTAGTGCAGTTGCCACTGGAATATATTTTTCTGTTTCTGTATTTGTTATTCAAGCAGGTAAAATTGGAGAGGGTTCAGAGAAGTGGCAGGACTGGAAAGTAGGCTGGTGTTCTGACTAATGCTGCTTCAGGGAGTTTACAAATTCCATGCCTAGTGGTCATGCTGCCTCCAGACTAGAAGCAGCATAGTTGTGTTTACATGATGCGTCATAGGCTAATTAGTAAAGCTGAGTGACAGTGCCAGTTAGCCCACCGTGTGTTCATTAGCCTGCTCACAGTTCAATTTGGACAAGACAGCGCTGCTTACAATTTAGGAAGGAAAGCATATTTGAGGACACCGCTGTCAGGGAATGAGTTTTCTGTTTATCCATAGTCTAAATGGCCTAGGGGTTGACACCTTTCTAAGACTTGCAGTGGCTTAGGCTAGATTGTTTATCTGCTTATCTGGAATTATGTTTATGGTAAAACATAACATGAGAAAGTGAGCCATGTAAATGTATTTCGGGTCAGATTCCCCACTAAAAACTGACTCTGCACCATTTTGGTGATATAAAGCATGAGTGGGACTTGGTTTTACTGGTCAATTGAAATGGGTTTAGAGCTGATTTAAGTCAGAGCACCAGTGGATGCCCATCCACAACACATCTCTGGCTCTGCGTTGCTGCATCAATCACGTATCCCATATTATGAAAATGCCACTATTAGATTTTTTTCTGTAAGTACATATAACATCTATTTGTATGTTTATATAGTTGCATATAACAAAGTATGTGTTTATAGAAATGCAGAATCCTTAATTTTTCAACTCATTGATGAGCTGTGGAGGATAGTAGAAGGTTTCAATGCCATAGTAAAAAATGGATATAAGCTTCACGTTCCTAAACACAGCAGACAGAAATGTATACACACTGCAAGTCATTAGTTCAAGCCCACCAAACATTCCCTAAGACAATTATCTTCTCTGCTATAAAATTTACTTTGCACAGTTCTCTAGAGCGTTGCTAATTGCTTTTCTTAACCCCAAAAGATTAAAGATTTTTAAAAGGAACATATAGACATGTACTGCCTCTAATTTCAAAGAGAAGTTTTATTAAGACAAGCTGGTATTATGAAACAAGATCATTAGAGGAATGTTTAATACAGGAAATATGTGGTCCCAATCCCCTAATGTCCCCCGATCTCAGGAAAATTGATTCAACCTCTTCTCGAAATGTTGTGCAGCCTCAAACACTTTCCTGTTTGGCAGCAGCTCCATGTCTTCTCATTGAGAATAAATATGACACTGTTGGCATTTGCTTCTCAAATCCTTTTCCACTAGGGGGTATGATAGACTGTAACTGTATTTCACAGTAAACCTCTTGTATGATACTGTAGCACTAAAGCATACAAACATGAGTGAGAAGAACAGGCAAGAGAAGTTCAATTAATAATTTATAAGAATTTAACTCATGTCATTCATAAATATAATAGTAAAGCTTGAAAGTGATATGGAGATTGCCATATTGATCCTGCTGTAGTTTTGTTTTTTTCAGACTGTTCATGTGCTGACAGGTAAAATACAACAAAAATGCTGGTCAATAAACCAGTTAATGAAAAGAAATAATTATAATTTCATTTCACACAAAGCATATTGTTTGTTCCAGTGCATGTTGGAATGATGTACCTTCCAAGCTTCATATGGGTAACATATAAACCCTTCTGGAGGGAGCATCATTAAATCAGCAAACAACCTTCAAGTTATTTCAGTGAAAACACTGTAATTACTTCATTGCTAGTAAACAGACTACAAGACAATAGCACGTAAGGGTGACAATTTGCAATATGCTTCAAATGTCTGTGTTTAAGAAACCCCCCAAACCCTCACCTAATATGGCTGAAGGCAACGTTATTGAAATTAAAAAAGCAGAGGTTCTGACAGTGAACAGAGGGGTAATTAGTCTGTAAATTTCAAGTAATATATTTAGCAGATCATTGAAACAGACATTACATTTTGCATAGGGACCATTCCCTGCTTATTACACTTGAAACCAGAATTACCTACCTTTACTGAAAAACAGTTTACCAAAAGTGTAAGCAAAAAGTGCTGTATGTGATTACAGTAATTTAGGCTGGCTACATTTTCAGAGCTATATTCTCTTATTTCTACTGATATAAATTCACTAGTCAGAAGAGGTTACTCGAGACCTATATTGAAAGGACAATACAATTAAAAAAGGGTTTTTTTAAATCTTAGATATAGTGTTGAATGCCTAGATACAATGTGCAGCTACCTGACATTTTTAATATCTCTGATAAGAGAAAAAATGCTATGCTGCATGTTCTCAATTCAGTTTATATATGAAGCAGGGTATTGCTGCTTATGTTTATGATCTGTTTCATCTGCACAGCTCACTGAAGGTTTGTGTGATGTAATCTGCTCCAAAGGAGGGATGCCTTTACTAACTGGCGGCATCACCAGGGATTTGTGAGATCAGTTTGTTTGCAATCCATCAGGTCATAAACAATAATGTGCACTTCAGTGAGCCTCACTCCTTAAAGCGATGTAAAGACACTTGCCATTAATATTAGCTACCTTCAGAGTGCTTGGCAGCATCAGGAAAAAGCAGCTTACTCTATCTTGATTTCTGCTAACTAATTTAAAGTTCTTTTCCAGGAAGTGTTATGGGTACATTATGTCTTACAACCTTTTCTCAGCCTGCACCTCCCATTAAAGTTCTCTTAAAAATTTATATCAATCAAATTATTATTATTATTTTGGTCTAATGTAGTCCTCCTACACATAATGAACAATGCCAAATTCCCCAGGGGGCAGCCATTCTTATTGAAATGTTTATTTATTGAGTGCTTTTTGCCAGAAAACTCCCATGAGGAAAATCTCCATTTTATGAGCTTCTGACGCAGTCTGTTCCCAAAACATCTAGCATAAAATACAATTTTGGCCATTAAAAAAAAAAGTTGCATTTTTTTTAAAGATAACCAAAAGAATAGTGACGTGCAAAAATTATGCGATAGAGACAGAGTGTTTCTATTATCCTATTACTATAAATATTCCAAGACCAGTTTTGTGTGGGGTTTTTTCCTTTAGTACATCTTTTTAACAGTATAGTCAAGCATTAATAACGACATTAAAATAACAATATTCCATGTCCTAATGTTAAACACTTAAGATTTCTCTCTCTCAGTAAGAGAGGAATTCACCAATATTTTTACAGTCCTCTGGCAAGATTTTTCTCACCTCATCTTTTGTTCTTCTTTGTGCCCCTGCACTTTCAAAAAGGCTCCATGGTACATTGACAATGCCTGTGGCAGAGAAAGAGCCATATCTTTCCAACTCTGAATTCTGTCATGTTCTTGAGTCAGCCAGATGGAGTCACTAGAGAATAGTCATAGGACAGTAGGGCTGGAAAGGAGCTTACAAGGTCATATAGTCCTGGCCCCCGCTCAACTCAGGATCATCCCTGACTAAACATTCCCAGCCAAGTGTCTATCTAGCCTGCCCTTGAAAACTTCCAAGGGTGGAGATTTAATAATGTCTCTAGTTGCCTGTTCCAGTGGTTGACCACCATTATAGTCAAGAAGTCCTCTTAATCTCCAAACTGAATTTCCCCTGCTGAAGCTTGAGGCCATTTGGTCCTAGTCCTTTCCTCAACAGTCACAGAGAAAAGTCTATTTCTATCCTATTATAACTGCACTTCAGGTATTTGAAGACTGTTATCACCTTCTCTTCTTCAGATTAAATAATTCTTGTTCTTTCAGCCTTTCTTTGCGAGTTTTGCTTCCCAGACTTATAATTTTTTTTGTTGCGATGGACCCTTTCCAAACTGTGCAAATCCTTCTTTAAAAACGACAAGCCCAAAACCGGACACAATAATTCAGTTGAAGCCTCATGATTGCTGGATAAAGGAAAAGAAACCTTCCCTTGATTTCCAAGTGACACTCCTGTTAATACAATCCAGTATGCTCTTAAATTTTTCTGCAGCAAGAGCACACCTTTGGCTCATATTCATAACGTGGCATTTAACAAGGTTCATGGCTTATGGGCTGAAGCCCAGCTGCAAGGGGTTAGAGGGTAATAGTCTGCCTGGTTAGGAGTGCTGGGCCAGCTGACAGGTATGATTGGCTGGCCCTGGGGAAAGTTAAAAGCTCCCAGAGAGATGCTGCTGGGGAGGAGGGAGGCTGAGAGGAAAGGCAACACTGAAAGACCTTGCCTGGGATAGGAGAGGCGGTGGGGGACAGAGAGTTGTTGATGTTGTGCCAAGCCTGCAGCCCTAGAAACTGGCACAAGCAGCAAGGAGAGTTCCTGCTTTTATATAGAAAATCATAGGGGTTAGGGTCACAAGCCAAAGGCAGGGAACAGGTAAAAGTAAAGAAACATCAACACCGTGGTAACAAACTCAGCACCTTAATTTTATCCCCACACCTCTGGAAGTGTCCCCAAACAAGCCTTTAGTTCCTACAGTATTTAAATAGCAGCCTGCAGCTGCCCCAAAGTCAGAGTCCAGCTCCTTCAATCTGTAGTCCTGGCTGATGGAGCCAGTGAGATTTCCAGCTCCACTGTGTGCTCCTCTGTCTAGGGCTGCCCAGGTTCCATGTGCATGATGCTTTCTCTTCCCCCTACTCCAGCCTCAAGCTTCCTCTTCATTTTTCTCAGATGTCCCAATTATGATTCTGTTAATGTGTTAGCAACATGCCCCCTGGTTCTTCCTGCTGTTATACACATGACATTAACATTACATTAGCCCCCTTTTAACTAGATGCTCCCCCACATCCAGGTAAAGTTACATCATGTGGTCCCTAAGCCACTTGGGAGGTCTCTACACTTGCTGTGCTCTAACTGGAGATTTCGGTGTGTGGACCCACACTGACTCTGGTAGGTTTGGGGAATTGCCTCTTGCACCCAGCCTTGATCCTACCCCAAGTACTTGTTTATCCTCATGTTTCCATCAGGCCATGAATCCCGCCCTGTGTTTCTTGATCCAGAAGCATCCTCTGGCAACACCCTGTTGGACCTGTTGGGGGCTGTATTAATGAGGGTTCTGTTGTAAAGCTTCTGCCAACATTTTGGCTGCTGATAAGCAGGCCTCCCTAGCTCCTGTGTCAGGCCAGGTTTTCTATCCTGTGAACAGGTTTCATCTGATTATTGTGTACTACAGATGTTGGTCTGCTTGCTAGCTCATATAACACCTCAGACAAACTGAACTCCTGCCACCTTTGTAACATATTCAGATGGATTGTTATATTTTTCTGCTATATTTACTCCAGAGATGACATCAGCAGGTAGGTAAATCTCCTGTCCAAACAACACCATATATAGTGTATATCTTGTAGATGACTGCACACTGCTCCGGTAGGCTATCACAAGATAAGGGAGTATCTTATCCCACTCCATCTGATTGTCTTTGCTCACAGAGGACAGCATGTCAACCAGAGTACTTGCCCCCATATTGAATATTTCCACGAATCCATCAGATTGGGGGTTATATGGTGTGGTGTGGGTTTTATTGATTTCCAAAAGGTCACATACATCATGAAATGGTTGAGATTCAAAATTTCTCCCTTGGGCAGTAATTTCTCAACAAATACTTTTGCCACAGCCTGAGTCTCCTGATCAGCAGGGAGCCAGGTTTTCTGTTTCCCATGCAAAAATGGAAAAAATATGGATTTTCCCTTTTAACTGAGAACAATGTGGATTTCTCATTTTAACAGAGAAACACGTGGATTTTCCACTTTTGCAAAGAGCTCTCTGCAGGTTGGGAGAGTTCCAGCCTGCAAGGGGCTCAGGGGAGTGGGAGGCAGGCGGTCAGGCAGGGGGTGCCATGTGCATGTATATGCACATGGCCGCTAGGCAACCTGAAGAAAAGCTGCTGCAGGTAAGTCTGGTGGTGGGAGGGAGGGAGGGGGAAACTGAGCCCCCATAGGGAAGGAGGGAGGGAGTTGGGCAGGGCTGGGGCTGCTGCCTAGCCAGGCAGTGTGGGGGGCTCTGAGCCCTGGGCCAGTATACGTGGTCAAAGGGCCTCGGCAGAGAGCAGGATGGAGCTGTGGGTAGCTCATCTGGAGAGTGCAGGATGGGTGGGGCTGGCTCCCTGCCACTGTGTGAGCTCCCAGGGGGGCAGTAGGGCACATGCCCCCCAGATTTGTACATAGGATGGGGGAAGGGTGCCTGTAAGCTCCCGGCCCTGCTGCCCTCTCCCCAGGGCCTCCACAGCCCAGTGGGCAGAACGTGGCACAGCAAGGCAGAGCAGGGTGAGGAAGCTCCTTGCCGCTGCAAGCCCCATACCGCCCTGGCAAAGTGCCCCTGCCCACCTAGCAGCAGTGGAGGTGGTAGTGTGGGGTTGTGCCCCTCACTGCTGCCTGGTGGGCAGGGAGCACCTCGCCAGGGTGGCGAGGGGCTTGCAGTGGTGGTACCAAGCTTCCCTGCCCTGCCTCACTCTGCCCTGCAGTACCATGTTCCACCTGCTGGGCCACAGAGGCAAGCAGGAGGCTACAAACGTGGGTCTCTGACCCTGTAGCCGTGGCAGCTGAGGGCCCCCTCCAGCAGGGCTGGGGGAAGGCAGGGGCTGTGGGGCAAGGGTCAGAAGTAGGGCCAGGGGGCTGAGAGTGAGGAGTGAGGGGCACCAGCAGGTGGTAGGGGGGAGACTGTGGATGGGGAGTGAGGGGCACTGGCAGGGGTGGGGGGGCTTCGGTGAGTGAGGGGCACCAGCAGAGCCCAGGGGGCTGTGAGTGGGAAGTGAGGGGCGCTGGCAGGGGTGGGGAGTAAGGGGCACCATCAGGGGGGCTATAGTTGTTGAGTGAGGGGCACTGGCAGGGCCCACAGGGGTGTGGTTTGGGAGTGAGGGGCCTGGACCAGTGTCCTTGTCAGTGAAGGGGGCACAGGGAGCTCTAATTTTTCCATGATAAAAACCCCAAAGCAAATACCAAAATATATAGGTATTTGGAATTTATTTTATTATATTTATTATAGTGATTGAGGCACTGTTAGGCTTCCAAATTGCTTTAAAATTGTAAATGTGTCAATAAAACATTGTGTTCAATTGATTACCTCTAGATAGATAGATAGATAGATAGATAGATAGATAGATAGATAGATAGATAGTGGCATTTCATTTTAATTGCAGATTTGGGAGTTTTTATCAGAGAACTTACAAAATTTATCAGGGAATTTGCAGTTTTTAAACAGAGAAAATCAGGATCCCTGCTGATTAGGGAGAAGATATACTTTTGCCCACTTGGAATAATAATCAGCCACTACTAAAACATAATTGTTTTTGTGTGATGCAATGAGCAGGGGACCCAGAATATCCATTGCTATCCTCTCCAGGGGTTGTCCAGTCTGAATGGAGACCAGGGGCACCTGGAATTACTCATCAGTCCTTTTGGGCATCACACATTTTGCATGTCCTGCACCAGTCCATAATAGATTTTCTCCAACCTAACTAGAAATACTTGGACTGGATCTTATGAGAGACCTTTTCCATGCACAAATGTCTCTCAGTATTAAAATCACATAGAACCTGAAGAATTTTTGGTATTTCCTTCTCTGGTACCACTATTTGAATAAGCTCAGGTCTTTTGGCAGCTTCTGGAAGTTTTTGCACCAGTACTCCTGGCCTAATACTTAGCTCAGGTCACACTGCCTGGTACCTCTCTAGGTGGGATGATGCTGTCTTTCTTCAGGGAACTCATTATCAATTTTATTTTTCCTTATTAGTTTTTCTATGTTAGCATCTTCCCATCGTTTTGTACAAAAATCTGCCAATCTTTTGGCTTCTGTTTTCGGGGTTGGTTCACCCATGGCTGTCTCAGCTCTTGACAGTGGCTGTATCCCCACTGCTTCAGCTTCAGGTTCAACTTCTGCTATGTGAGGCCTACAGGACCAGTCATCAGCATTCTGGTGTTGTTTCCCAGGGCAATGCACTATTTGGTAGTCAAACTCAGACAACTCTTCTAACCATCTAGCCAGTTGTCCTTTGGGTTGTTGGAAATTCTGTAGCCATGGAGAGATCTGTGATCTGTTCTTAATGTGAATCATCTCCCCAGGCGGAAGTATCAAAAATGTTTGGTAAAGGTCACCACAGCAAGCAGTTCATTTCATGTAGTTACATATTGGTGCTCACCTTTGTTTAAAGCTCAGTTTGCATAGGCTAGTACCTTTTCATGGCCTCCAACTTACAACAAAACAGCTCTTATACCAACGTCACTTGCATTAGTGTCCAACAAGAAGGGTAACTGAAGGTCAGGATACTTTAAGATAGGGGATGACATCAACTACAGCTTTAGCTCTATAAATGGGGTGACCGTACATCCCAGTTTGGCCAGGACACTCCCAGATTCCATAGACTGGTCCAGGCTGGTTGGTCAAAAGTCCTGGGCCAGAATGCAGCGGGGAGGCAGAATAGCATAATGCACCAGGCAGGCGGCTGGGTAGGCGCCACTGCTGCTGTATGGGAGAAAGGCAGGTGGACTAGCAGGTGCCACCCTGCCTGAATGTGGCATGTCCCTGCTCCTGCATAGCAGCAGCAATTCCTGCCATGCTGCTCCACCTCTCTGCTGGACTGTGGCCCAGGACTTTTGACCAACTTTCTGGGACCAGCCTACAGAATCCAGGGGTGACCCAGGCAAACTGGGCATTTGGTCCCCCTATCTATAAAGGCATCTTGACATTTCTTGGTCCAAATGAGCTTACCCTTATTGGAGAGCTTACATAAGAGGCTTGCAGTGTAAGCAAAATCTACCACAGATCTTCTATAGTAGGAGGCTAAATTCAAGAACCTGCATAGTTCTGTTACCATTTCAAGGTACTAGCCAGGTCTTAAGAGCCTCCACTTTCTCTGGATCTGGGCATATCCCCTCCATGGAGATCACATGATGCAAAAAGTTCATTTCCCTACAGAAAAGATGACATTTGGCAGGTTTCGTTTTCTAAGTTGGTTTCCTTCAGCCTCCTTTCAGTTTCTGTAAGTGCTCCTGAAAAGTTTGGCCTACTTCAATGATATCATCCAGGTACACCAGGCAGGATGTCCCTTGAAAATCTGCTAATATGATATCCAGCAGTCTCTGAAATGTACTAGGAACATTATATAAAACAAAAGGCATAACATTAAACTCAAAAAGTCCCTTCTTAGTATACAAAGTTGTCTTAGTTCTCTCCTCTGGGTGCAGTTCCCCTTGCCAGTACTCTCTAGCCGGATCAAGCGTGGATAACCATTGAGCTTTGGCCAGGAGGTGTCTAGCGTGTCATCAATTCAAGGTAAGGGGTAGGCATCCTTAACAGTAACATCGCTCAGTCTATGATCATCCACACAGACCTGCACACCTCCCCCTTTTCTTCTGTATCAGCACCACAGGGGCAGCCCATGGGCTGACAGAGCGCCTGATGATGCCTCTTTCCTCCATCTCTTGCAGCTGCTGATCAAACTCCTGCTGGAAATGGATAGGTCATCTTCTAGGACCCCGTTTGACAGTTTTGGCATGGCCAGTATTAATCTAATACTTTGTTAAGCCTGTATGCCCTAGGTAGCAGTCTCCAAGGCTGGGTACATCTGCATATTCCAATAGGACTTTTTGCACTTCCCTCACTTGCTCAGGCTCCAGGCCAGAATGACTTGACTTGAACCCGTGTTCCAATTTTCCTGCATTCCATTGAAGGTTATCACCGGGATCTCTAAGGTTTTGGCTCTTGTCTGATTTCAGTACTTACAGCAACCAATCTCTCTGATCCAGGGTCCTCCTGCATGACAGTGACATCTGTCTCAGATGTCCCAATTATGATTCTGTTGATGTGTTAGCAACATGCGCAGCCATTCCTGTGGCTTTTACCCATTGCAATCCCCACTAAGAATCCCAATTCGTCAGTGAACTTAGGTTCTAATAAGCCCTCCTCTTCTTCATGGCACCATCTCTTCAGTTTTTTGGTGATCATCTCGCTTCTAGTAGGTATTGCTAGATTTTTTTTCCACTACCACTTCACATGTCCTCATTTGATCATCTGTGGTATACAAGGGGAAGTGCCTCCGTGGAAAGTAACATGAACAGTTTTCAAAATGTATAGTGACTTGACAATTTTTTTGGGAAGTTGGTGCCTAACAAGTTATCTTGATTAGCGTCCTTTGCTACGGGAATTTTACATAGCGGCTGTAGGCCTTGGAAGTTGATGGTTGCACCCCACTGTCTTAGAATTGGAAGTGCTTCTCCGTTGGCTGCATTGACCACTCACCTAGAGGGTTGAAGGCTTCTTTCTGCCTCTGTTGTAGCTTGCTCCCATACCCAGCTTTGTGCAATGGATACCTAGGCACTAAAATCAAGGAGGAACTGGCAAGGAACTTCTCCTAGCTTTCCCTCCAGGTAGCAAGGGGGAGTTCCCACTTTTGTATAGAAAATCATAGGGGTTAGGGTCAAAAGGAGGGAACAGGTAGAAGGTAAAGAGATATCAGTACTGTGGTTATATACACTCAGCACCTTAATTTCCCCACACATACCTCCAGAGATTTCCCTAAACAAGCCTTTAGGCCCTAACTCAAACAGCAGCCTGCAGCTGCCCAAAGTCTGAGTCCAGGTCCTTCAGTCCATAGTCCTGGCTGACTGAGCCAGAGAGATCTTCAGCTCCCCTGTGCACTCCTCTGTGTAGGGCTGACCACGTCCCATGTGCACACTGCTTTCTCTTCTCCTTACTCCAGCCTCAAACTTACTTTTCCTTTTCCCTTTGCCCCCCCCCCCGGGGGGGATTTCTGGGAGTTGTAGTCCAAATTAACAGCTATCACAGCTCTGCAGGCTCATCCCTGGTTCCTCCTGCTGTTACACACATTACATTCATATTACAGTGTTTTGTTTATTCTGTTTAGTTTGAGGTAGGAAAGGGGGAAGGCTGGCTCCTGGGCCTGGCTAAAGGAGTAACAACCCGCTACAAGCATGTTCCTTTTCACCACAGAACATAAGTCTCCCTCCTTGATGAAATCCTTATGCCATCCTGGGTGTGGACCCAGGGGTACAGATGTTTATTTATTGCAGTGTAATTCATTATATAGTCCCTTGATTACCTCTGATGTTTGCTACATGTGTAGGATTTAAGAATCCATGTTGGGAACAGCCTAGGTCAAAATAATGGAGGAAGATTATTTTAATCAGAAAGTGCTGCAAGACCCTTTAACCCTTCCCATCCCTGGCCCTAGTTTTAACATCTACTTGTTCTGTGATCCTGATCAGCTGCTGAAACTCTTTGGCTATATTAACATGGCAAAATACAGGACCATGCAGAGAAATCTGTGCTAGCTTTAAATGACTAACGTGTGTAGCAGAAAAAGTATAGCACAATACTGCCCATGGTACTAAGTTCTGTTGAGAAATAAGGTACCCAGGCAGAGTCCTGTGGTAATGCAGCTATACTGCTTCCTGTATTAGGCTATTAATTCAGAAGTAGCTTGGGCAGTAGTAGTTATGGCACTCAACTCTACTGTGTAGGCACCCATTATGACTCAGTTGTGGAGATTTTCTCATGTGAGCATGAGTATTAATTCCATGTCTTTGCCTACCACTGTTGACTGTCCAGTACAGCCTGAAGACAGAGGTGAAAAGGTGACCTTTGCACTACCCTGATGCTGGCTTTGTGCTAGATTGGTCCCCCAGGGCATGTCTACACCAGATTAGTACCGTGCCAGTGAGGTCATTGAATTGGCTATTAGATAAAAGCTCCAAAAAGCCCCATTGAAGCACCTGATCTGTGCAGATCCTGTGGAGCCGGGTTGAAGCAACATACTGCTTCTTCCAGTAAAGTGCAGTTTTTGGGGTGAGGGGTTTAACATCTGCAAGCAACCAGTATTGGTACACACAACTACTACTACACTAAGACAACCACGTTACTTCCATTTTATGAGGTAGCAGATAGGGAACAGGTGTGGGACTGAAGTGGTGTGCATGTACACCCAGTGTTATTTAGGGCATAAGCATTTATGAACAGAAAACCTGAAGTCTTGCCTCTTAGACCATCATCAGGGGATAAGAAATGGCAGAGAAGCAGCTATATCCATTATATGCTATCGGAGGATATTCTTGCCTTGGGTCATCTTCTGTTAGGTGCCTGTCTCAGCTTTAAGGCTCAAATTTGTTGGTGGCTTGAACACTTGCGAAGCAATTTGAGAATCTTAGATAAAAAACCTTATACAAGATAAGTATTATAGTCTAAATTGCTATTAAATGCTGCTTATACAAGATTTATAAGCATTTAATACTTATTAATCCAAGAGAAGTTAATTTTAATAAATCGATACCTGGATTGTCATTTTGGCAATAAATCTTTCTAGTATTTGAAGAAAAAGGATTGATTAATGACATTCAGGTTAATTCAGAATAAAACACATTGGATGCATTTGAAGCAAGGCGATAGCAGCCAACATTGGCACTGTGCCAACAGGCATCCCACCTCGGAAATGTTAAAGTAGCTGTGCAGCTATTGCAATCCTAATAACCATCATATTGTTTCAGTATGTAACAACATGATCTATAGCTCATGCAATGCCAGTAACTGAAATATCCTAGCCCAAATTCTGACATGGTACTTCTGGTTTTCTGCTGCAGCTTTGAAAACTATTTATAATATTCCCAGATTCATTTTCCAACACCATAACTGTATAACTAATTTTATTACTAGGATTTTAAAGGTTTTCTGGATTTCTTTGAAGTGCTCACATACTGAAGTGATGAACCCTATAAAATGCTGATCAGATGGAAAGGCAACACCCCCCCAGTCTATCCTATGTAGTGTGGGGAGTGGCCTTTTTTCCTGGGATCTCTTGATATATTTAATAACCTTTACAGCAGCAGGACATTGGCTGCTGCGGTCTGATCTGCTTTACCTGTGGCAGGCTAGGGTGTTATGTTTTGTGTTGTGTCAGAGTTGACTGTTTAATTTTGCTAAAAGGTTAGCTTTGTATAGGATGGTTTGGATAGGAATGATCCTTCCTCTGGCCAGGAGTTGGTCTAGATGATCTCTTGAGGTCTCTTCCAGCCCTACTACTCTATGATGCTATACCATGGATAAATAGTGAGGCATAGCGTCGTGTGCAAGCGTCGTGTGTAGGGATGTTGCTCTTGAGTTCTAATTCCAGGTCTCATGCCAATTCTTTCTGCAGCCTTTAAGCAGTCTTAAAATCAGTCTGTTTTCTCATTTACCAAAGTTTGACTTTTACTTATGTTACCACAGATTACTTAGTTTCAAAATAAAAAAACATGATAGCACATAAATGTTAAATAATATTACTTTAGGCAAGGTAAAGACCCTATTTCAAATTACATAGCAACTTTTCAAATTTCATTCCTTCATATGCAGCTGCCATAGAAGGTCAAAGCATGTTTTATGTATGGTGCCACTTAATATACTTTACCATTAATTCAGGGTTATTTATATTTTGTAGCACAAATATAACTATTCTCAAAGTTTATATGATTACTAATCAAGGAGATCAAATAGCATATGTAATATGGGTAAATCTTTATCTTGATGCCAAGTTTCATGCTTATTATACTGTTCTATATTGAACATGTACTTTAAGTTCTAAAGAGTTTTGTTTTCTGGAAAGTTTGAAAAGGGATAATGTGTTTGTTAATTATAAGGTTTTTTCATAATATTTCAGTGATTTTTAGTCACTCTTCATGATAATCCTTGTAATTAAAATCTGTTTTCATAAGAATATTATCCTGTCAAGAGATAGAGTTATGGGGAATGCTTGTTACTGCAAATACTGATCTATTTTTTCTTTTTAAAAAATCCAGAGACCTTTGTTTTGGCAAATACCTTGGACCAGATCCTATTTTGATTTCTTCCTGTCTAAGCCTATATGGTCACACTAAATAATCTGCATCTCACCTCAGGAGAACGATCCTGCTCTGCCAAAGCAGGGGTATACTTTATGCATACTCTTTGCAGATAGCCTATTTTCTTTTCAGAGCTTGTACCTACTGAGCAGGGAGTCAATGAGGGGCAGTCAATACAAAATGCCGGCAGGGTGGAGGAAAGGATGCATTCCTGTCCCTCTGGCATCTGTCTCAGAGCTGCACATTACATTACATGGCTTCCTTACTGGAGGGCACAGAGGACCTACAAACCCTTGGCACAGTACCCTAGGGATTAAAATAGTGGCCAAGGAAATGGAGACTTACTAAATTGTAGGTTCTGCTCAGCTGAGGGAGTTTGAACCCCAAGCAAGTGCCCTAAGCACAAGTCTCTGGTCTAAGCAGGAATGACTTAGAATTTACACGTCTCCTCTTGAAGCTGAACCACTCGACAGAAAGGACTGGAACAAGCATGGGGTCAGCGGAGCATGACTCGGTAGTCCAGCGATTAGGGCACTTCCTTAGGAGATAGGGAGCCTTGGATTATGTGCTTAATGCTCTTAATGCATTGGCTATTCAATGCAAAATACATGAAATGATGACGACTCCTTATCTCTCTCTCTTTCTTTTCACTTATGTGCTTAAGGTTAAGATGCAGGTGCATTACAAAAATAGACACATTAATGGCCTTCTAAAGATGCAAGATGAGTGGAATAATATTGCGCTTAGGTGGCTTGTATCTAAGGTTAAGTCTGTGTTTCTGCTAAGGAAAGAAGCCTGTTTGCTCTAATCAGCATGTAACCAAGCTTGGAAAATTAAGCTATTTCTGTGGACAACTTCCTTCTGAGCCAATAAGTAACTTAGCCCTGCCCACTTGTTCCCACTCAGCATGCCACCCCAAATTAAGCAGCACAGATGGCATAGAGCAGCCCTGAGCCCACACATTGAGACAAAAAGCCTGAGAGTGGTGCTAGAGTCTGGCTGATTTTGCTATTCCTTATCAAGATAATTAGTAGCTAAATTTACAAGTGGTTCGTGGATTTGTAGATTTTAATGCCAGAAAGACTGTTGCAGTCCTCTAATCTGACCACTTACATAATACAGGCCGTCAAGTTTCCCCAACTGATTCCTGCATCAAGTCTACCACTTCTGGCTGAAAGATATTCAGCCTTATTTTAAAGACTCCAAGTGATAGATAATTCGTCCCTTCCTAGGCAAGCTGTTCTAGTGGCTAATTATCCCCACTGTTAAAAAAGAAAAAAACAAAACACGCTATTTCACCAGTCTGAATTGTCTAGCTTCAGCTTCTAGCTACTGAATTGTGGTATGTCTTTGTCCACTGCATTAAGTAGTTTTTTGTTTTATAAAATCTGTTCCCCATAGGGGTACTGACAGATCATAAGTAAAGCATAACTAAATGGTGCTCCTTTGTCCTCTCACTGGAAGGCAGAATATTTAGACATTTTTATTATTTTATTATTTAGACAGTTCCATGGATGCTCTGTGTTATATTTGGGTAAATAACTTGCTGGCTTTGGGCAACTTATTTATGTGAACTTTGCAAATGTGTCTAAAGAAGCAAAAGGAAAAGTAATATTGTCATAGTGTCCATTTTCACTTATTTTTTAAACTAGTTTTTATACCACATTGTGCCATATGTATGTCTTGGTTCTGAGTCTCATTTTAAATTGTTTTCTAGTGTGATGAAAGGAGCGGTGACCTTCAGAGTACACTCAAATCTCCAAAACATTTCCACTGCAGATGTTACCAAAGCAGCAGGTAAGAATTTTTACTGTCCTGCACACTCTCCTTCCAAAAAATCAAGGCCCACCCAATTTTCGGTTTCATTCCGTTTAGAAGACAGCATCAACAACAACAACAACAAAGGAAAGGCACATTCTCAAAGGGGGATTGACATCTAATGAAGGAGACGGTTGAGGGGTGAATGGCACATATGGGAAATTGAAGTGTAACATCTCCGAGTCAATTAAAACTGCCTGAGACTTCATTGTTTATAGAGGAACTGGATTAAACAGAGATGTAGACATGGCCTAGCATACTGAAAACCCCCTCAGTGGTGTGTTTCACAGAGGAAAAATAGAGACTAGAGTATTATAAAATGAGAATTTGACATCTATGACTTAAAAAGAATGACATTTTAAGGAATAAAAGCAGCATTTTTGTAATTAGGCTTTTAATTGTGAATCCAAAAAAGGTACAAATATACTTTTATCTCTAAGTTACTTTGACAGTTCACACAAGCCATAAATCATGGGAGACATTGTACATCTAAAGTATACAGCTTCAGCGTAAAGGCCCTGAAGTAGGCTTATCATAGGCTTGGATATCAGTTGCATTATGAAATGTAGTTTGTGAATACAAGATATCATTTCTATCAAATAGCTGAAATGGTAATTGATTTGCTTACAAATTACCTTTATGGATAGTTTTTGATTCCTAAGAATAAATTAATCAAATTGTATTTTTAAAGTAGGGATGAAAGAGCTCAGTTTGGATAAACAAATGGAAAAAATAATTCCTAGTTTAAGCCCAACAACTTTTGTGCTATTACCCAAGAGATGCATTTAATTCTTAATCATGAGATGTCCAACAGTCCTAGTTGGTCTGCTTTTAGGACCTGGTCTAATGATGTCTGAAATCAATAAACATTTAATAAAGTTCTTATTCATGAGCCAGAAGTTCTCAGTATTTTGGAGATACTTCGCAATCTACGCTACTGTATTGACTTGAATCCAAGGCAAGGTCTTTTGTTCCACTTAACATGGGGTGGGAAAGAACACTGTCTTGGATTCAAATACAGTCGGGGTCAGATTGCTGATGTGACTCTGACTCCAGGTGTGACCTATGTTCATGGTCAGGATTGCAGCCAATTCCCGGCTACCTGTCCACCCCACCATAGCCTCTCTACCCCACTTTCCCAGCTGTCATCTCCATCTCTGCCACCTGTCCTGCCACCTCTGCCTCCCTGCCTGCCTCCCCTTGCTACTTACCCTGCTCCAGCCTGGACCACATGGCTGTTCTAGTCCCAGCCCAGCTACACAGCAGCTGAGGTTGGGACTAGGCCAGGAGTGGGTGGGACTGAGGCTGAAGCTGGTGCTGCAGCTGCTGCAACATAGCATGTCTAGGGCTGGAGAACCATGTGCCCCATGTTCCAAGCTAGAGCCAGAGCTGGAGAGCGAGTGGTGGTGTGGGGATAAGCAGAGGGGAAGAGGTGGGGGGGGGCAGGCAGCAAGACGGGGGGCAGGCAGGGGACCAGGCACTGGCAGGAGAGGGAGTAGGTGGTATGGGGGCTGCAGTGGTGGAGACAAATTTAAGACCATCCAATAATTAGATTCTAGACATGGAAAATTTATAACCAAATTTTATAAATTTTCCATGTCTAGAACCTAATTATTGGGGGGGGGGGTCATATTAAACTCAGCACCATCATGGATTTGGGTAAATAAGGTAATATTTTGGAATTTTTTGCACTTTATAACTTAAATTTAAAATGTTTGAAAATCTCTTGGGGCAAACCCTTCAAAAACTTCATTTACCAAAGCAAATATGAGTTGAGGTAATTCATGTTTTCAGGAGAGGCACTTCACTGTTTTGACTTCACAGCTAAATACATTAGTATGTGACTTGATACTATTGTGTAATTTTATATAAGTCTTGGAATTTTAAAACCAGACCCCATTTACAGCAGAAGATTAGTCTGAGGGCCCTGGCAGACGTTAAAATCATGGCATAATAAGAACTGATTCCCAATCCCAACAATTGTACATCTTGCCATGCCACATGGGACCAGTCCCAATCACACAGGTATTTTAATGGGAACCCAATTGGAGTTGGTAAAGTTCCCATTCAGGGTAACCCAGGGGCTCCCCAACTGGGGAGTTAAACCCTCCCTCGTGTCTAGCAGCCTAGTCAGGCATAGATAGGTCCAGCTGGGTGTCTATCAGACTCTGCAGCTCCTGGGAAAGCTGTGGGGCAAGGAAAACACTGTGCTGGGTGTGATCCAGCACCTCAGTGTGCCTTGCCCCACCAGCAGCAGCAGGGTAAAGCAATCACCCATGTTGGATCGTGGCTCACCCCACAGCTTACCATGACCTGAAACCTAGCTCAGTGGATTCTCTGCCTGTGCCTCACACCTGAAAACTATGCAAAGCTTCAAAATGTGACTGTCAGCCTGCTAGCAGAGAGGGGAGCCAATCTTCTGATGGGCCTCTAATGCCAGGAGGTGCATTCACATATTCAGTTAAAGATGCAACGAAGACCAGCCACAAACATGTTCAGCATATTTTCCACATATCTTGTGGGGCATGTTTGTGACTGGTTTCTTATTTTGTTGCATCATTAGTTTCCTAAATAGGGAAAATTAATATGGCAGGTTACTGTTTTGGCACAGTTAACAGGTAAATCATGCCATAAACGTAATGTTTGCCAGGGCCCTGACAGGAAAATTCTCTCTAGCATGGCCTTGGAAACAGGAAAATATTTATGAATTCAGGCCCTCAGATACCAGACTGCCATAAAAAGATCAGTTCTTTTATTGTTGAATCATCTATCTCCCAATGATGTCTCAGTTGCTACATAATTTAGCCTTACCTGGTTTTTACATTCAGAACATACACTATATAACCAGGGGGCACAAATTCTATCCTTTTCCTCCTTTAAACATGATATGAACAAACCAAGTGTGTTAGGATTCTCTGCTCAGTCAGGCTACATCTGGTAGATGGCTACAAGGCTTATACTAATCTGATGTGCAAAGGGAAATTTACCAAATCTTCTACAAGTATAGACAAGCAAGGATGAGAATAAAGAGAGGTTTCTGTGTCTTGGGAGGTATCCAATTTCTCATTTCTCTTAGTATACATGTAGAATCCATACTATTAAGAGAGAAAGCTGTTTGGGCCCTATTCTTGCCAATGAAACCCTTTCTAGATAACCCTTCCTCTGAAATAAGAACAGTATGCCACACTGCACTTCCTGCAGGTATTATAGCTCTCTAATGGCAAGCATTCTTAACTTGTCTTATACTATTGGTGAGCTCAATTATGGAAGATTGGATAAGAGAATAATTTAACATTCCAATTGTTTTTATAAAATGTTTTCATGCAGTTTGTTTTCTCTTCCAGATGTTAACTTTGTAAACTATGTACTGCAATGATACAGTTCAAATCAGGATTTTATTAATGTCATTTACCTGACATATGTTTATAAAGACATGTACCAAGTCACTTTTGTTTTCAGACTCCAGTCATATCTATGTTAAGGCTGTGAGGCACAAAGATGCAATGTAGTTTAACCTCTCAACATTTTTGACAATGCAAAATAAATCTGTAAGTAAAGGTGTTGGTTACAATGTCACACAGTCACCTGGTAATACAGTTAAAGAAATGTATTCCTCTTTTGAATTTTAAGATTAGAAAATAAATAATTGGAAACAATTAGTAGCAATAGAATAATGTTTCTTTCCATATGGAACTGCTCCATAGCCAGTACATATTTCAAGTGTATTCATAATTGATCTTTGTATAGAAATGACTTGTGGGAATTATGTTTCTTTATTTTCTTTCAATCTGAAAATTATATAAAATGTTTATAATTGTATCTTCTAGGGATTAATTCTCTTCATGCTCCCTTAATTCTAATGTTAAGGGGAAGCTTAGATGTCCTAAAACTGCAGTATGAAGTAAATCTATTCTTGTAATGCTGAAGGAAGACAGTACAGAACTCTATTGATGTAGTCTGTTTTCCTTATGTATACATGCTAATAGATCCCATCAAATACTCAGATATTAATTTTATATAATTTTATATATTTTTATTTTTTGAATCATATTGGGTGAAGCATTTCATTATTACAGCATCTTCATCTGTTATTATGCAAATATTTGCTTCTTGGGCACCCTGCCTAATTTTCTGTCTTGCTTTTGAATAGAAGCTATTTGGGCATGTTATGCTATTGGGAGGAATGTATGTGCTGAAAAAGCTTGGACTAGATCTATCTCCCTCTCTGTGGTGTCAAGGTAGAGTTAACTCCATTGATAAAAACTGACATTAGGAATATTAAAAAAATATCAAATTTTAAAACTCCACTTCAATGTTCTTAAATATCCAGATTTACTTGAATCCAAGATGATGTTTTTCTTCCCTATTCAATATGGCAGTCCTACCTACTGGATTCGAGTACTAGCTTGTGGGGGGGGAGGGGAGGAGGAGGAGGAGGAAGGAGTGGCTGCTGGGGCTTCAACTCCAGCCCCAACCTGGGTTTGGGATTAGAATCAAAGCCTCAGCTGCTACCTCCCAAACATGCTGCCTCTACTTTCTCCACCTGCCACATGCTGCCTTGCCTGCCACCATTTACTTTCCATTGTGGCTCCATCTCTCTCCAGCCCCACTTCAACCTAGGGCATAGAACATATGGTCACTGTGGTCCCTACCTGGCCACGCAGCAGTGGCAGTAGGAGGTTCCAGGGGGTGAAGACACTGTTGGGGTGGGAAAGTGCCAGAGGGGAAGGTGGGGAGCAGATGCATTTAGGACAATCTTCCAATAATTAGATAAGAATATAAGAATATAAAATGCCATACTGGGTCAGACCAATGGTGGTCCATCTAGCCTAGTATTCTTTCTCCAATAGTGGCAAAAATGGATGCTATAGAGAGAGAGCATTAAACCAGATATCTCTGGAGTGATCTATTCCCTATTCAGTATCCTCCCTGGCATCTACCATTATTGGTTTAGAGATGCCAGAGGCAATATCTCCAACAATTCTTTTCAATAGCCATTAATAGCTATTTTTACAAGGAAAAATATAACAAATTTATCATTTTTTCATGTATAAAATTTAATTATTGGAGGGGTCATCTTCAATTCCAAGTTGTAAATATGGTATATTAAAACTCTCAGGTTGTATTGTATCTCTCAATAGACATGTCCCTTATTTTTTCAAGAGTATAAAATAACAATTACATGATATGCTAATATTTAAAAAGATTCTACCTAAAATGACTTCCTAAGAACCTTAAATGCTTTTAAAGAATTTCCCTTAGTTTTAGGAAAATATATTTAATGAATCTATGTGAATCTCATAATGGGAATACTGGAGCTGATCTTCTACTGCTTTATACTTGTGTGAAGTGAGTGCAAAGCGGATGTAAAATACTGTCATTTTCATTGATATAGTTTTATAGGCCCTTGACTTTCTTTGATTATGCAAGATGAATGATAGTAGAGAAGATATGATTTCTAAGTTTTACCATGTAGAACTTTGCCCTGCTAAGCTTCATGAAACCAGCAGTACATGCATAACTCTATTATGGTAGGACAGGAATGCTGAACTTATAATGGTCATCATGCATAGACTCATCATCGTGGTAATGGGAAGGCAGACATGAAATCAGCTGTGTATGTGAGATTACATATAACAAAAAGCTCTACATTGATGCAGCCTGTGCATTATAGCAAAGGAATAATATTATATTGTTATCTTTAAGGATAACATTCGGGTGAGGGAAAATCTAAGGAGAAAACTGCTGAGTGTTACCATAAAGGGAAGTTGACGTTAAATAATAGTGCGTAAGCCAAATATTATGGTAATAGGAGAATTTACATGAAAATTGTTGTGTGTGCATTGTCCTGGTACTATGGTGCAGAGAATGCTGATCTGAAACAAGTTATGCTAGTATATTCTGAGCACAGTGATATTTGCATAACTGATATGCAGTCCAATATAGGAAAAATTTCTTTCTTTGTAGAAAATTTACTCTTACCTATTTTATGTGAGGGATATTATTAAAATATATAAATGAAAATAGTTGTGTGTTCTCAATATTAAAATAGGGGACCTGAAGAAATATTCTGAAAATAGTGCAAATGTTCAAAAATAACTTTTAATTATAATTCTTCTAACTTTTAATGAATTTAATGATTTAATTCATCTTAAATTAGCATCTCCCTTCCTGGTAACTACTCCAGGTCTAGAAGGTATAGTACTTTGCAGCTTTGATAGTGGTCATTACCTATGGCTCAGCTGGTGAAGAGCTAAATCACTTAACTAAGTAAGCTCTGCCTTGATCAAGAATCATTGCTCTACCATCTTTTCATACTCATTCTGAAAAAATACATAACAAAACTCATTTTCCAAAAAAATAGATACAAAATAAGCTCTATGTCCATTATGAAACATACAAGATAATTTGGCTACAAATATTTTATGATAAATATTGCAGCAGGTATTGAAAGGATTGCAGTATTGCTAATCAAATTTAAGATGAATAAACCCAAAAAATAGCTGATGCCTTGGATCAGGGCTGTGCAACTTCCAAGTGGCTGGTGACATTGCTGGGAAACCAGAATTATTGCCCAAGCCATGATCTGAGCCAGGATCACAATCACTGCCACCCCTCAGAGGGTTAGCCTCCGGAGGCCACATCTGGCCTACCCCAAAAGTATCAGGACTGTGCAGATGTCTTCAACAAAAATAATGCAAAGGGCCTTCCTCTCATGCTGGAATTATGATTGCCTTATTGACCTACAGCCTAGGACAAAGATCCTGGTGGGATGCCATGTCAGAACCAGAACTTGCTACCCTCTGAGAGTACCTTCAGGAAAATCTAACCTCAGGGTTTATAAGAAAGCCCACCTTCTCAGCAAGGGTCCCCCATCCTATTAATCAAAAAGAAGGATGGGAACTTCCACCTTTGTGTGGAATATAAGGCCATAAATGAAATTACCAGTTACATGTGTAACCAGTATCCCCTGCCTCTCATCCCAGAGCTGTTCGACTGCCTAAAAACTGCACATATACTCACAAAGCTTGATTTCTGAGAAGCATGTAATCTGGTGTGAATAGGGACTGGCAATGAGTGGAAAACTGGCTTCTGGGCTCAGTATGGGCACTACAGCCACTGACAGACATGGGGAAAAAAAGAAAATGGCGCTTTACTGGAAGAGGCATCGTATCAGTTTGACCTGGCTCCTCAGCATCTGTATAAATTGGTCACTTCAGGGGGGGGGGGGGGGGGGTTGGCACTTTTATCTAAAGCTGATTCAATTGGATAAAAGTGCCAAAAAGCCTTGCTGAAGTGTGCAATCTATATGGAGGTTGGGTGAACTTGGTCAAACTAATGTGATGCCTCTTTTGGGGTTATGCAGAGAGCTGAAAGTAAAGCGCTGTTGTTGTTTTTTCCCCCACATCTATAAGAAACCTTTGAGTATTTAGTTATGCCCTTTGGGCTCACCAACACCCCAGCCACATTCCAGGACTTCATTAACAGCATGCTTTTGGACCTGTTTGACCAATTCATCATTGCTTACCTCGATGACAGTCTGATCTTCTAAGAAGACCCCAACCAACACTTGTCTCATGTCCAGAAGTGCTGGAGAGACTGTGCTAACATGCCTTTCACCAAGTTAGAAAAATATGCCTTCTTTTGAACCTCCACTGACTTCCTTGGTTTTATCTGGTTTTATCTTGTTGTTTTGAGTGCTTAAAGGTAGACCCTCTGAACGTTCAGACTGTCCAAGAGTAGAAGTGTCAAGGAATTTCAGAGGTTCCTAGGGATCACCATTTTTTACTGGTGGTTCATTGCCAACTTTGCCTGGGTACTGGCCCCTCTCACCACGTAGCTCTGTAAGAATGTTCAGTTCCACTGTTCTATGGAAGCCCAATGAGCCTTTGAATACATGAAGCAGGCTTTGCCCTTTCAGCTGGAAACTGGATTTATGAGTCTCTCCCTAAATTGAGTCACCTAACCCTCTACTTCTGCTGTAGACCTGTCAATCACCTCCTGTATCTGGGGTGGACAGCCATTTTATTTGAGGCCCCTTTGCCATTGTAAGTCTGTTCAAGGGGCTGGGGCTGGCCAGCTGACCCTGGGCTCCCTCTTCCCCTCAGTAGCTGGGCAGGGGCCCATTGCACTAGGCAAAGTAAATGACTGTTTTTGCTAATTTTGGGTTTCATCTCTGGTTATATTTGGCCCTACCCACTAGTTTTGACAACCCAGCAGCCATGGATTAGGTACATCCCATGTGTGAGGTCCAAGGGGATTGAAACAATATCTGGAGAAGGCAAAAGAGGCTTATAAACAACAGACTGGCCAACACTGCCAGAAAGGATTTGCCTATTCAGTTGGTAGGTAGGACAGAAGGTATGATTATCATCTGAACAACCTTTACACAGACCGACCTTCATGAAAGCTAGATTACCACTACATTGGCTCCTTCCAAATAATTCAATAAATTAATCCAGTAGCCCTTGAGCGGCAACTTCCACAACTGGTAAAAAGGGTATTCCACAAATGGTACCACTGTTCATGCTATATACAGAAAATTTGTTCCCTTATCAGTCCCAACCTCCCATAATAGTCCATTGTCAAAAGGAATACCTGGAGGACCAGGCATCCCATGAGGACCATCTGGGAAAGCCTGGGCCAGCCCCCCACAGAGGGCTCTGTTGGTGATGGGGGGGGGGTAATGTCTGGCTATGGCCTCAAAGCTAGGGCCCTGGTTTGCCTGGCACAGCTGGTTTGCTCATCCCAGCTGACCTTTCACTCTTTCCTATAAAAAAACAAACCAACCCTTGCCCAGAAGAGGAAGTGTCTGGATAATAAGGTTCCACTCCTTCCCAGGCTGCTTTGACCTACTGGCTTTCTAACTGGTCTCTTAGGTACTGACCTGCCCCGTTCTGCTTGACCCTTGGGCTTCCTAATCTAAATCCTAACTTGATCTTCTGGATACCTGAGTTGGCTGGCTTTCTGACTTCATGCTCCAGAGCCTGACCCTTCAGCTTCCTGACTCTGCTTCTTATTCTGGCCTGGATTCCTGGCCTGGCCCTTACCTGGATTCCGTCCACTCCTTGTGACCCAGGTTGACAATTTGTTCCCCAAGTAGCCATTGATCTGGCTGTCTGCAGCCTAGCATGACATTTTCCTTCTTTCCCCCAAGCCATATGGAGAGATGTGCAGAACCTAGTCTCCAGCAGGAGCTATAATTTTAACCCTTTCATAGCTGATTTTAGAGCAGGGACAGAGCTTAAGGTTATACTGGTTGATAACTGCTGTTATGAACATAACAGGCCATCTCTGGCACTGTCCCAAAATGACATGCTGGCTCTGACACTGTTTGTCCAACCCTATATCAGTATTCAAATGAAAAAATGTTACAGGAGCTTCTTAAGGCCCTTGATGGTATTTTCCCCATCACCAAGGAGTTCTTAGTTGGTTATTAAGTGCTAGGTTCTGCCACTTTCCTTCATTCAACTGCAACAGGATGATTGAATCTGGGCCTTGTAATTTTTTAAAGCCAAGACTTTCAAAAAAATAAGAAACCCTAATTTAGACTGCAAAATAGAAACATTAAGTTAGGCATCTAAATCAGCAATTTGATTTTCACACTTTCTCAGCTTGCAGCGCATCACAGGTATTTAATGAGAGTTTCTGAACATCTGGCAAGTTTGAAAACAAATCAGACTATTAAAATGTTTATGTAACTAAAGATGTAACTAAAGATGGAGGGTTAAAATTTTCAGTGACTTTAGGCACCCATAGATGAACACTTTGGTCAGAAGGCTTTGAAAGTTTAAAGGATTCAGCATCTAAAGAATTTCAGTTTGAGCCATTTTAAGAAGAGCCAAGAGCTTGTGGGAAAAATTTAGATTTCCTTGTAAAATCATGGAATATGTATCATAGAGGGCCGCACCCAGAGAAAGGTGGTGGATGGTTCATTTTCAACCTGAAGGGATGTAGGCAGTGGAGTCCTCCAGGACTCGGTCCTCGGGCCCACACTGTTCAACATCTTTATCAGTGACTTGGACAAGGGGGTGAAAATCACCTTGTTCAAATTCATGGATGACACTAAGATGTGGGGGGAGGTGGGAATGCTAGAAGGGAGGGACAGGCTACAACTAGATCTGGACAGGTTACAGGGGTGGGTGGATGAGAATAGGATGGGATTCAATACTGACAAGTGCTGGGTACTGCACCTAGGGGGAAAGTACCAGCAGCATACCTACAGTCTGAGGAACTCTTTTCTCATTAGCACAGAGGCAGAAAGGGATCTTGGAATCACTATTGATTCCAAGATGAACATGTGCTGCCAATGTTAGGACACAGTCACTAAGGCTAACTGCACCTTGTCATGCATCCATCGATGCATCACGAGCAGGTCCAAGGAGAGGTGATCTTCCCCCTCTATGCGGCATTGGTCAGGCCACAGTTGGAGTACTGCGTCCAGTTCTGGGTGCCACATTTCAGGAGGGATGTGGACAGCATTGAGAGAGTCCAAAGGAAGTCCACTCGCATGGTCAGGGGGCAGCAGGGCAGGCCCTACGAGGAGAGGTTTCAGGACCTGAAACTGTTCAGCTTTCTCAAGAGAAGGCTGAGAGGAGATCTGATGGCTGTCTGTAAATTTACCAGGGGGAACCAGCGGGGAATGGGAGGGGCCCTGTTCCTCCGACCACTACCCGGAGTAACTAGGAATAATGGCTACAAGTTGATTGAGAGTAGGTTCAGGCTAGACATCAGGAGGTACTACTTCACAGTCAGGGCGGCTAGGATCTGGAACCAACTTCCAAGGGAAGTGGTGCTCGCTCCTACCTTGGGGGTCTTCAAAAGGGCTAGACAATTACCTAGCTGGCGTCATTTGATCCCAGCATTCTTTCCTGCCCATGGCAGGGAGTCGGACTTGATGATCTGCTCAGGTCCCTTCCAACCAAGAAACCATATTGATTTTAATGCAGTCTTTTATCTATGGAGTTACAATGCTCCCTTGTAATGCGTGGGGGACATCTTGCAACAAACATCTCTACTAATAATCAGTGTAATTGATGCATTCTTCATTAGACCTGCCTTGCATTCCGAAGCTTGCCTAACTTTATCTCAACCATGCACTTCATCCAACGTTGCCTCTTGAATAATTCCTGGACCACCATGACTACAACATCACTCCAACACTGCCTTATTCCTATGTAATTTCTGCAAGCCTTCCCTAAAACCAATTGGTGCCTGTAGATGTGTGTGGAGGTTGCTCCAATGCACTGTAATTACTCAATTAAGTGAGTTTGCTGGAACATGCTATTTAGCATGCCTCCAGCAGCCTCCACATCTCATGTACCAGCATCCCCATGCTTCAAAATGGTGGTGGGGATGCATTAACTAAAGCTTGTTCAAAGGCCCTGCCACCATTTTGAAGTGCGGGGACACTGATACACAAGACACTGTGGGCACTTTAATTAGAGCGGCTCTCAGAGCTGCTCTAATGAAAGCACCCGTTTTTCCCCAACCCCAGAGCACATGTAAAAATGCCCAAGAAGTTCAACCCAAAGAGAAAGTGATTTGTCCAAGTTAAGCGAATGAGTTTGAGTGAGCTGGGCATGAAACCAAGATTAGGTGACTTCCTACTCAATGAAATATGCTGCCTTTCACTTAAAATGTTGTCTTCACTAGCAAGACGTTGATGTCTTCACTCTTGTTAGCAGTGTGACTACTGCACTAATTCTACTGTTATTTATTATTTTTATGAAAAGAGTTTAAGATGGCTACCAGAAAAAAAACCAAAGCCTGTTTTCTGGTCAGATAATATTATAACCTTTTTTTATATATATTACCTATTGAATTTGTGTAACAGAGAGCAGTGAAAACAGGGGATGAAGAAGAATATAAGAGATTACAATCAGATTATGTGATTATTCAGTGAAGATGTGCTCAGTTAAAAGCATATCTTAACATACTTGCTATTGTGAACACGTTAGGGATTGTGGAATAGTCTCAACCAGGGATTTGAATGAAAAGATGGTAACAGTTTTACTTAAATCTCACTTACAATGATGCTTCCAGAGATTGCTGTCTTTATCCCACACATTATTTCAGCTTTGACTAAATATTATTGGGCTTTTGTCTGCTGTATTTTGAGAGACTATTTTTACTCATCTATTAAAAGTCCTTTTTCTGATATATTTCCCTGAACCTGGGTAATCCAGGAATTTATTATCCAATCCATTGCTTCTATTTGTAATGCTGTGAAAGTTTGACTGATATTGCTTGTTGTACTCTTTGGGTAATGGTAATATTCTCCTTTTTTTTTGTGGTGACAGTCTATGGAGGAGATAAGAGTCATATTTCATCTGGAGCCAGTAAACCTTTCCGTTTCAGACTTACGAGGAAGATTGCACTGCACAAAGTCTTTCATCTTTCCAAATGGGCTATAGCCACCCCTAGTCGTCTTCTTGATTTCTCCCTCTGGCTTTTGCATGATTTTAGCAGCTGTTTAAGAAAGATGATTTTTCTGCTTTTTCAGTCAATACTTGTCTGTGCCTGCATTCTTTCCTCCTTTTTACCTTCACAATTTTGAAGACTAATAATTGTATTTTGGAAGTATTTTTTGCTTTTATAATTGATCTCCTCTACACTCTCTCTCTCTCTCTCTCGATTCTTGTTAGTATTGGGATCATATAGACTGTTACTTTTTTGGGAAAATATGACAGACCATGCCTGTTCTCCTGCAAATAGATATTCAATTTTGTATGTAATTGATTGTTACCATTTTGGTAGCTTTGAAAACTGCTAGGGTTTTGGTTCTTCTCATTGCATTGGTTGTTGTTCTGGTTTAAAGAAAACGACAATATAGTTCTTTTTTTACTAGAATTTTCTTGTCTCAAAGCAGACTATGATGTTTTATAGCTCCTTTTTTGTTGTAATCTCCCTCAGCCTTTTTGATGCAACAGTTTGTCTTCTACTTTAGCTTTCTTTGTTCATATTGTCTTCTTCACCCATTGACCTCATTGTGGTAGATGAGTCCCTTTTCCCTGATTTTAATTTCAGAGAATATATTCTGTGAAGTATTTTTCTTAATGTCTTCCCTTTCAGGATATAGGATGTCATTATGTATTTAAACTATTATTCAGAATCATGAGCTGTCTTCTGCACTATCAAAATCCCTGCCCATAGCAATTAATGTATTTGTCAAGTAGCATTCCCTCCCCCCTTCATTTTCCAATTCAATGCTTTTCTTTTGAAAATAGTTAACAGCTCTTGCAAATAAAGTCCATTTTATCCAATGATAAAGGCATAGCACTTATGGGAGATGGAAATAAACTTCCTCACACTGTTCTATGAAAGAGCCTCAATCTTAACTTGGAGCAAGTGGGCCTCATGATGACAGTAAATGCAACATTCTTGCCTATTCAGGTCTTGATCCCTCCTCTTCCACCAAAGATGTCTACTGGTGTGCTTAAAAAGAATAGTGAGTTTTGTAGGGTAGCTGTTTCTCCATTGTGAATACATCTGAGATAAACTAATTTTAGAAATATTACCTTAAGAACTTAAAGAAGAAACAAAATGCCTGTCTTTTAGATATGATTAGTACCTTCAGAGCTTTCCTTCTTTTGCATTGTGCAGAAACTCGTTATTCCAGTCTTCATCTCTAAACTACTCGGATACAAACGTTAGGTGCTCAAAAGGCATCTCACCGTCAAATAGAATCAGAAACAAAAAAAAAACATTATATACAGGGTTGTATAATCTGTGCTGCTTTAGCTTGAACAGCAGTGATTTGCCGCATGTGTAGATGAAATGGAGGCTCTAAATTGAAGCGGTGGGTTTTAAAAAACACCGCCTCAATTTAGGGCTGATTAAACCCCCACGTCATGCACACACCCCACTGACTTACTTGCCTCTCCGATGGGGAGGGAGGGTGAGCTGCTGGTGGGCTGAGCAGTCCCTACACTTTGCGGGGGGCTGGTACTTCCCTCCATGGCAGCGGTGCCACCCCCCAGGCAGCCCCCACCCACAAGCACCCAGCTCAGGTGGTCCTGGGGGGGCACTGCAGTCACAAAAGGAAGCACTGGGCTTCTGTGCAGCTCAGGCAGGCAGGCAGGCTCTAGGGGGAAAAAAAAAAAGATCAGGTTCCCTGCTTTTCATGGGTGAAGCTGCTTTCCCAGGCTGCTGTCAGGCTGCCTGCAGGGCTTCCTGCAGAGCTGCACAGAGCCCGGTGCTTCACTTCATGGCTATAGGGGCAGCAAACTAAAACTCTTCAAGTCATTTAAGGCGCATTATACCACCAAATGTCCTACAATGGCAGGAATTAATGAGCAATATGCCACCAAGGCATGCAAGCACCAACACCATTAAAGTGGTGCAAAAGCATTTAGCCCAATTTAAAGTGTCATGCACACATGCCTCTCATTTTGTCTATACATGGCCTTGTTGGTTTTTTACATCCAGAGATCCTAGGTTCAAACCTCTTTGATGATAATACATCCTTGGGTATTAATAATATTTAAATTATGAATGGTATGCAGTCTATTTATTATAACATTAACTTATATAATAAAATAGATACCTAATCAAAATGATTGAGTCAGGGTTACAACTGGAGAAATATTATTGAAGTTTTGTGCAAAATGCAACATACATAGTTTAGTTCTCTTACTGTCACTGGGTACATCTACATGTGCAATTAATGTGACCGAATAAACTCGGTACAAATCATTCCAGAGTTTATTGCTCCCAGGCATTGTGTTTGCATATGCCCCAGGGCCCACAGCATGCTGAGCCAGGGCGGAGCAGCCCCAGTGGGCAGGGGTTCTCAGGAGTCAGCCTGCCAGCCCAGGGCTGCTCCGACCCAGCTCAGTGTGCTGCAGAAAGGCTGGCTGGGGCACAAGGGTGTTTCAGTACAGGGCTAGCTGGCGGGTAACCCCCACACTGAAGCACCATCATGTCCCAGCCAGTCCTGGCATCGTCTACATGTGCATTGTGGTGGGGTAAATAGCTCCACCATAGGATGGTACTTGTGTCTGGCAGTACTGTCCTGTGGGTGAGTTAATTAGTTTACTCCATCTGAATAGCACTGCAAATATAGACAGTGATGTTTAACTGCAGAGCTAACTAGTGAACTCCTCAGTAAATGTCTCGTGTAGACACTTTAGGTTGTTGGTTGTAGACATGTTGGTCTAAGGACATAGGCATGTGTTCCATGGAGAACAAATAACACCAGCAAGTTTTCCCTATGCCTGAAGAAGAGTGTTTGTGTCCAAAAGCTTGCAAAGAACAATTTTTACCAACTATTTAATTGGTCTAATAAAAGATATCACGTTTACCCAAAGAATCTTGTCTGCCTCGTATAGACAGTAGCACTCACATATACCTTTGTCTGTTACTACAGCTCCAAGATAGGCTATGAAGGGAGTCATAGGTTGTGTGTCCTAATTGTAAACTATTTTTCTCCCTTTTTCTTTTTTTACACAACAATTATAATTGCATCATTTCTGTAAAGAGAATTATTTTGCAATAGACCCCCACCCCACCCTTTTTGTCTACACATTTATAGATATTTTAAATAGTACATCTGGTATGCTGGAATAGGTAAAGGAAGGAGGGACTTGCATAAGGACTGTAGAATTTGGTCTATTAAAACACAGTACAAAGTTTTGTGGGATGATCTCTGTGGTCTTTTTTCATTCTAAATTAATTTAAGGCTGAGAAGCATTACACATTTTTTAGTCTGGAGACATAACAGTGCATAGTACCTGCAATGACTTATTCAGGTAATGTCAGCTCAAATTGTCCATGCTTGTTTTCAGTGCAGAGGTGATTTTTTTTTGGTCAAGTTTGAGAAAAATCCTCTGAGATATTTTTGACTCTATGAAAATGAAAATATATATTTACCTTTTCACATGTGAAAAATTATTGCCACATTTTTTCTTGCATGAAGGTAACAACTGACCTTTGAAATTTAAAAGGCCAATTCTCGGCTAGTGTTCAGCATAGCTCTGCTGAAGTCTACAGAGCTGTGGCAATTTACTCAAGGTAAGGATCTAGATATGTGCCTGTAAATAGTCCTCATTGATCAACATGTCTAAACCATTTTAAAAAGTTGGTTGCATTGAAACCATTACTCTTGAAGGTTCTCAGGAGACTCTTCCTAGGACTTTTAGCAAAGCCCAGTGTGTTTGATGTAACATAACAATACAAATTCTTGCTTAGCTTCGCTACAGACAGTATAGGAGGAAGGTCTGTTGGGTTAAGGCTGTTGCTTAAATAGTTTTCATGCATTTGACTCTCGCATGATTGAAATGTTATTTTTGTATTGTGGTAAGGCCCTTGCACTTAGCAGAAGATAAAGACAGCATAAAAAGTCCTTGCAAATTAGCCTATAGTTTAATTTCCAGAAAACGCTAAGCTGATGAAACTGGTGTTTCTATTTGTTGTGGCATAGAATTTATAACATAAGGGGTGTATCTACATGTGCGCTTTACTGCGGAGTTGACTAGCTCTGCAATAAAGTGTCACCATTTACATGTTCTCTGGTATTAGAGTGCAATAAATTAATTAACTCTGCCATGAGATCGTATTTCTGGGAACAGTACTATTTTATGGCGGAGCACTTAATTCCACTGGAATGCACATGTAGATGGTGACAGGGGCTGGCTGGGGCATGAGGGTGCTTCAGTGAAGCGGCTTCTCCATCACCCTCCACTGTCAAGCCAGAGCCTAGGGCTGACCCCCTGGTACCTCCTGCCAGCCCAGAGCTGCTCTACTCCAGCTCAAACTGCTGCAGTCCCAGGCACATGTGTAGATGCTTTGCCTGGGGAAAGTTGACTCTGGTGTGAACTGTGCCGGACATGAACGACGTGTGCCCCTGGAAGTTGGGCGAGACACAGTGACTGCCTGCAGGTGGAGGCAGCGGTGGGGGCATGGCAGCAGCGACTGGCAAGCTCCTGCAGGCATCCGCAACAGTGTTGGCGGTGAGGGGGAGGGGGCTGGTGAGCACTGACTGGCGATCGGTGACCGACCCACAGGCACTGCCAGAAGCATTGATGGCACTTCTCTTAGGGGGTGTACCACCAATCTCGGGGGGGCGCATGTGCACCCACGTGCACCCCCTACATATCACCAATGGTGCTGGAGTTTATCACATCACCTTAATTGCATGTGTAGATGTACCCAAGAAGAATATACATGTTTTCCTATTTATGTTATGAAAGTGGGAATGTAAGGTATTACACGCATGCAGACTGGCAGAGATAATGATATTGGGACATTTTCACTTCCTGTTTCCTTTTTATTTCATTATGCAGACTGTATATTTACTGTGCAATATGTTCAACAAATGCCACAAATACTCACTAGGTTTCGTGTGCAAATGGGCATGCAAAATTACATTCAAAAAGAGAATGAGAAAGAAAAGCCATTGAGCAATGAAACTGTTTGCATTAAGAATGTGTGATAGCTCAATTGATACATAAGACACATTATTTTATAACTATGTATCTTTTAGAACTGTATAACTGTAGTAGAAATTAAATAAAAAAATGAAACAAATCCCTAACTCAAGTGATATGGTATGCTGACTTTAGCTTGGGAAGGAACAGTACATTTTTTTGCACTCATTGGGCAGATTGATTACAGGCCTTCAAAGGGTAGAACATGGAAAGCAAACCTAATAATTTTAGACTATACATAAAAATAAATACTAGGCACTATGTGGAACATGGGAATAAACCTCTACTACAGCTGTTAGACATTTTAAAAGTCTTCTTTACCCAAGTTTAACTAAATATCCTCTCTTTATAATATAGCAGTATGTGATTAGTGATCGTGGATCTATATGCAATAGCCCCCATGGCAGCCGAATAATAACCCGTAAGTGGCAGTAATCTTACAAAAGAGCCGTATTAGAAATAGCTCTGTTATTTGAAGCAAAAGATAAACCAGAAAATCAATTACACTGACATCTTAGAATTGGGTCATCATCCTTTTCTGTTGAAGAAAAGTAACAACATGAAAAACCACTTTCCAGGAAGCTGGATGGTTTGATAACAATGTGTAGGGGTAGCTGACCTGAACTCAGTAGCAATTTTTGTTTTCTGGCTTCTTGACTTGGTGGAAAACAATATATGGTATTATAGATAGGTGGCACACAGCTGGGCTTTCAAGGAAAGGGGAGATTCAGGATTGCCAGTTTGATGAATAGTTACTACCTAGAGTTCTGTCATGATCACTCTTGGAAATACACACTTGCATACACTTTCACTAGAGGGAACATACCGTGATGGTTTATGTTCAGAAGAAGAAAATGCCAGGTCCTAGGATGGTGGGATAGGGAATTATGTGGGAGCTTTGGTAGATTTTGAGAGAGTAAAAAACTAGAATCTGTTGACCGGATTCTGTCCTCGAGGAATGGGGTTGCTGGATAGCTGATAGCAGAATTTGGCTGTGTGGTTTTCATTTTCCCTTCATTTTAATATTTCTCTCTGGAACATCAACTCTCATTTGGACTGACCACAGCTTCAGCAGCTGCTGCTAACTATCAAATCTTAAAGGGAATATAAAGCAGATAAATTGGTCATCTTTAATTGTCTATTTTCTGGATTCTGCTTCAGGTCTCAAAAGCTTTTGTCCAAGGTTTCTCAACTTCAGGTATACAGTTGGAAATGTGAGATAAACCTGAGTAAGACGTAGAGGCCTCTATAGTGAGTGCTAGTTTCAGCTGAGCTGTAGATGTTGAACTGTGGTTTTAGGGAAGTCATTTAATTTTGCTGTGCCTGTCTTCTTATTTGTAAGTTAGGTCTGTTGGGTTGTATTAAAAATAAATAGAAGTTTGTAAAATACTTTGAAATTTTTGGATGGAAGACAATATAGATTGGAATAGGATTATTACATTTACTTGTCCTTATGTGGTGTTGTTGTTTTGTTTTGGATTGTTGTTTTTTTTTTTGCATTAGTGCTACAAAATAGGAGGTCAGCAACCATGAAATCATTTTGGATGATTGGGCAAGAATGGGTCATATAGTCCATCTCCCAGAACTACAGTAGGATTAGTTGGTGAGAGACCATATAACTAATATTTAATAGTTCATTAAAAGAGAGGTAAAAGAAAAAATGATATGCCAAAACCGCGAGGGTGCCTCTTGGCAGAGCTTTATAGATATTTTCGATCAGCAACAAGAAAAGGTAGGTAGATGCACCCCGTTCCTCCTTCCTAAACAACCAGGTAATTACTTTTGGCATTTTGACAAGTGTTTGCTGGAGTGAAGGTCAAAACTGTCAGCATATAAAATCTATGCTAATCTGCTCAGCTGGAGAAGATTCAGGTAGCTAATGTCTTGTAATTAGAAGTTGTGGAGACTAGTTTTCATCACAGCTTTGCGCTGAGCATAAATGAGCTAATAATATGGAGTAAATTTCATTTATCATAGTTGTCTGAATGGAAGCTTAAGAGTATAATATAATGTGAGATTAGAGATTTATGAGTAAATTAAATATTCTAGTAAAAGATGAAGCTAAAGTATCCAAGAGGACCTTTTTTAAAAAACATTTTTAAACTCAGGGAAATTGAAAAAAAATACATATTCTTTCCACAGGTGATACTTGTATTTTTGGTTACATGAAGACCATGTGCAAATTGTATATACACTTGAGATATATCTCAGGTTTCACTTTGTCTTTTCACTAAAGGAAATAGTGATTGATTTATGGATTTTTTTCAGGATAGGTTTATAAATATTTTAAACAGAATAAAATGTAAAATATATAGTGAAAAATATGTAAATCTGCTTCATTTGAAGGTTTATCATAATATTGAATGAAACAAAAAAAAATAACAGAGCGGGGAAATATCAAGCCAAAAAAAAAAAGCAAAGTAAGTAAATAAATAAACAGATTTTTTTTTTAATTTGAACTGATGAGCTTGCAATTTTTTTCTGGAAATGTCATGCTTGTAAATTTTCTTCTGGGAGTTCAATTGCATCAGTGGTTCTCAGTCTCCTCCCCTCCTTTGACTCAAAGCGCCCCTTGGAAAATGTTGGCTTTCACTTATGTAGTTTTCACTTGTTTTTTGACTACAGGAAAATACTAGAGCAATTCTTCTGTTGCCAAGAGCACAAAAAAGCCGCAACAGGGCAGAATGTTCTTGACACTGTAGGTTCCTATTTAAAACCTCTGGCTGTGCCCAGACGTGTGTGGCTGTGTGTTACGTGGCACCATAGACCCATCTACATCACTACACATTGCACATTCAGGTGTTCCCCATGCTGCAATGTAGCAGCACAAGGGGCTTTTTTAACTCTGGAAATCCTGGGGTCAAAAAAACCAAAGTGTAGAAAAGTGGGGCAGCACATGCCAGGGCAGTGTATGCTGCCCAAAACCAGAGTCCAGCTGGCCGGAGCCACGCTCTGGCTGCCAGCCAAGCTCCCAGCTGCAGGATCACCACAGCTGCAGCTCCCCAAGACCTTCAGGACCCCAGGTGAGGCTGCTGGGTGAGCACAGTTGTTGGCCCCAGCCTCCCCTACCCCACCCAGGGTAACCTGCTGCACATCAGAGGGCACATAAGCACAGGCATTCCCTGGGGACAAGTAACAGCAGCACAAGGTGTGCCACTGCTTCTTGTCTCTGGGGAAATAAATGTATACGTTCATGTGAACACAGCCTCTATGCATATCTTATGAATCATGTGTAGGTGTTTGCATACCTACACTTGGTAATATGTACCATGTGCCATGTTACTATTGCATGGCACCCTTAAAAGTTGCCACATCACCCTGGTTTAGAATCACTGCATTATATCCTGGCCTTGTTTGGTCCAAAAATACTAAATGAATAGACTTTCTCAGATTGAAAAAGAGAAATAAATTCCCACACCAGAAATCCAAGCTTTGACCCCTGTCCTGCATTTTTTTTGAAAATTAGAATTTTTCTGATAAGCTTCTCATAATTGCTTTTGGTTCTAATACATTAATAATTAATTATAGTAACTGTCCATAATAATAATGTATTCCTTATGTTGTAGCATCTCTGGGCATTAGCCAGGTTTGTGGTCTCATTGTGCTACGTACCTACAATGCAGTTGCCCTTCCAAATAACTCTCATTCCCCCTTCCCTCTTTCCACCAGGTGTTGCCTCTGGTCATAGGAAGGGGGGATCTACCCACTGCTGCCACTGTCCCTGGCTGACTTGGGGGCAAGGAAAGCCTCAGGCCACTCATATCCTGCTCCAGCTGGGAACTAAAGCAAGGGTCAGTGCAGACTGCCAGGCCCAGCTGGGGACAGCAATGGGTGGGTTCCCCCCACTTCCAGTTCCTGCTTCCTGTCTTGTACCCCTGGGTGTCCACCATTGCCCTAGAGCAGTCACTGGGAGGAGGGAACCACCCACCAATGCCTCCATTCCTGGGTCATCCCAGCACCCAACCTGGCAGGTGAAACCTGGGGGAGGGGAATGAACAGGGATCTGCCAGTAGTTGCTGCCACTGCCATCAAACCCAGCAACTTCCAGGAGCTGGAGTGGGACATGAGCAGCCTCGGGCTTCCCCCACTCCCAGTCATCTGGGGACAGCAGTAGTGGCAGCAAATGGTCCTCCCTTCCTTACCTGTTCCATGCTCTCCCCTCTTCCCACACCCCATCAGGTGATCCACACCAGCCTAAGACTCCAGCCATGACTTAGACATTGCAGGGAACCCAGACATCTGTGGTTGTGGGGACCTGGAGCCACCACCACTGAGCTACACTGTTGAAGGAGGAGGGGTGCAATCTTACCACTGCACCCCCTCAGGATCTGCCCCTGCTTCTGTTCTTTCATTCCTTATTATCTGAGTTTTAACTAACACTCATAAGTAGCTAGGGTTAGGAGGGACCTGAACGGGTCATCTAGCCTGCCCCCCTGCCACAGGCAGGAATGAATGCTGGGTTCACAAGACCCCAGACAGTTGATCATCTAATCTCTTTTTTAATTTACTCAAGGTAGGGGCAAGGACCGCTTCCCTAGGAAGTTGGTTCCAAATTCTGGCCACCCCAACCGTAAAATATTGCCTCCTGATCTCTAACTTAAACCTATTCTCCATCAGCTTATTACCATTGTTCCTTGTCACCCCAGGTGGTGCTGGGGAGAATAGGGCTCTTCCTATTTGCAGTTGATCTCCCCTGATGAGTTTGTAGGCAGCCACCAGGTCCCCCCTCAGCCTCCTCTTGCCAAGGCTGAACAGGTTCAGGTCCCTCAGTCTCTCCCAATAGGGCCTGTCCTGCTACCCTTTCACCAAACAGGTGGCTCTCCTCTGAACTCTCTCCAGGCTGGCCACATCCCTTTTGAAGTGTGGTGCCCAGTACTGAACGCAGTACTCCAACTGCGGCCTGACCAGTGTCGCATGGAGGGGAAGCAGCACTTCTCTGGACTAGCTTGAGATGCATCTGTGGATGCATGACAAGATATGGCTGGCCTTGTTGGCTGCGGTCTGGCATTGGAGGTTCATGATCATCTTGGAGTCAATAATGACTCCAAGATCCCTTTCCACCTCAGTACTTTCAAGAGGGGAACTCCCCAGCCTGTATGTATGCTGTGGATTTCTTCTTCCAAGGTGCAGCACCCTTTATTTGTCTACATTGAACCCCATCCTATTCTTGTCTGCCCACTTTTGTCATCTGTTTAAATCCATTTGCAGCTTCTCTCTCCCTTCAAGTGTGTCCATCTCCCCCACGTTTTAGTGTCATCAGCAAACTTGGACAGTGTGCTTTCAACCCCCATGTCCAAGTCACTGATGAAGATGTTAAACAGTACAGGCCTGAGGACTGAGCCCTGGGGGACCCCACTGCTCACATCTCACCAGGTTGAGTATGACCCATCCACCACTACTCTCTGGGTGCGCCCCATCAGCCAGTTTTTCACCCATCCAACTGTGTAGGCATCAGTGCCATAGTCACTTAATTTATTAATGAGAATGGGGTGAGAGACATTGTCAAAGACCTTCTAGAAAGACTACGTCCACTCACAATAGTGAAAAACTTCATGTAAACCCTTTTGACTTAACATGTAACATGCAATGTATTAGTAAGCCATAAAAATCAGAAAACACAGAAGTAAGAAAAGATACTGATCACTAAGTTTGAAGAAACAGCAAAGCCACATCAAACTTGAACTTTAAATTCAGAAATAGGTACTTCTCACTGCTGGCATTAATAATGTTGCTCTTGCTAAACAGTTGGTAAACCTTATTTAAATGTTATTACAGAAAAAAACTAGGACAGGGTTAATTTTGGAGTGGGATGTAAAATGTATTTTTTTTTCCCTTTTTTCATTCTCTGAATACATTTTATGAATTATATTTTCCTTTGTAACATTTCTTTCCTAGGCATTTTTCCTCTTCAAGGGCTTCACCACACATTCATCCTGTTTCTTCATTGTTATTTAACAACTTGAGGATATATTCTCAACCAGTATGCAGACATGTAAAATGTGTAGCTAAAATCCTACATGTAGCTATGTGAAGCTAAAATCCTACATATTGAGGATAGTTGTTCCCTTTGGCTGTAAAGCAAGGCATTTGAGGTGGAGTTTTTAAATTAGAATTGTTTCTAGTTAAGAACTGAGAATCCAAGTGGATATAATTTTGACATTAATATTGTTTTTAAATTGTACTTTAAATGTTGGCGATCAACCTGCTGAATAACTTGTCATTTTATGTTGCAATGAAATATCACTAACTTGCAATACAAGTTAATTATGGTAAGAAAAACTATAGTCATATTTATACTAGGCCAAGGGTTAGCGACCCTTGGCATGCATGCCATAGCTTGGCACATGCGTCTTGGGGCAGATACAGGGGAAGCCGCAAAGGCACCCAATCCTTGATGTAGCAGCAGAGCCCCAGCCCCTTCCCCACCATCCGCCCTGAGGACCATGTGCACCTGTCGCTGGCCATGAACCAGGCTGGGGCTCTGCAGACCCCAGTGCAGCTGCTTGCAGCTTGCCCACTGCCTGCTGTGAGTAGCCCAGGCTCCATGGCAGGTGGCAGGGGCCGGCCCAGAGCCTGGGCCAGCTGTGGCAGGCAGCCAGGAGGCTGCAAGCAGCTGCACCAGGTCCATGGAGCTCCAACCCAGGCTGTTGCTGGCAGCAGGTGCACATACTCCTTGGGATGAATGGCAGGAAGGGGCCAGGGCTGGGCTGTCACAACAAGGATCAGGCCCCTTGCAGTTCCCCTGCCGTCTGCCCCTGGCATCCCAGCATCTCACAGGTCACTTGTGGGTATTTTTGGCACTCTGCCCAAAAATGTTGCTGACCCCTGTACTAGGAAATTGCCGGGTTTTTTGGGGGGTTTTTTTGCTTAACACTCAGGTTTTTTTAGACTTGATTACTGGTATGTGGTGGTAAAATAAGAAAGCTGACAGCTGAAACAATGATAGTGTATTAAAATGGCATCAGAATTTACAACTTTCCATCCCATGTTAAGTAGAGTCTAAACCACAGTAAAAAAAATAAATGTCTGTTGTATTCAGAAATAATTTGTCACAGTTACCATGGTATAGAGCAGACACACAAAACAGAGAGGAATAGAAATAACTGGAGATTGGAGAGTGAGCACTATACATTCTGAAAAGCTGAAAGAAAAGCCTGAAAATAGGTAAATGCTGGAAGACCTAGGTTACTAGAAACATAAACATCTATTTCCATGTTCAATGATATTGCAGAGACTTTCTTTTCTCCTGTAACAAACTTGCTGGTAGTGAGACAGTTTGCCTATTTGTCTAATTGTTATGTTTCAAATGTTTATTGTTACTGTTTCTTTGATACTTTTTGCAAGGGTGTCTGAATTAATGCATCTTTTGTTTCATGTTGGCCTATTGGAATGTTGCTTGTAGATAGAGTATGGAAGAGGGTAAGTAGCTTAATTTGGTCTTCCCTGGAGGTACTCTTTGTTGTCATATGCAGAAGAAGGCTATCAGCAGGCAGGCTGTGATCTGCCCTAAAATGTTTTCAACAAACTGAGTAGTGATGTTAGCATACAGTTAAAGTAGGGATGCACCGTTAGAGGTTTTTGGGGATAATCACGATGGCCAATTTTTAATGAGCCATATCAGCCAATACTGATCTGATTACCAATTTACAGGTCCAGCTGATACATCTGTTGTGGGGGAAGGGGCAAGGGGCAAGAGAAGAGGCATGGGGGGGCAGATCAAGGCCCCCATGGTGAGGGAGGGAGTGGGGCTGGGACTGGGACTGGGGCAGGCACTGAACAGCCGGGGCGGAGTGTAGTACAGAGCAGCAAGTGGCTTGTCCGGGGAGGTGACAGGGTGGTTCCCACTGCTGCATGCACCCTGGGAGGGCATGGGGGGCATGTTCCCATGGATCTGCACATGGGGTGAGGGCGGGCTGCCTCTGTGGGCTGGGACTGGGGTGGCACTGGGCTTTCCCTGGTGGGGGGCTGAGCTGGGCTGCACTCAGGGTGGGCAGTGGTGGTTCTGAGTGGGGGTTCAGAGGGGGTGCAGCCACCCCAAAATTCAGTGTAGTCCTCCCAGTGCTGCTGCCACCCGTCCTGAGTGCAGTCATGGCCCAGTCCCCTGACAGGAAGAGCCTGGTGCCACCCCTGCCCCAGCCTACAGTAGCAGCCTGCCCTTGCCCTGCATAAACATCCAGGGGCACACACCCCCACATGCCCTCCTATGGTGCGCACAGTGGTGGGAGCCACCTCCCCACACCTCCCAGATGAGCTGTGCCTCCATCTCGCACCACACCCCGGCTGAGCAGTGCCTGCCCCTACCCCTGCTGCTGCCCCAGCCCCACTCCCTCCCTTACTGTGTTAGGCCTTTATCTGCCCCCCCCCTCCACACTCCATCCCTCACAACAAACTTACCAGCCAAACCCAGCTGTTCTCCACACTGCTGGGCTGAGCTCCTGGCCACCCCCATGCTGTGCTGCAGCTGCACGCATGCACAGGGCATTTATTGGCCATATTATCAGCCACATCAGCCAAAAAATGCTGATGGCCGATACTGTCAATTTTCCTTCTATTGGTGCCGATCCAATATGGAACTGATGTATTGGTGCACCTCTAATTTAAAGAGCTCCTTGCTATGGATAAGTTTAGTACTTACAAGTAGTATTTTTTACTATCCCTTTTTAAAACAATTTTGAGATAAAGAACTTCTTCATTAGACCAGAAGTCTATGAAGCTTTAATGAGAGTGAATGGAGATATAGCACTGGAGTTTCCAGACCAGAGTTGTCCTGTTCGTTTTGACTGTCTTGTATTTGTATACATTTAAGTCCAAATTTTAGTTGCATAAAAATGTTATCACTGACTTCAGTGGAAGTAGGATTTTGCCCCTCAGAAAATATGCAGTACAGGAATGGGGGTGACAAATGTATGATTATTGTTGAGTAAATATGAAACTGATACACTCAAGCCAGTACAATAATGGTACAGCATACTACATATCTGTGGTTCCTACTTTGTGTAAATATATATATTTATTCATAAATAAGCTCCTGCTGGTTTGTAGTGAGAGGTAAATCCTTGAAGTTGGTGGGAATCACTTTGTGGGAACATTAGCTTGGATGGTTAACACCTCCTCATAACATCATTTAAGTAAAAGTAGTAGTCTATGTTGATATTTTAACACTTATTAAAGGTAGGTTGTACAATAATATCTTTCAAAATTAAAGATACTTTGCGCTCTGTCAACACATTGTCTCATTATAATTGTAAAGTATGAAGAGGTGAATTGCATATAAAAAAAATCTCTCTGTAGGCCCAATTAACAGATTTTCCCAAGTAGTAAGAAATACAAAATAATTATAATTGTATCAGCATCCATTACTAGTACTTATGGATCTCTTTGTTTTCATAATAAGGAAGAGGTGTTGATAATTCAGTCAAAAATAGCCGTAGGCTGAGATCTGACATGCAACTGCTCAGAAGAGGAAACATAATAAATGTATTTTTAATGTTTTGTGCTACAAGTATATAGAATCCTGTAGAGGAAATCTTCAGTACTTTCCACTCCAAATCATTCCTTTCCCTCCCTGACTGAGAGCAATATGACCACACAGTACTCCCACCTTGGATAGAAAGCTTGCTGAACCCTGACACCAAGTTTCCTCCCTTTTTTTAGGTAAAGTTCAAGCTGATTTTTCTCACTCATGGATTTTAGTAGTTGGGATCTTGCCTATGCTTAAGCTCCTTAGTATCCTAATCGCCTTCCTATTTCTTCTGCTTCACTTTTAAAAGCACCCAGCGCTGCAGCGCATACATTTGTATAAATGGCAAAATGTGCGTTAGTGCTGAGAAAATGGTGGCGGTATGCTTTTGAACTAAAACACATCAAAGGTGTTTTAGTTCAAAAGTGCACCACCACCATTTTCTCAGCACTGCAAATGCATGCAGCGCAGTGCTGGATGCCTCAGCTTGCATGTGGAGCAGACTCAATTAATCAAGTCCAGCACATCGGAGCAGGTAAATGTATGTGTATAAATGCCTTCTAGGTGCATCTACACATGCACTTTAATGTGCAGTAGACTATTTTACTGCATATTAAGGTGTCATGTAGAAAAGTGTGACATTACACTAATGCCCAGTATAATAGACTATTGCACATTGTGTCACTAAAAAAGTATGCAAATGTGCTGCTGCACATTAGTGCAGCCTAATGCATATTAATTTATTACCTCACATTGGAGGTAGTAAATTTAATGCACATTAGAAAGGGCACATTAATGCACATGTAGACACACCCTCTATTGTGAGGTACTAGAAAAATGTGCATTACCTTATTTTAATATGCATTAGTTAAAGAGCATTTTTTTTGCGATGCTTTAATGAACATTAAAATAAAGTGGACATGTAGACACGCCCTGTTCCTTGAGATCCTTTCTCCAAGGTAGAAATCTTTGATTTTATGAAAGCTGACTTCCACAAGCTTAGGAGATTGGTTGGTGAGGCCCTGTGGGACAATGGTCCAATGGGGAAGGGAGTCCAAGACAAGTGGTCATTCCTCAAGGATGCGATCCTTGGAGCACAAAGGAAATTCATTTCTATTCATAAGAAAGGTAGCAAAAGGGATGGGAGACTCCCTCGGCTCAATAGGAAAGTCAGGGACCTCCTAAACTTGAAAAGAGAAGCTTATAAGTGATGAAAGTTGGGAATTACCACCAAGGAGGAGTACACAGAAGGATATGGAAAAGCTTGAGAGAGTACAACAGAGGGCTACACATATGATTAGTGGTCTGGAGAGTAGACCATATGAGGAGAGACTGAAAGACATGGGACTGTTCAGCCTGGAGAAGAGAAGACTTAAAGGGGACTTGATGGCAGTCTATAAGTACATATAAGGGGTGCATATCAGGGCCTGGGGGAGCATCTGTTCACCAGTGCACTCCAAGGGAAGACAAGCAAGAACGGTCATAAATTGCTAGAAGATCACTTTAGATAGGACATAAGAAAAACTTCTTTATGGTTTGAGTGTCCAGGGCCTGGAACAGACTCCCGCCAGAGGTGGTACAATCACCTACTCCAGAAATCTTCAAAAAACATGTGGACTCTCACCTTGCCAGGGTCATCTGACCCTAGCAGTCTTTCCTGCCTAAGCACAGAGGTGCTGGACCTTATGATCTCATGAGGTTCCTTCCAACTCCTACCATCTGTGAATCTATGAATCTTTTAAATACAGTAGCTTAATGTGTTTGTAAGCAACGAGAATGCACAATAGTAGGATTATGGATTGTGACATAGGATATGTCATGATATCAAACATTTTTGTTTCTAGAACATCTGGAAGTTATCTGGAGTTGTTATTGTAGTAGGCAGCCATTGATCCTCTGGATCATGGTGTACATGTAATAGGTCTAGTCAGATGCCTGATGAATCTGTTTGTAGCTGACAAGCCCAATTCTAGAGCATCACAGCTTGTTACAATTTTCACAGATCTATATATTTTCTGGGTTGGAGTCAAAGTTTACAACATGCTGCTTTCTTCTTTCTCACTTTCCTTCCATCCTCTGAACCAAAGCTGCTTCATGTTGAGCTGCACCAAGTGCCAGATGTTCCCTCCAGATCAGACATAATTCTCTGCACTCCTCCTAGCTTTCTATGTTGATGTTGGATGACTTCATATAATTTTTGCACACACCATATTACTACCATAGAGGAAAACTGCTTTCTAGAGCTGTAGTGAAACTCACTACAAAACAGTACAAAATATTCTTGGGGATACAGTCTTCTGCCATTGTCATGACATAAGTAATTCATAGCAACCTCCTGTTCTTGAAAGTGGTTTCTAAGTGTTTCAGTCTTGCATGATCCAGTACCTCTGTTTGGTATTCTGTGTTCCCACTTTATTTTCAGGATCTTATGCAGACATTTTATGTGGAAACTATTTAGTCTCTTGATATACTTAGCATATGGACTAGGGACAGGAATTACACACAAACTGGTAGGAGTGATTGGAAACCATTTCAAATATGTAGCACAACAGATATTCAGTGTATAGAAACTACTTTCAAAATGGCCAAAACTGGTTTAAGATAACCCTGGATGGATGTAGCATCAGACTTAACTGATTTAGGCTTAATCAGTTTACTGAACTTCTGTCCCAGATTCAAGTTAACTCACAGTCCCCCAGCATCCCAGGATGCTTTGTGCTTCCCCAGGAAACCCTCCCCCACAGGGTGGGTGGGTTAGCCTTGGCTCAAGCTGTCTGCTTCAGCTGAGCAGGGATGTGTGCTATAGCACCCCCAGCTTCTGGCCAGAACCACTGCAGGTATATGGCTGCATTTCTGGAATCAAAAGTGAATGTCTGTTCACTTGCTTATCAAGTTAATCTATGCAGTTTAGACTAACCTGCAAAGAATTAATTGATTCAGCCTCAGGTTTCTTGACTCTTTATACTTAGCCATGCAGTCTACATTTCTGAACTAAAAAGCACAAAAGCCTCATAGATTCACACCTGGAGTTTTTAATACAATATGTATTTAGATCTTTTTCAGTTTAGGGATCCCAAAGTAACTCTAGCTATAGAATCCAGCATTTCCCAACATTGGGAACACAAGATAGAGGACGTGGAAGATGGTTCAAAAATAATATTTCTGTGGCTTTCGAAAAAACAGCTGGATGGCTCTTGAAACATGTTCCCCACTCTTCTGCTGCTCCTAACATAGTTAACTGCAGATGCAGCTTATACATACAGGGGTTCCAGCTCCAGAATCTGCTTGCTGACCTGAGTTTTCTTAATCTTATCTGGTCTTGTGAGACTCAGCTCTTTTGTGGTAGCAATATAGCTCAGGTCCACAGAGTCTTCCCAAACAATTACATATAGCCTGCTAGCAAGTTTAGGTAGAGGGAATAAGCATCATATAAGAGCAAAAGAGAATAAAAAATAGAGAGTAAGATAAATAAGTAAAGCCATGAGAATAATAACAGGAGAAAAGATCAGAGTGAAAAGGGCAGGGAAATAAGAGAAATGGACAGAAGGAAGCCAAAGGGGCAGTACTAGAGCAGGGTGAGTGGGAGGATGGGGGAGGATGGTTTTCATGGTGAATCACAATATCCATATGATCTTTATTGAACTTGGCCTTTTTGAAAGTTATTTGAAGTACATAAAAACAAGACAAAGAACATATAATGTTAAAAAACTAAGTATTGGGAGGTACAATATGATAGTTGTATAAAGATAGAAAATGTTGTAATACTTAGAATCTTTTTTATTCTGCAAGAAATGTTACCATATTTCGTAGTTTCATAGTGCTTAGGGTTGGAAGGGACCTAAACAGATCATCAGGTCCGAACCCCTGCTCCAGGCAGGAATGAGTGCGGGGGTCATAACACCCCAGCCAAATATCTGTCCAGCCTCCTCTTGAAGATCCCCAAGGTAGGAGAGAGCACCACCTCCCTTGGGAGTTCATTCCAGAGCCTGACAGCCCTAACTTTAAAGTAGTGTCTCCTGATGTCCAGCCTGAACCTTCTCTCTAACAGTTTGTGGCCATTATTCCTAGTAACCCCCAATGGTGCCCGGGGGTACAGAGCCTCACCCAATTTCTGCTGGTCCCTACGGTGAGTTTGTAAATGGCCACCAGATCCCCTCTCATCCTTCTCTTGTGGAGGCTGAATAGATTCAGGCCCTTTAGCCTCTCTTTGTTGGGCCTGACCTGCTGCCCCTTGACCATGTGAGTGGCCCTCCTCTGGACCCGCTCAGTGCTAGCCACATCCCTCTTGAAATGCGGCACCCAGAACTGGACGCAGTACTCCAACTGTGGCCTGACCAATGCCACATAGAGGGGAAGGATCACCTCCCTCGACCTGCTTGTGATACATCTGTAGATGCACAACAAGGTGCAGTTAGCCTTACTGACTGCTTCCTCGTATTGGAAGCTCATCTTCATCCTGGAATCAAAAATGACTCTGAGATCCCTTTCTGCCACTATTTTGACAAAAGGGGTATTCCAACCCCAGCCTATAGGTGTGTTGCTGATTCCTTCTCCCTAGATGTAGCACCTTGCACTTGTCTGCAGTGAATTCCATCCTATTCTCATCCGCCCACATCTGTAACCTGTTTAGATCTAGCTGGATTCTGTCCCTACCCTCCAGCATGCCCACTTTGCCCCATAACTTGGTGTCATCAGTGGATTTGGACAGCGTGCTTTCCACACCCACATCCAGATCACTGGTAAAGATGTTGAGCAGTACAGGCCCCAAGACTGAGCCATGGGGGACTCCACTGCCCACATCCCTCCAAATCGAAAATGACCCATCCACCACCACTCTCTGGGTGTGACCATCTAGCCAATTTGCCACCCATATGACTGTGTAGGCAACAATGCCACAGTCACCTAGCTTTTTTTAGAATGTGGTGGGAAACAGTGTCAAAGGTCTTCTTAAAGTCCAGGAAGATAACATCCACCTCAATGCCCTTGTCCAGGGACTTTGTGACCTGATCATAAAAGGAAACCAAGTTAGTCAGGCAGGATCTGCCCTCAATGAACCCATGTTGGTTGCCCCCTCCCCTCCTGGCCCCTTGCAGATGTGCTCCTTGATAATTTTCTCAAAGGTCTTCCCAAGGACTGAGGTAAGACTGCCTGGTCTATAATTCTGGGGTCCTCCTCTTTCCCCTTCTTGTAAATGGGGACCACATTGGCCCTTTTCCAATCCTCTGGTGCCTGGCCACAGCTCCATGAGCGCTCATACAGCCATGCCAGGAGCCCCACTATGACCCCCACCAATTCCCTCAGCACCCTTGGGTGAAGAGCGTCTGGACCTAATGATTTAAACATGTCCAGCCCCTCTAAAAGTTCCCTAACTAGGTCATCCCTGACCCTAGGCATGGTAGTGCCTCCGCTGGGTCCATCTGTAATCCTAGTGGGGGAAATGCCCTGGTCCCTGTTCAGGAATATGGAGGCAAAGAATTTGTTAAAGAGGTCAGCTTTTTTGTTTGCTGGAATCACCAGCATCTCATATTTACTCATCTCACATTTACTTAAATATGAGATGACTCCCCAATAATTAGTTTCTATATATGAAAAATATATATACATTTATTATAATTTTCCAGGTCTGGAATGAAATTATTGGAGGTTTGCTTTGAATTTGCCCAATTCCCACTGAGAGAGCAGGGAAAATAAATGAGGGGTGGGAGGGGAGGAGAAGGTGTGATAAATCCCTTCCTGCACTCCTCACCATCAGTTCCTGCTCTCGCTGAGCACATGGAAGTGAGGAGCAAATTTGAAAACAGTGACCTTAAAAACATATTGGGGAATTATTAATAGGTACGCATAATTCAGAATTGATGCAGTTTACCTCCTTTGAAAATGCAGCAAGTTTTAGCACAGCTACTCCATAAGCACACTTTTAAGCAGCCATTTAATGAATGCCCCACCCCCAGCCACTATTTTGGGACCGGAAGTCCCACCCCTGACCTTTTCAACCAGAAGTCCATCCCCTTGCCCTCCAGAAGTACTTCTTTTGGGAGGAGGGATTGCCATCTTGGAACCAGAAGAAAACCAAAACATATACTAAAAATCAAACAACGATTATAATGTATTTTAATTTTATTTCAAAAAAATATTTTTGCCCTGATTTATGTGTTTGCATAATGTACATAGAGGTGATTGCATAATAGCTTGAAAATAAAGTCTTACTCTTGTATATTGTATGTGGGAGAGTGTGTGGGGTGTAATTGGGGGAGGTGTGTATGGTGGTGTGTGTATGGAGTTTGTAAGATGGTGTGGCTGTGTGTTCAGGGTAGGGTTTATGGGGGGATTATGGGAGCAGGGTGTGGGTGGGTATGTGTGGGGTTTGAGAATATATTTTGTCATTTCCCCAGCTCTATTCCATTTTTAATTTTTTCAAGGCATAATTTCTCATATGTTTAATAGAAGACAAATTCCTTTTTATCTGTAATTAAATCCATAAGTTGTTATTCTCTGAAGGTCCTTGTGGATTGTGACTTGATTGTTACAAAAATGAATGACTTGAAGAGGTTCCTAATATCAGTTTAGTGTAAGAATCTAATTCATTATTCATTAATTCAGTATTCATTGTAATAATACTAATCATAATAAACTCATTGAGTAGGCATGAGGGTGTTGTGTATATTTCCATAGAAACTCTGTTTGTTAACCATCTTTAGCAAAACACTCTTTAAAAATTCCATTCTTGCAATAGTTAATCTGCTTATTTCTTTTTGTAATTATATGCTAGGGCTGTGCGAAGCTTCGGGCGCCAATTCAATTCGGATGATATTCAGCCCGATTCGGCAGCCGAATCTCCAAATCTGAATCAAATCAGGAGACCGATAAAAAGGTCTGAATCAATTCAAAGCTCTCCGAATCAATTTGCAAAAGATTAGGAGAGCTTCGGAGGTTTGAGCAGTCCCCGCTTGCTGCTACAAGGAGCTCCATGCTGGTAAGTGGGGGGGACCATGGGGGGATCTCTGCCAGGCCCCATCCCCTGCCTCCTCCCCCAGCCCTCTGAGCACCCCCTGACCCCCACCCACTCTCCCAACCTCCCCCCACCCATGACTGCCCCAACTGGCCCCAGCTCCTGGCTCTTAAAAATAAAACAAAAAACAACAAAAGCTCTGTACTCACTGGCTGCTGCAGCAGCGTCACTTCGCACAGCCCTATTATATACCTGTATTTTATATATAGTGAAGATCTTCAGGTGTATAGGCCATACTAAAAATAAAATTATTCTATTTTAGTTCATCTCATTTTGCTTGCTTTTTTCTGGATTTATGAGGCTAGATTTCCAGCTCATATGAATCAGTATAGCTCCAGACAGTTTAGACCAGGGACAGGCAATTATTTCAGCTGGAGGGCCGCTTAATAAGTTTGTTGAGCTGTCGAGGGCCACAAGGGTAGCCCTGCCCCTTGACAGGTGCCCGGTCCACAGTTACTATCTCGGGACCAGAAGTCCCACCCCTAACTCCTGACCTTTGCCACAGGAAGTCCCTTCCCATACACCTGGAAGTACTCCTTTTGGGAGGGGAGGTTTGCCATCTTGGAACCAGAAAAAAAACAAATTGTATGCTAAAAGTCAAACACTAATGATACCATATTTTCATAGACTCATAGATTGAGGGACAGCGGCGATGTGTCTATCACACCATAAATTGAATGTGTGGCCAGGCTGGGGCTCCCATCAGCTGATGGGGCTCCTAGCCATGAGGGTCCACTATGCTTATGGTGCACCCCTGCATCTGGGAGCCTGGATCTAAACTATAGCAGACAAGTATTTGTCAAACGATGCTTAGAAATATCTAATGTTGGAAATTCTGTTACCTTTCTAGGTAACCTGCTCCAGTGCTTAAGCACCCTCATAAGTAGAAATTTCTTTTAATATCTACCCTAAATCTGTGTTTCAGTTTAAGCCCATTACTTCTTCTCTTGTCCCCCCTACACACACAATTACCATCCTCTTCATAACAACTCTCCTTCTATTTGACATTTATTAAATAGCCTTTCTAGACCTCTGATTGGACCTTTTTTCCAATTTATCCACATCTTTCTTGAAGTCCAGTGCTTGATATTGGAAATGGTGTTCCAGTTGAGGTCTCATCATTCCTGAGAAGAATGGAAGAATTCCTTTCTATGACTTATGTAACACTCCAGCATGATAATAACTTCTTTGCCACAGTATTACACTGTTGACTCACAAACAGAAGTTGTCTTTGGAGCAGGATCAGCTTTTCTGGGATGCATCCAGGCACAGCTGATCCACTTCAGTGTCATCCAGAGGTGTTGCTGGGGCTGCCACTTGTGGGGCTTCAAGGGACTGATCCTGCAGGACAGTGGCCCTGGATGCCGTGCCCTGGGTCAGGGTGTGGCAGCCTGCAAATTCACACCCCAAGTTGGGACATGGCAGCAGGATTCCCTGCAGGGAAATCCTGTGGCACACATCAGCAAGTGGGAGAACCCCTATGCATGGCACACTGATGCACACGCTTGAGGGAATCCAGGGCTGCATAATAATCAAACTGATGTCCTCCCATTTAAGGCATCACAAACTATGACTACCTTTGCTCATGGCAACAATATTTAGGCACTGACAGCATGACAAGGGGCTAGGACATGTTTGCTCGCAACTTGGAGCTCCATAAAAAAAAATGTTCAGGTGGCTGAAGGGCAGCATCTGTTTGCACTCATATTAAGCTTGCTGTCTGTTATAAACCCCTCCGGAGTTTCCTGCAGTCCTGCCACACACTGCAGGGAGAACTTCTGGAGCTCTAAGATCTCAGAAAGGAACAACTTCTCTGAAATCCTAGAAAGTCAAAACACTTCACATTTTTGGAGAGTATGCAGTGTCAACCTCCTCCAAATATGTCCCCAAGGTCTGGCATAATCTGGTTCCAATGGAGAAAACTATTTGTTCAGCTACTGATGAGATCTCCAGGATATCCAGTCCACAGCATTCCTAAGACACAGCTAGAAAGTGTAAGGATGGAGCTGCCCACATTCTTTCCTGTTCTCTCTCTGTTGATTTATTTATGTTTTGGAGAAAAACATATGGTTTAGATGGCCATACCTCTGCATTACAACCCCTTTGTAATGTGTGTATCTGTTACATACTTGGAACAGAAGTCTTATAATAGTCTTGTGAAAGAAGGGGGCAAAAGATAGTTCATCATAAAATAATACCACATTTAGCAAAAACTATTCAAATATACTGTGTGTTTTAATTGCGAACAGTCATCAAGATCTCTGAATTTTCCTATTAATGCTAAAGTGCACAAGGAGTGTCCTTTCATTCTTCTTTATGCCACTTCCTGATAAAGTGAAGGCCTTTATTATTTAATGTTTATTGTTATTTTTTTAAATGCAAATTTTGATTATTTTAAATTATGAGTAACACTTTCAAAGGTCCCATTATTGGATAGGCTTTGGGCTCATAAGTTTTTTGTCCTTCAAAAATGGGTCATACACTGTAAATCCTTTAGTTTTTTGAAGCTTTAGCTTAAAGTGAATATAGATCATTTTTACTATGCACTGGAGGTTTCTTTAAACACTATTGTCTGTGTTATCTACAGAATTGTTCTCCTAGGGTGAATCTACATGAGATGCTTTACTGTGCATTAAACTAATGAGTAGTAAAGCATCACCGTCTACACATGTGCAGCAATTACTGTGCAGTAGATTAGTCTATTGTACTATTTTCTAGAACCTGTACATACATGTACTAGAAATCGGTGTATTAAACTAATGCACCGAGGTGCAGGTGTAAATGCTGAATGGGAGAAAATAGCTCCTGGTCAGCCTAGGTAGCAGGGGATGAGGAGATATGTCCCAGCTGCTGGGCAACTGCCTCGAAGTCACGTAGCGATCAGGACCCACCCTGATCTCCAGAGGACAGCTCTTCTGGTCCTGGAGATTGGGATAGGTCCCGATCTCCACGTGGCTGGCAGGTAGCTGCCCTGCACCTGGGACAGCTTTCCCCCACCACACAGAGATCAGGACCAGCCCATGTGCCCAGGGCCAGGTTAAACCTTTAGTGAGCCCTAGGCAAACAAACTCGTGGTCTTGGGCCGGTTGAGACCCTCCCACCCCCAGCCCGAAACTGCCACCTGCAAGGAGAAGAGATCAGAGCCACCGCTAGGAAGCAGTTGCAGTGGTGGCAAGGCTGGCAGAAGGGAAGGGAGGTGGATGAGACCATTTGTGCCACCACCATTGAGGGGAAGGACCAGCCTTCACCCCTAACTCAGGGCCCTAGCCATGTGGCTAGTTTGCTTATGCATTTATCTGGCCCTGCCTGTGCCCCCCCTGCCAGCCTGAGGCTGGCACCAAGGGGAACCTGGAGTTCCCCCTGGCTGCTGCAAACTGAACTGTTCCCATCAGAAGCAAATTTGCCCCCAACAGGCACACATTCAGATGCATGAAGGGTGTAATTTAATGTGCCTGAATTTTCTGTACATAAAGATAATGTGTACAGAACATTCAGGTGCATTAATTGTACATTTAGACATCCCCCTAATGTAGCAAAGTGAGACCTGAAATTCACAAATGGAAAACTTATATACCTTGAGAATTCATTGCTATATTCAATCCATTTTTATTTCACTGATAATCAGAGAAGCAAAATGGTATAACTTCATTGGACAGGTTAAAGTTTTATTTTGCTAATCAAGTTTTTTTCTAATTAGGTTTTTTTTTTCTTGCACATTATCTTTCACGTGCAGTAAGTTATCTCTTCATTGTCCATAAATTGAAAATAATATTCTTTTGAGCAACAGGATATGAAATGTCACGGTCACTTAAAGCAAGACGTCCTCCAGGAAATTATGCTGCTTTTTTGTAATGTACATACAGTTCTGCTAGCCTGTATAATAGTGGATCCCTATCTGAATGTACCACAGAGAAATCTATGTCCAAGTGGTGGAATCATATATCTACCTATTTTTACACTAACCGATGACACAAACTCAGAAGAAAAGATTAAAAATTTTAAAAACCCAACAGTGGGATTTTAAAAACAACTATTAATTGATGGGTTGCTTTATCCCCTTTGATTTTTACCAGGTGCTCATGTTTTCTTCACAGTTAATTATGTATGTGAATGGGCAGTGGAGCTTTGCCCATTCGATGTAAGGCATGATACCAAACCAAACAACACAATGAGCTGATTTGCCTTCTTTTATTTAATCAGAATAAAAAGCAGCTATTTAGAGGAACTGCTAATGTGAAATGCTATAAATCTGATTTTGTCTTTTCTTTAAAATGGCTTGTGAGGTTTTGAGTACCTCCTCTGTGGTAGCGCTAAGGACCTATCTTTCATGGCGTTGTCAAGAGCAAATGGCCATCATACGTAAAGCCATAAAGCAAAAGAAACAATGACATAGAGGAAAGTACATGTGCACTGCTGCCTTCCTTTTCTTCAGAAATATAGTGATTCTTCAGTCTGTTTGACAATTTTAAACCAAGAAAGCGGAGGAAGGATGGTACCTGTTTACATTTTAAAGATAGCTGGAGCATAACATTATGTTAATTAAAATAGCTATAGTTACATTATATGATTAAAGAGAAAAAGTTCGTTAGGGATATAAGCACTTGAGCTTCAATTTTAAGTATCTGCACTTGGCTCCTTTCAGAACGTACTAAATTTGATCCTTACGATAATGGCTATTCCTGTACTCCTAATTCAGTCTTTTGGAAACAACCATTGGACATTTTATTACCATCACCATGTCATATCATCATATCATCATGATCATTTGCCAGCAGAAGGATCTGTCAGCAGTTAGTACTGGAACAAAAAATTTCTTTGCAATTGAATTAAAACATATGCTAAGTAGATCATTACTAGTATATGTTGAAGAAAACAATGTAAATCCCAAACTTGATGACAACTTTTCTTCAATTTAGAGGTAGAAATCAAACTGCATTCAAGTCTTCAATATTAAAGCTGGCAGAGAAACATTCTAAATTGCTGATGTGATGGGCTGGCTGGTAGTGACATAGTCCAGGGGTTTTGAAAGGGCAAAAGTTGATTGGAGGACTTGGGATTCCCTTTCGTCACCAGTCAGGTCCCAGAGACTCACCCTATGTCCCCTGATTGGCCCCTTGGGTCACCTGGAGGGCAGTGTGGCTGACTCAGGGAAGAGACCAGTGAGGGACCACGAGGAAGGAGCTTCAAAGAGCTGGCAAGAGCTGAGCAAGCGGGGCGGGAGCAGTTGCCCCAGAAAAGCCTGAAGGAGCGGGACCTGCAGGCAGCAGTTGGACCCTCAGCAGCACAGCATGCAGCCAGCAGGAGAGGTTTCCTGCTGGGCTCCAGGATCCCCTATGAGAGGCTGTGGCCAGCAGGAAAGGCTCCCCCACTACAGCAAAGATCTGAGCAGCGACCTGAGAGGTTCCCAGCTCAGCTTCCAGCTCCTCCAATCAGAGGCCAGGCAGCTCGACGTGAGGCCGGGGCTCCGGGAAGGTCAAGACCCCTAGCAGCTTGGAGCAGTGCTACCAGTGGTGGCTGTGTGGCAGCATTTCTGCTTACCACGTGGGAGAGCTGAGTTCAAGTCCTAGCTGGGGTGACTTGGGGTGAGTGAGCTCTAACAAGAAGTAAATCTTCTTGCAGTGGAAAGGGGCCATTGTGCTCTCCCCTTTTCTCCCCCTCCAGGTACCTAGGAGGGTATCCTATATTTTCTTGTCATTGGGGTATTGTAGTGTCCACTATACCACCTGATTTATGCCTGTTATGTTCCCAGTATTGTTCCCTCATTAAAAGGTATATGGTTAAGTCCCCATTGGTGGTCTGGCTTTGCTCTATAGGGGGAGGAGAGTCCCTATACCTCCCACAGCGTTTGTGCACCTGCTTTGATCCCTTCAATTGCAGAGGGGGTACCTCTTGGAGTACAACCCAGGTTACACTGATTATAGATTCCAGAATATTCAAGAATCAGTTGTAAAGTTTTTAATGTAATAATTGAAGTAGAAAGGTTACATATACATGCTGAATAGCAGTCACTGATACATATCAGTTATTTTAGATAAAATGAGACTTAGGCTTTTTGTGATGTTGGTAACACCTTGACTACGTACAGACATTCAAAAAGCTTGAGGTGGATTTGAACTAACTTACAGAGGTTTTTCTAAGCGGACTAAGCTAGTTGAGGAGTGAACAGTACACAAGTTCACCCTTTGGTGGGGGTGGGGGCAGGCACAAGGCTTTCTGCCCTGGTCAAGGCCAACAGGTTGGGGATGTTCCCACACAGCTTCCAGCAGGCTGCCAAAGAATGCCGAGTGCAACCAGCAGCTGGCTGCCCCTGATTGGCCAGCACAGCCCCACAGCTCAGCCCTGCTGCCTGCCAAGAACCAGCTGTCAGCCACTGCAGGCAGTGGGGGGGGAGGGGAGGGGAGGAGGCCCTCCCAGCTGTGCTGGCTTCGGCTGCACTGGCTGTCAGTGGCAGCCAGAGCAGGGGTGGGAAAGGGGGTCCCCTCCACACAGACCTGACCCCTGCCCCCGCAGACACACATGCCCGCCTCCCTCACCCCTTCCATCTGTGTCCCTGCACAACAACGCAGCAAGGGGAGGGGGAGCTCCACTTGCTTCTTAAGGACTTTCAGATTTGTAGTTTCTCTACCTAATTTGCTAGTAGGTATTCTCAGAACCTGCCTAATGAATTTGGTTTCACAGAAAATAAAAATAAGGTGGTAGTAGTGGTGGGGCCTGTGCTAGGATCCACATCTTCCATCCCCCTGCCCTGCCAGCCCTCCAGTGCACACAATGTTTTTAACCTAAAAGCTCAGGTATTAGAGTACTCACTTAGGATGTGGGAGAATATGTGAGATCTGGGTTTAATTATTTCCTCTGCCTTAGGGGTTTGAACCAGCCATTCCCTAAACACCAGGTTCCAGGATGTGCTGGCATGGGAAGGTGCTCTCAGTCTTCCCTGCTGAAGCTGTTCTACTTTGTATGGCATTGTTAGTTATTCACTGAAGCAGAGAAAGAAGGAACATGAGTGACCATGACTTGATAGCCCAGCAGGTTAACTACTCACCTGGGAAGTGGAAAACCTGCTTTCCAGTCCCTGATACACTAAGTACTTAATGTAAAATAGTGAAACAGTCATTGGATCAGGGACTGGAACCCAGGTGTCCCCTTTCCCAATTAAGTGCCTTAATCACTAAGTCCACTTTATACATTGAGCCCTTGGTGACTAGATAAAAAAGGCATTCTTGATGAATAACATGAGCATTCAGGAGAAGATGATAACTATTATTATTGGCACTCATTTAAGGATATATGTTTGTGTGCCTGTGCAGGTAGACTTTTTAAAGCCACACTGTGTACACTTTATACGTGGTGTGTTATGGGGCTTCTTCCAATGCAAAGGAGGTCAAAAAGTAATGAGCAAGTGTCAAGAAAGATCATTTATGAGAAGTGGATGCTATGCATAATAAACATTAGCACATGTTTAACAAAAAATTTCCTCCAGTAGAAGTCGTTCCCATATTAATTTAATCCTGCTGTCTAAGATAATACAATCTCTTTGAAACAGTCTCGATTTTTATTGCATAGGGACCTTTTCTGGATCAGAGGCCAAATTTCCATTACCTGATGAGCTAATCTGACGTGACAGCCTCATATGCAGATGGGGAATCTCTTGTCAATAGTTTTCTTCAGAGACAAAGAGAGACAAATGTCTGTATTCATTCTCTCACTTCATGCATGAGTAACATTAACTTTTCTGTCTCTCTCTCGCTCTATCTTTCTTCAGGTAGTCATTGAGAATTTAAATATGAGCTTTTGTGTTTCTGAGTTAGCTTATGCATGCAAAGCTGTTTACAGAAGACTGGCAACCTTGTCTGTTTGTTTAAGTACAGTATGTATTTTGACATGTAAATTTACGTGAGACATATTTAATCAGTCAAAATGATATGCTAATTGGATTCTGTATGAAAGTACATAAAAACAGCATTTGGAAAAAAAATGAAGGGAACCTATTACCAGCTGAGATGCTTTGTAATCAGCAGTATGCGTCATCAAAATTCACAAAGATAAAAGTGCCAGATTTTTAGGATTTTATGGAAGAAATATGAATAAAATAAGTGATTCTCTTTGCACTTTAATTTAAGCTAGAAAACAGAGCAGTATAACCGTTAGACTGACAGAAAACTCTGAAAAGCTTCTTCAGGTTCTGGATGTAGTTCAGAGACAGATCACTTATGTTCAGATAAGGTTACAGGTTGATTTTAATTGCATAAAAGTAAAGACATTTAAACTCGGACCTTGTCTGCCTCCGAGATTCGTTCACCTACTCGTGATTTCAATAGAGACAGGCAAGGCTGGGAGTTGTCAAGGTGTAGGCAGGCCAGCCAGTTTTTAAGTAAAAGTAACCTACATGACCAGGTACAGACATTACATTTTTATTGGTATAAGTGATTGGGAACTTATGTGGAAACAGGTTTTCCCACATCTATCTAGTATGGAGTGTTTGTCCTGTGAAGCATCTCATTCTGGCTACTAACAGACAGGGTTATGGACTAGATGGACTGCTGGTCTGATCTAGCATGGAAATTCCTGGTGTTGCTAGAGCATGCACATGCTGGTAACACAACTGTGGACCAGATTCTGAAATCAACCTGTAACCTTATCTGAACACAAGTGATCCGTCTCTGAACGACATTCAGAACCTACAGCAGCTTTTCAGAGATTTTGGCAGTTTGATGGTTATACTGCTCTGTTTTCTACCTTAAATTAAAGTGCAAAGAGAAGCACTTATTCATATTTCTTCTATAAAATCCTAAAAAACTGGCACTTTTATCTTTGTGAATTTTGATAGTGGATATTATGCATGTTGTATAGCATCTCACTCCAGAAAGGGTCCCCTTGTCTTTTAATGGGATCATTTGAGGAGTAAAGTATGACTTAACAGGCACAGACAGAAGTGCATCACCTGGATCTAACTCATGGCAATTCATAGAAATTGATTAATTCTTCCAATCCAACAAATGTTAGCAGTGCGGGGGGGGGGGGGGGGGGGTGGAAGACTGGCTCCAAGTTGGCTTTCTCCTGGCTCCAATAGCAGGGAGAGAGTCTGCATCTTCCCCTGGCTCCACCCCACCTCCCCAGCTCTGTTGCTGTTTCTGGATGGGAGTGGGGAGAAGGTCTGGCAGGGGAGGGAGGTCTTCTGGAGTTTTCTCAGCCACACTGGAGTGTGTGTGTGGGGGGGGGGTGGATTGGACCCACCCCCACCAAGGTGAGGGACTCTAATCCACCAGCCTCCCCACTCTAGGGAGGCTGAGAAAAAACCTAGAAGGGACTTCTTCTATTCAGAGACATCAGCTATAGCTCACTGTGCTACAGCCAGGGCAGACAGAAATTAAGTCACTGCACTTAGGAGCAACTTCATTTAAACCCTCATACAATAAGGGTTAATTTGTTGCATTATCAGGGGGCTCTGCAGCCATGTTCTTCTGTTTGGGCATGGCTTTAGAGTGATTTCAAGGGGCCGATAGCATGACAAATGTCCTTTCTGCCTGCGTCCTATAAGAGCAAGCCATCCAGCAAGCCTGCTCATTTTAGAAAAGAGATGTTTGTAAGGGAACATGGTAAGTGTTTACAAAATACTACATGGTGAACAGAAAGTAAATACGGATTTATTATTTAACTCTCTCTTATAGTACAAGAACTAGGAGGTCACAAAATGAAACTAGTAAGTAATACATTTAAAACTAAGAAAAGGATGTTCTTTTTCACATAGTATGTAACTCAAGTGTGGAACTCATTGCCACCGGATGTTGTAGAGGCTGACAGTTTAGCAAGATTCAAAAAGAGATTTAACACATTCTTGGAGGAAAGGGACAGCCATAGCTATTGAGCATAAGAGTTAGAGGTACAGCCTCTGAATCAGAATTTCCTAGACCTTAAATGCTGGAGGCTGCAAGTGAGAGAGAAAAAGTAGAAAAAAAATCTGGTCATACCCAGTTCACTTTCCCTTTCAGCATCTCTGCCATGGTGTGACACAGGATGCTGGGCAAGATGGACCTCGGGTCTGACCTAGTAAATGGCAGTTCTTATGTTCATTTGGGGTACTCTGTGTTCAGTATTTTATAATGATTGTGTAAGGTAAAAGGAAAAATTTAAGCATTAGCTCTGATTTTCTTCAAAAGGTAAGTGGGGGCAGGCTTCTTAGTTTTGTTTTAATCAAATAATTCCTTGTAATTTTTTCCCTTTAAGAAATTAAGAAATATTAAGAAAAAGTGAAAGGGAAAATAAGATAGTATCAAAGTGATTGTAAATATCCATTACTGAAGTGGCCAGTCCTGAAGTGCAACCACTTATGTGTGTGAACCAAATTACGTGTGTCAAGTTATGATCCAGGATTTGTAAGGTCAGACTATAAATTTATCAGGTGTAAATGTATGCAGGATCAGGGTCTAAATACATAGTTCAGTTAAGGTAAAGATATACCATATTTACTTAAAAATAGGATGAGAGTTTTCCCCCGAATTAGCATGGGGGGAAGAGCCCCTTGTTTTATAAGTTACATACAGTAAAACATCAGTAAACATGTTGCCTATCATTACACTGCTGCCAGAACAACGTATGCTCAGTAATGGAAACCAACTATAAAGTTGATTGAATGCAACCCACGCCGAGTATGCCTGTAAAACACATGGCCCATATTGGGCAAACTTTTTTAAAATTTTGTGTTCCGGATCAAATTACTCAAATCAGTTGCGAATCCTATCAACTGAGCAGACCCCAATCATTCAAGTCCATGTGGCACTACCACCAGCAAGTATCCTGCTTCCCAGACTCTTCAGCCTGGGGCTTCAGGTACTCCCAACTCCATGGCAAGCATCCTACATGCAGGCTCAAGCCTGGAGGTCTTGGGGCTCAGATGCCCCTGAGTCCCACTTGCCCTTAACCAACAGTACAAAGGAGCAAGCTAGAGAGGGATCTCCCATTTTCATAAAGTAGGTGTATAGACAGGGACTTCCCTTCAGGAGACTATCATAGACTCTCAGAAGGTGTCCTGTCTGCAGTGCATTGGACAGGTCTGCACCTTTTGCTACACAGTGCCATTCTAAAGCAATCTCAGCCTGGGGAACAGACCAGTGTAGTGACTACTTTTGATCTTAGCCTCTGTAGGCTAAGTTAGTGCAGCCCATCTGAATAAAATATTGTGCCCATTTTGCTTAGTTCCCCCTCAGCATTGACTCTTTTTCAGCTCATGGTGAATCATTACATTGGGTACATTTTGATTTCCTCTTTGCTCCCACAGCTGAGCAGCACTTTTCTTTCCTGTTTCTTCACTAGCCTTCAGTGTATAGCAAACATCATCAAACAGCTATGTAGAAGAGAGGGCCTGCCACCTCTCTTAGCCCACCACATGTGATTGGTGTGGTCCCACCTTCCATGAGGTAGAGCCAGACCAGGCAGCCCTGTGCCTCATCTTCATTTAAATTCTTGGAGGATCCCAGAACTCATGACAAGAACACCCAGTCATGAATGATGGTGCTAATTAGTACATGGATCCTTTGTGGAGGATATCTGGAGTACACACATATACTGAGCAGTGCTGAGCTATGGGGTCACCATGGCTTGAAACATGTTGACTTAGCTCAGTTAACTGTATGATAAATTATGAGCCTTTTGACTTGGGACTAATAGAGATTTCATAGGTTTCATAGACATTAGGGGACCTCACGAGATCGAGTCCAGCCCCCACTGCCATATCTTGCATAATTTATACAAAAGTATTGCGAAAATATGTTTATAGAGTACCTGTGCTGAAACTTGCAGCAGTTTGCAAAACAGGGAAAATGCATCAATTTTGAATGAATCAGTCTATTGATACCCATAGTATTTTGCCTAAATGCAAATTAATATAGGTATGTTTATTTCAAAATCAGTGTTTTTTGGTTTCTTGCATTTCCACATGCTCCACATGGGAACAGAACCCGATCAGGGTCTGATAGCAACGGGGGGAAGGGACTGCAAGGGGAAGAAGTTGCAGGGGCAGAGGGCAAGGAAGCCCCCACTCCGCCCAGCCACTCTTTTTCTTATTGTAGCAGTGGGAGGGGGACAGATCTCTGATAATTAGATTATATACCTGAAAAATTATAACATATTTATACATTTTCCAGGTATAGAATCTAATTATTGGGGGGGTTGCTTTAAATTCAGGGTCATCCTAGATTTGAGCAAATATGGTGTATTGTCTTTAAAATGATGTAACTGATGTAATTAAGGGAGAGCAGGAGACCACCAGTTGTTCGTGCATTTATGTTTGAGTGGTTACACAGGAAATGCAATTCATTTCGCTCCTGTATCTGGGAAATGTGCTAATACATTGTCTCCCATAATTTGTATACTGACCCTTAAAATCTATCACTGCAACATATGGAAAATCAATTGACCATTAAGGTTTCAATACAATTTCCATAATATGTTACTAGCCAAGACCACTTCACATCTCTTTGTATCCTTTACCTTTCTCCTCAGTTCAACCCTTAAACATCTATTGTCTTCAGATTGTTTTATTTATTAGGGTCTGTATGTGTGTCGTATTATAGTTTTATGCACTGAAGCTAATATTTTACGGATTTTCCCCTAGAGGAAACCACGTGTAGATAAACGGCATTGGCATGTAACCTGACTTATTAATGCTGCTTGCTGTTCTTGTTATTCAGCACACCAATTAATATGTTACTCATCAGTGTTTTTTTTCTATTTCCCTATCCCCGCTCTATTAGAGAACAAGTGTATATGTTATACTGTTCTTTAACTAAGTTTAATGATTCATAATTAGAAACGGTGTTCCTGAAGGTAAAAGCCTCTGGCACCCCTTATTCCTTCATCATTTTAACTACTCTCTGTCTGTCTGTATATTCATTTTAAAGAACCTCACTTGAATATCTCTGTGATCAATCCAGAACAGAAAGATTAAAAATGGATTTGCTTATTACTTTGAATTCTGAAAGACACCATGCCAACAAATACTATGGTTGTGACCCCAGCCATTCTACTACAAAAAATTAATTTACTGAACGGGGCTGTAATATGCATAACTAAGCAACTGATTTTCACAACTGACCCCAATAAATCACATGCCTTTCTGGGGAAAAAAAATGAGCTGGAAGGTTGTCCAGAAAGTTATCAAATCCAGGCTGTCTTAAACCGAGAAAGGAGATGAGTTTTAGAGCTGACAACCCCTAGTGAGCAGGACAATGGCAGCAGCCCCTTCCCAAACACCCCAGATAGTTACCAAGGACACATTTGTCCCAGAGATAAAAGCCAATACTTCAATAGCAGATTGGTACCCAGGACTTTACTTAGTACTTTTCTGTGGAACTATATCTTTAACATTTTTTTGAAGCTCTTCAAATAAAAGTCCTCAGAAACAGCACATCTCCTAGCCAGCTTTAAGAGGCCCAATCCTGGGAGAGCTCTCAGCAAACAGATTAGGAAGCTGCAGGAGGGAGTGGATAGTCTCAGAACCATCTGGGAGCATAAGGACTTCATTGACTCAATGCATAAAGAGACCTCCAGCATCATGGAAGAGTGAGCCAGAGAAGGCTCACAGATACTCAGGAAGGTGGAACACTGTCACCTCTGGCAACAGACAGTACTCATCTAGACCTGTGACTGTCTGGCTGGAGAACAGGTTCTTATTCCTTCTTCTCATCCCTGGCTTTGCATGACAAGGAGCCCACTCCAGTGGCAGGAGAGGGAAAGCCATGCACTTCCGGGAAAGGAGGCTTCATACCACTGTTACCAAGAGGAAGTGATAGGTGGTGATCATAGAATAGAATAATAGAAAATTAAGGTTGGAAGGGACAAGTAGGGCTGATCACCTACCAACAGTCAATGTAGAGCTGGTGAAAGAATAGCTAGAGAGGCTGGATATCTATAAGTGAGCAGGACTGGATGAACTGTATCTGAGAGTACTGAATGAACTAGCCAAAGTCATTGCAGAACTGCTGGCTAGTGAGAATTTGTGGACTCCTCTGTGAGAATTTGTGGACTCAGGAGAGATCCCAGAAGACTGGAAAAGGGCCAATGTTGTGCCCATGTTCAAGAAGGGCATGAGAGAAGACCCAGGGAACTATAGGCCAATCAGTTTGACCTCAATCCCAGGAAAAATCCTTAAAATGTTTCTCCAGGAGTTCATATGCAATAATGCAATATGCAATAATGCAATAATAGAAGGCAAAATTCTGAATGACAGCCAGCCTCGTTTTGTCATGGGTAGATCATGTCTGACTAACCTCATCACCTTCTACAACCAGGTTACTCACCACCTGGATAAGGGAGATGAGGTTGGACTTTAGGAAGGCCTTTGACTTGGTGTCTCATGCAGCTCTCAAGGTAAAACTAGGGAGTATGGGCTCAACAACTCAATGATCAGATGGGTGGGAAACTGGCTGTGGGGTCGGACCCAGAAAGCACTAATAGATGGATCTGTGGTGACCTGGCAGAAGGTAGCCAGTGGTTTGGCACTTTGATCAGTGCTTTTCAGCATCTTCATCAATGATCTGGAGTGGGGATGAAAAGCACACTGGCAAAGTTTGCTGATGACACTAAGCTGTGGGAAAGTGCAGCCACGTGTCAGGGTAGGCTGATGATCCAAGCAGACCTAGACAGATTAGTTAGATGGGCAGACCAGAACCAGATGCTGTTCAGCACTGAAAAGTGTAAATTACTCCATCTGGGGAGGAAAAATCTGTAACAAACTTACAGGCACAGTAGTGCTACACTAGCTAGCACCACATCTGAAAGGGACCTGGGGGTCATAATTGAACATAAAATTAATATGAGCCACCAGTGTGATACTACAGTTAGCAGAACAAATAATACACTGGTATGCATCAGCCAGTGTATTAAACTCTCAAGCAAAACTAAGGAAGTTATTCTCCTGCTCTGCTTGGCATTGGTGAGGCTGCAGCTGGAGTACTGTGTCCAGTTCTGGCTGCCACACTTCAAAAAGGATGCGGAGAAGCTTGAGAGAGTCCAGAGAAGAGCTACTCATATGATTAGAGGTCTGAAGAGCAAGTCATATGAGCAAAGGCTGACAGATATTGGACTGTTCAGCCTAGAAAAGAGAAGATTTCAGGGGGATTTGGTGGCAGCTTATAAATATATTAGGGGTGAGCACCAGGGGCTAGGCAAACAACTATTCACCAAAGCACCCCAGGGAAACCAGGAGCAAGAGACATAAACTCCTAGAAGGTTTCAGATGGAATATAAGGAAAAAATTCTTCACAGTTCATGTGACCAGACTCTGGAATAGACTCCCGGAAGAGGTGGTGCAGGCACCTACTCTGGAAATCTTCAAAAGGAGACTGGATGAACACCTTGCTGGGGTTATTTGACCCCAAAAGTCTTTCCTGCCTAGACCCAATGATCTCCTGAGGTCCCTTCTAGCCCTAAACTTCTTTGAATCTGTGACCTCAGGAGGTCATTTGGTCCAACCCCCTGGTCAAATCAGGACCATCCCCAACTAGATCATCCCAGCGAAGACTATGTCTAGCTGGGTCTTAAAAACCTCCAAGGATGGAGAGTCCATAACCTCTCTGGGTAACTTGTTCCAGTGCTTCACTACCCTCCTCACAAGACAGTTTTTCCTAATATCTAACCTAAATTGGAGCAGGAGTCAAGGCAGATGCCCTGTGTCTGTAGTCTCTGCCAGAGCTGCAGCCAGGGAGCAGAGGGGAGAGGCCAACCTTGCTGGGCTGGAGCAGAGGGTAGAGCCCCGCCCAGTGTTGCAAAGCATCTGAGATGCTGGAGGATTCTGATTTAACTTAAACCAGGAAGGGGTCTGAGACAGACATTGCATAAACCAGGTTGAGCCAAATCAGATAAGTCTGATACTACATTCAACCAGGTTTATCTCAAACCTGTTTCAGCCATTTTCAAACCAGTTTATGTGCACTGAACATCTGTTTTGCTACAGATTTAAATCAGTTTCTGATCACTTAAACTGGTTTATGTGTAATGTCTGTCCCTAGTCCATGAGATTTCTTTTGGTCCAATTCTCCGATTTGTCTAGGTCCCTCTGAATCTTAGCCCTACCTTCCAGTGTATTTGCTACTTCCCCCAGCTTGGTGTCATCTGCAATCTTGCTGAAGGCATGATCCCTCACATCCCAACTTCCAGGCCGTTCATGAAGATATTGAACAGGACAGGCTCCCGGACTTACCTCGCGTGCACTCCACTTGCTACCAGCAGATGTCAACCCATTGATTTCTACGCTGTAAGCTTGATGATCCAGCCAGTTTTTGTTCACCTTACAGACCATTCATCCAGCCTGTACATCCTTAGCTTGCTTACAAGAAAGTTGTGGGAGACTGTATCAAAAGCCTTGCTAAAGTCAAGATCACATCCCCTGCTTTCCCTGCATCCACAGAGCCACTCATCTTGTCATAGAAGGCAATCAGGTCTGTCAGGCACAGCTTGCCCTTGGTGATTCTGTTTCTAACTACCACCATCTCCTTCAAGGACTTAGAAATGGATTCCTTGAGGACCTGCTCAAGGCTTTTACCAGGGACAGAGGTGAAGCCAACTGGCGTGTAGTTTCCTAGATCCTCCTTCTTCCCTTTCTTAGAGATGGGCACCATATTTGCTCTTTTCCAATTATCCAGGGCCTCTCCTGACCACCATAAGTTTTCTGTGATAATGGCCAGTGGCTCTGCAATCACATCAGCCAACTGCCTCAGCTCTCTTGTGTGCATCACATCTGGCTCCATGGACTTATACTCATCCAGCTTTTTTAAATAGTCCCTAACCTGTTCTTTTGCCACTGTTGGCTCCGCATCTCCTCCCCAAACTGTGCTGCCAGGTGCAGTAGTCTGGGGGCTGGCCTTGCCTGTGAAGACTGAGGTGAAAAAGGCATTGAGTACTTCAGCCTTTTCTGCATCCTCTGTCACAAAGTTGCCTTCCACGTTCAGTAAGGGGCCTGCACTTTCCCTGATCCTCCTGTTGTTGCTGACATACTTGCAGAAAACCTTCTTGTTACCTTTCACATCCCTTAATAGCTGTAACTCCAGTTGTGCTTTGGCCTTCCTTATTTCATCCCTGCATGCCTGAGTAATAATCTTATACTCCTCCTTAGTTGTTTGTCCAAGTTTCTACTTATAAGCTTCCTTTTTGTGTTTTAGCTCACTGAAGTGTTCCTGATAAGCCAAGCTGGTCTTCTGCCATATTTGCTAGTATTCTGGCATATTGGGATGGGGTTTTTTTTGCCCTTAGTAATGTTTTTTCAAGTACACCAATTCTCCTGGACTCCTCTCGTCCTCAGACTGGCCTCCCAGGGGATCCTGCCTGTCAGTTCCCTGAGTGAGTCGAAGTCTGCTTTTCTGAAGTCCAGGGTCCTCTCCTTTCTTCCTTTCCTCAGGATTCTGAACACAATGATCTTGTGGTCACTGTTGCCCTAATTGCCATCCATTACTACATTCCCCACCATTTTTTCCCTGTTTGTGAGGAGCAGGTCAAGAAGAGCACAGCCTCTAGTTGGCCACTCCAGCGCTTGTACCAGGAAATTGTCCCCAACATGCTCCAAAAACTTCCTGGATTGCCTGTGCACTGCTGTATTGCCCTTCCAGCAGATGTCAGGGTGATTGAAGTCCCCCATGAGAACCAGAGCCTGTGAAGTCCTCCATGAGAACCAGGAGAACTTCTGCTAGCTTCATGAATAAAGCCTCATTCACCGTGTCCTCCTGGCCTGGTGGTCTATAGCAGACACCCACCATGACATCACCCTTGTTGCTCTCCTCTCCAGAAAAAGTCCCCTTTCAATAGGATCATTTGCAGAGTAAAATACTACTTTATGGGCTCATCTACATGTGAAATTTATTTGATGTAATAAACTTTGGTGCAGTTCCTCCTCCTCTTCTTCCCTCCCTGCCCTTCTTTTACAGTTTATACCCATCCATGACAGTGCTCCAGTCTTGCAAGCTACCACCAAGTTTCTGTTATTTCAATTATGTCATAGTTCTGTGACTGTGCAAGGACTTCCAATTCTTCCTGCTTGTTTGTCAGATTCTGTGTATTTGTGTACAGACACCTGAAGTAATTAGCCAAATGCCCTACTTTTCAAGAAAAATTAGAAGGCCTCCCCTGTTGCTCCCCTCCTGCTTGTGCTTCTTCCAGGTCACCCACTTCCCCACTTACCTCAGGGCTTTGGTCTCCATCCTCCGGTGAATCTAGTTTAAAGCCCTCCTCACTAGGCTAAGGAGCCTGTTTGTGAAGATGTTCTTCCCTCTCTTCATCAAGTGGATCCCATCCCTTTCTAGGAATCCTTCTTGGAACAAAAGCCCATGTTCAAAGAAGCCAAAACCCTGCTGGTGACACCATCTATTCAGCCATGCAAAGATCTGCAGGAGGTTTACACTCCTGTCTGGGCCCCTCCCCTTGATTGGAAGGATCTAGGAGAACACCACCCTGTCCCCTTCAACTTGCACCCAGAGGCCTGTAGTAACTTTGATCTGCTCAGTGTCCTGCCTGGCAGTATCATTCTTGCCCACATGGATGAGCAGCATGGGGTAATAGTCAGAGGTCTGGAGAGTATTGATAATCTTTCACTGACATCTCAGATCTGGGCTCTAGACAAGGAGCAGAGCTCCCAAGACAACAGGGCAGGCCAGCAATGCCTGCCTCTGTCCCACCCCAAAATGGAATCTTCAACCCCCACCATCACCACCATCAGTCTCTGAAGGGTAAAGGCCTGACTAGGAGCAGACACATCCTAAAGATCTACACCTGGTTGATGTTTCCAGCTGGGCTTTGACTTCTTCAGCAATGGGTTGGTGTTTCAGGAAGCTGGGAGAAGATGGGGTCCACCTGAAGAAGGAAAGGGAAGACGGTCTTCACAAACAGGCTGGCTAACCTAGCATTAGGTTCAGGCAGGGATGGAGACAAAAGCTCAGAGGTAAGTAAAGAGTCCAGCGGACCTGGATTTTTAAGTTTAGTAAGGGAAAGCAATTAACAAAAAGCATAGCAGTGTTCTCAGAGAAGATGGAATAATCAGTTAACCTCATATATTTATACACTAATGTGAGAAGCAAGGGAAATAAACAGGAAGAATTGGTGGTTATAGTACAATTAAGAATTATGATATACCTAGGATAATGGAGACCTGGTAGGATAGTTCACATGCCTGGAGTGTGGTTGTGGATGGCTATAGCTTATTCAGGAAAGATAGGCAGGGGAAAAAGGAGAAGGTGGTGTCATATATATAAAGATGTGCATACATTCTGAGGTGCAATGCAAAGTGGAAGGTAGGCTTGTTGAAAACCTCTGGGTCCTGGATCCTCTTTCTTCCCTTTCTTGCAGATGGGCACTAGATTTGTCTTTTACCATATCACTTTTGTATGATCCTATGAATAAAACAATGCCAACAGTTAGTGGTTGATTCTGGACAGGTTGGAAGGAAAAGTGCATACGTGGTTTGTATCGCTGCTTGTCAGGTCAAGTAGCAAATCTACTGATTCTTGACTGCTTCTTCCAACAGTACTGTGGAGATGTATGGCCTTTTATAAATAATGAAAGTAACAGCAGGGTTGAATTTTGCCTTATGTGAGCAGAAATCTCTAAAATATATTTGATATCTTATATATTCATGGTCACATCAGAGAGATAGACCTACTTGCATGGCAAATATGGAATGTGGCATGAACTAAACACAGTAAAAGAGAGAGTGGAAGAGGACTGAATTTTTCGAGTCTCAGTTTGTGCTGGCTGAAAATTTGTCTTGAGAAACTTGTTTGATAATAGGATTTTTTCCAGGGTGAAGTGGGAAGAGGGAGAGGCTGGTTTGTTGGGTTTGGGTTTTTTTTGTTCAGGGGTCTATTTGAGATCTTCTGCTATTTCTGAAAAGGGCATTATATGTTGCAAATGAAAAAGAATAAGCTCTTATTTTTATATTTTATATCCATTGAGATCTGTTGTGTGGAAACACCGACTTGCCGCCTTCCTCAGAAAAAAAGAATAAAGCTGCCTGGCTCACCAGACATGTGCCTTCTTCTCCCTGAATCTAACTTTCAGTCCCCTTAATTATTTCAACCTAACGGTAAAAGCTACGTGATAGACTAAAATTAAAAATAAAACTGTTTGTAAGAAGGTGCTTTAAGAAGGGAATTAGATGTCATTAAAAACTCATCTTGTTAAGTGATTAAGCTTTATGGCAATGAGAGGAATAGAAAACCTTAAGATATAGGTCAGGATATAGATATTCTTAGGGTTTGGGAGTATGAGCAGAATAGATATGGGGTCTTGTGAGTGTTAATCTGAGTTTTGTAGTCTTAGCAGATCTATTTTAAAGTCTGAATTATATTTACAGATTGTAATTGATACTTGATTTCATTTATTGACATTTATTGTAAAGTCACTAAGCACTGGATTGGTGCTTGTGATTGTTATAAATTGAAAGAATAAATGAATATTAGTGAATGACATTTTTTCAAAGATGTTTTGTATCTCGGACAAGAGTACAAGGGCCATATGAGGGTCCAGTTACCCTGGTAACTAATTGTTCATCTTGAAATGACTGGCAGAATGGCTGGGTACAGCACAAATTGTAATTTACTCGGAACAAATATGCTTCTCTGGCATTGACATAAAAGTTCAGATTACAGTGTCAGCGGGCAGCAACAAAAGCCATGTGAAGGATATGGCTATGTGAATCCCACCCTACCTTAACTTACTGAAACCTTACTGAATCCTCAACTCAGAAGAACTAATCTGTAAATGACATGTGCTGTTATACATATCCAGGGACTTTACCAAATGCAAACTGACTTCCACTGTATCCAACAGAGATATCCAGTAGCATATCTGGGGGAGGAACAGAGACAGCAGGCTTTGAGTGGGAATGAGAAAATAGCCTCTACCAAAATAGCCTCTGCAAAAATGGCAGCCGGTGCTGCCCACTGCATGGAGCTGCCCTGTTACACCTCTGTGGTATTCAAGCCTATCTGTATTTCAGTATAGCAGTGCACTGCCTGCAATATTATTAATATTTGATATTAAGAAGACTGATACAGAGAGAGTTTAATGATGTTAAATATTATTAATGTGTTAAAAAGAAGACAACACTACGTATTGTTATGTCCCTGATTAAAGGTATTTGTAGCAGTTTTCCTTCTGCAAGTGGAATGTTTGGTCCTCTCTGATTCACATGCCACGGATACTATTTTTGTGTAGCAAATGTAACAAAAATAAAATAAAGGCACATGATTGTTTTAAATATTTGGGGCCAGATTGTACCTGGTATGCACAGATCTGTAGAACTATATTGCTGCAGGAGCAATGCAGAACCCTTGCTAGAGCTGTGCAGAAAAGGGTGTGAGCTTATATCTACCCTTCTTCACGAGGGACAGAGTAGCAGTACCTGCTGATATGGAGGATGGGTGGTCAGGGCATAGACCCATTCCTTCTCGACTATGTTGACAGCGGCCAGAGCTCACAGGAGTGGTGGGAGAAGCAGTCTTTCCTTTCAGGGAGCAAGAGAATTTTTATTGCTCCTTCTGGCTTCCTACCACCTGCAGCTGCTCTGCACAATCTGGTCCTTATTAATATTTCTTCAAAATAATATTTTGATCCCAGTGTGCATCCATTTTACGCATTGGCACCTGCTCATGAACTGACTAGCTGAACTCTTAGTGAAATGCAGGGGAGTGGTCCTGAGATACCAAAGCTTTTCATGTTTAGATCACTTTTGAATCTGTCTTTGGCTAGTAGGGACAGGAAGTTGTTGCCATCTGGTGGCTGATTTCATAGCCAGTATCAAATAACATGGAAGTCTCAATATTATCCTTAGCAGACAGGTGTGCCTGAAACCATTAATACAGTGCCAGCAAAGGACAGAATGGTTAAAAAAAGAAGGCTGATATGTCTTCTAATCTTTAGGGGTGGCCTATGGAGGCATGTTGGCAGGACAGTATAGGGGAAACTGTACTACATGATCTGTAGTACTTTGTTCTCAACTCAGTACTAAATCAAGCAGCAAATCAATTTATAAAACTTGTGGTGGGTGGGGCAGCAGAGGGAGGCATTGTTTGTTTTTTGGTATTTTAGCATAATGCTTTTCTGACTACAGTAATACAATATTTTCTGATTGTTAAAACTGAGCTGAAGGTTGAACATTCCCAATGGTATTGTGCTGTGTCTGGGAACCTGACGTTCTGTCCTTTCATTTACTTTTAAATTAGAAGCAATGTGAGTCAATGTATATTAAAATGTTTTAATTAACAAGACCCAGATGCAGTATCAAAAGTTCTAGTGGAAGCTTAAAAATATATCCAGGATTTAGCCCTCTGTAAGGTCTGACTATAAATTCTCCTGATGCAACTCATGCTACTCCTGTAGTAGTTTACATTTTTTCCTAATTTTTTTTACAGCATGTTACACTGGCCCATATTAAAAGATGCCTGGATTTCAATTTGAAACCATGGCAACCAGAAGTGGTGATTTGTGTGTTTGCATGAGAATGTGATCATGTTATCTCTAGAGATAATACACATAATGCAGATACTGTAACTACTCTACCTAATTCTGCAAAAGATGGGGGGGATCACTACCACAGCAATCAAGTTTAAAGAATAAAGCTACTTTTCCCTTTGGGTGAATAGGAAAGAGCAGGACTTGAAGGCATGTAAATATATCTCTCATATTCAATATATTCAGATGCTGAATGCAACAACAGCTGTCAAAAACATCATCAGGAAATGAAAAGGAACTCTTTATTTCCCATTTTCCAAGAATCTTTCCCGTCTAAACTATAAAAATACTTCCAGGAGAACATTTTCTGCTGTCAAACACCCATAAAGTTTAGCACAAGCTTAAGTTATTTGGGGGCCTTGGAGACAAAAATCTAATGAATAAAATCTGAAACATTTTTTTTTCAGCCCCATTTTAAGAGCAAATCTGAAAACTATCTTAACCATGGACTCCATAATAAAGCTCTAGCCAGGCTAGGCATGACCTCTTTGATTAATTTATGCAAAAATCTGGGCTGTGTGTGGCACAATTGACAGCAGAGTAGCCTTCAGTAGATTAAATCAGCCTTCCCAAATAGAAATCAGAAACCCATACGGTGTAGCAATATTTCTGCCATGAATTGTAAAAGTGAATACTAGGAGAAGGGTATGATTTTGTTTCTCATTAATGGTGGAACAAACAGAAAAAGATCCCTTGAAAGTTAAAGCTTAGCTGCTGCATAGTGTCCTCATGTATTATGAGTGAGAAACAAAGGAAACTGAGAAACTTCAAAGCTTCCTGTGGCATTCAGAGCTTTCCATCTTCAAAGCACCTCTCCCTTTTGTAGTTCTGCTCTGGGTTTAATTAATACATTCTAAATATTGTTACTGTAAACAGTGTCATCTTTGTTTTCTACCCAGTTCTTTTTCAGAGTAATGTAAATTATTTTATGAAGCTATCTGTCATCTTTATTTAGTGCCTCTTAACCTCTTTTCTTTTACAAATGAGTAGTCACCTCCAGTTGAGATTAAAACATCATTTGAAAGGTGTGTGTGTGGGGGGGGGGTGCATGTGTGTACATGTGTGCGTGTGTGAGAGTGTGAGAGAAGGAGAAAGAGGGGGGGAAAGAAACAGTCCAGGAGGGGGGGGGAAGAGGGGCAGGGAATGTCTTGCTTGCCTTTTATTTAATGTTTTAAAAATAAAAATAGTCATGACCCATTTCATTCCATACATTAGCCATATTTTAATATTTTCAGACTATAAAGATAGATGTAGAACACATAATAGGCCTTTTGGTTCAGAAAGCTAATTCTGAATATTAGTGCAAGAAAAATATGATATGAAGTGTGCACTTCATTTCATTCTATTGCCTGGAGTCTTACACATCTTATACATGTTCCCACTACTATTTCACCTCTAAAACACCTGTTCTTTTTGTTATTGAAAAATACTCAGTAGTTGTAATTTAACATTTTATCTCTTGACACTGATATTTTTGTCAATGGCAATGAAGAATTTTTATCCCTCAAATCATATATTTTATATAAGATTAATGGTTATATTGTAACATTTTTTAAAATAATTTCCAGGGAGGAAAGGTAGAATGGGAATATTGAAGAAATCTCTTCTCATCAGTTAGTCTGAATACTGCCTCAGTTAGCAATACCTATTATATAGTTACGTTTGTTGAACATGATTTGCTTATGTTTGTGGTTTTCAAGGAACTAAACGTTAATACCATTAGACGTGTTACAATTGTATATTTTTCCATGCTATTTTTTTCTTTTCTGTGCTGTTTCTTAGCAGCAGGAAAAAGGAACATATGGTCATTAAAGAGGATATAGTGAAAGGAAATGCATAGAAAAGATAATGAAAGGCCAGAAAGGAAATATAAGGAAATGAAATGAATAAGAGGATATAAGGAAAAGAAATATATGGAAAAGAGGTGAAGAGCTTAGCAAGGGAACGTAAGGAAATGAAATAGCTTTCAGCTTCATTATGGTCTTGTGAGCAAAAGAATCTCAGTTGCCAGTCTCATCCTAGCCCATATTAACTATGATTAAAACAACATCAAATATGGGATACAGAGAAATAATATTAAGTTTTAAAACAATACCAATCCTCCCATTTCTCCAGGCAGTAAAAGAAGGCCTAATCCCAAAGTGAGCTGAAGCTGACAAAACTTTGTTGACTTTAATGAGGTTTGGATCAGACCCTAGAGGTGTTAAATGGTTACCAATACTTTTAATTTATTTTAAAATTTAACATCTCTCTGTATGCATATTGAATCCCAACAACTGGTATAGTGTCCCAACTAATGACTAGGTCCTGCCACATTTAAGTCAATGGTAACACTGGAGTTGTCCAAGCAGCCAGCCGCAGTTTTTCTTGATGATACAGGGTTTAAATTCACTTCCTTTGCCAACATGAAGATGTGTAATATCTAAATAGTATTAATATTGGCATTTCTAGAAAATATATTTTTTAAGGATAATGTTCAGAGGGCAGTTGGGGTTAAGAAACTGATTTTTCATTTTGACTTCATACTGATCTCCCCATCTTTCTAACGCCATGTGGAAGTGTACATGTGTGTGCAGCACATATCAGATCCATCAGATCCAAAATAAGTGCTAAGGATGGACAAAATAAAAAATATCCAGCACTTTTTGCAGGATTGGAATTAGGCAAGTCATTATTAATGCTAACTTGTCTCACAATAAGTGGATACTCTAAATTTAGTATGTATTTCTACTTCTCCTGGCACATAAAATTATAAAAATATTCTGAATGGGAAATGTCAGTTCTTCCCTTTGCTTTCACTTTTTTTCCCCCGATTTGTATTGAACTCATGTATCTTTCTCCAAGGTTCTTGTTTAGACCTCATTCAGTTCTTCCATTTTAATTCTTCCACTTGAAGTTTTATTCTATTTGTTTCTTTTCCATGCTCTATGTTTATAGTAGTTCAGTTTTTCTTTTTAAATTCCTTTTGTATCATTTTCTTCATCCTTTCTCTTAGTCTTTTTCCATTTTTTTCTCCTACTGTCTCATTTTCTGGTTCTGTAATGCCCTATTTTTGACTTGTGTTCTCAGATCATTCTTTTATATGCACACTTTTTCCTTATCATTTTCCCCCTCCTCCTCCTCCTTTCTTTCTCTCTCTCTCTTTCTCTTCCCCCCTCCCGACCCCATCACCTCCCTGGTTTCTGGTCTTGTTGTTTTTGCTAGCTGGCTGTCACTCAAAATATTTCAGTAACATAACAAACAGTTCCCATGAGATTCCATGAAAAATCCTGTGAAAGCAGCTGTTCTTGTGATGTTTTCAGCAGTAAAAGTGCACAGAAAAGACTAACTGGACCTGGGCACCAAATGTAATATTTGGGAGCGTGGTCCATTTTTAATGGTCCTGCAAGTCTGTGCATGGGAGGGGGATTCTTCTTCAAGCTGAACCAATTCTGGCTCCACCAGATGCTAATGGAACTCTGTTTTCTGGCCTTTAGATTGATGTATTTCTGGTAAAATTTGGAAGATGCAGATCTGATCTCAGGATCACATTTTCTTTTCTTAAATAAAATGTGATATAAATCCTATTTAAGTTATTAAAATATATTGAACCTTTCAAGTTCCAACTGCTTGTTTTGAAGTTTTGTAGGACATAAATTCATTATGTGAACTAGAGCCTTTGAGGGGTTCTACATTTAAAAATATATATATGAGAATGGAAAACTAGCTATTCAGAAATAACTTTTTCCTTAGTCATTTTTATTCTGTTTGTTCACTGGCTATTTGAACTACTCTACGCAGGTTATAAGTGTAAAATCCTTATTGATAACATTTTGCTTCAAGGCAGAGAATGCTGGGTTAAAAGATTCAAGTTGATATCTATCCAGAATGTTACTGTACTTATCAGGGATGGTCTGAAAAGTTGATTTTTTTCTGCTGAAATGTTGATTTTTTTCTGCTTACTGATAGAAAACTTGTAATCAGTTATGTGTGTATGCCATGCCATCTATGGTTTGGGATCCCAAACACTACTATAATAGAAATTATAATAAATAACTAGGGTTTTATTTTTGTGTACTCAAGTAAGTCATTTTAGTTTAAAAATCAGCTACTGCTCTAATGTCATGTTTGTGGGGCGATGGAACAACTACCCTTGACCCGTTAAAACTGATGCTAAATAGAAAAGTAAGTGTTTTTACCTCTTTTTGAAAGGGTATTGCAGTTCTTGTTCTTGTTTTGGAGAAGGTGCATTTGAAAGAGGTTGTGTATTTAATAATCTGTACAGAGAGCCCTAAACGTATTGAGTAGATTTTGAAATGATGTCAGTCTCTAGGATATTTCTCTATAAAACAACTCTACTGCTATACTGTAATCTGATATAAAATTATGTAGTATGCTTATCCATTACTTATCACCAAAAGAACTTCATATACGTATTTTCAGTACAGCTCACCTTCATTTGGATATTTCTTTCAGTTTAGACAATGTAATGTTACCAGTATTTTATAACGTGTGTTTGGTTTTGACTCCCTGCTTTGTGCCACTAATAAGAATTGAACACAATAGTGTTTTCAATAAATATGTGACTGCATATTATTGGCCAGGATCTAGCCTTATATGGTCTGCAGAATCATGGACCTGGTTCTTTAAAAAAGTCTTATGAAGTAGTCCTATTTGAGCTCGTATGAACTGTATTTGTCAATAAAGGACTGAAGGATAAAGCTCACTATTTATAGAGAAGCATAAAAATAGTGGTTATCTTTTTTTTTAAATACCAGCATTTGGCAACAGTTACCATGCTACAATATGCCCTATTCCATAGTGAGAAAATGATTGGCAAATAGTGTATTCTTAATAACATTCAAAATAATGGTTTTTTAGCAACTAGCTCCTGAGAACTTCAGTCTGGGCATGTTCCAATAGTAAATGAAACTCCTGCACAGAAACTGTTTTTACTGCCTTTATATCACTTTTCTTTATGCATACTTAGAATTATTCTGATAATATATTAGTGCATAGATCATTCTGATTGGGTTGTTGAATACATTTAGCCTGGGAAGAATAATTTGGTATATGTATGATATGTGACAATTTTAAAGGGAGCAGGAATACCCAAAACATTTTTAAATATTTTTTTCAGCTTTAAATTCTCAGTCCAGTAGCTAGATATGGTATTGACATTATTTTTGGTCTCATTTAAGTACTGATCATGGGAATGACAGGGTTTAAAGTTAGAGAGAGAGAGATGACTATGATCTGTGAGTTTTCCTTTCTTTATTATTCTCAATGCTCATGTGCATGTTTCTCATTTTCCATTTTGCTTTTGCCATTCTAATTTATTCTTTTCTTTTTCCAAATTTTTGTGCTCGTAAGATTACTGCAATTTTAGAAGGATTATTTGTTGTATGGTGTTCATTTGATGTTTTCCATTACTTTAACGTTGTGGGTTTGAATATAGTAACACTATCCATTTGCACTATAGAATTATCCCATGTATGCATTTGTGTACCAACCAAAAAGATGTCCGTTTTTTATGCTTTTCCCAATGCACTACTCTTTTCTTTCATGTATGTTATTCAAGGGGGAAAAAAACATAGATCATCACTCAAAGCCATTTTCTTGGTAGCTACAAGAACAAATAAGGTATATGGTTTCTGTCTCTTCTGAAATAATTTGATGTAGTTGTATGGACCACAGTGATACCGATTCTGTAATTTTATCTAAATAGGCACTAACTTCAGATGAAATTATGAAAGCTAAATAATGCATAAGCATCAGAAAGCACACTGTGCCCTTTCTATCTTCACCAGCCCTCTGGTTTCTATCTAAATCAATATCTGTGTACTGCTGTGATGGCTCACAGCACGACGTGCATTTGGCATACTGAAACTGTTACATGCTTTAAAGCAACATAGGATCTTTTGGAAAGAGGTTTTCCCCTCAAAATGCAGCTGACCACAAAGCCATATATAAATGGCCAATAACGACTGCCTGGCTCCATTAAAAAAGGCACTGAAATGGAAAAGCAATCCAGACAATGGAAAACAAACTGAAGGAAAAGTTCTGCTGTGGATCTAAATGAGTTCTCCTATCTTCTTAATCCATAAGGCCTAGCTTCAGTAGTATATGCATGATTTTTTTTTTCCCGGTCATTTTTTTTCCTTGAGCTTTTTGTCTATTATTACATCAAACCTTTTAAACTATATACTGATACTCTTTTGAAAGCAGACAGATTTGATCAGCCCAATAAATTGAGATTTTGTTTCTCACTTAATCTACTAGAGAAATATAAATATACACAGTGGTTTCAGTCAGAAGCCTACATTTTCCTTTAAGCCTCAATTAGTACATAAAATATTATTGTTTCTTTTGCATATACTTTTATTGCCCATTCCTTTATGGTTTCATCCCAGCAGTAATAATAAGCAAGGAGACACAAAAGGTTGTTTGAATACCAGGCACATATCTCTGGAAATGCAAAAAATCTAGACTTTATCAGCATCAAATGTAATGATTGGTGACATGCCTTACAGGAGAGTACAACTTGAAAGTGTCAGTGAGGGTAGGAAGTAAAGGGAGTGATCTTGGCTGCTTCACCTATGAGTAGCAGTGTTTATTCCAGCTTGTGTTGAAGATGTAAGGGAAGCAAACTTGGGCTCAGAATTTCCCCTCTGACAAATGTGACAAATCTCATAAATAAGGTTAGCAGGGTCAAGAAATACCTGTGTAATATATGAGCTAATTTTCAAGTCTTTAGATAACATATTATATGGGAGCTCTTAAAAAGCAGTGTAACTTCTACCAATTGCAGTGTAGCTGTTATGCATCTTCTTACCTGAGCTGGTCCTAACCAGAAATTCAGTCCAAACTGTGGGAGTAGTTACATTTCAATCAGGAACTGTTTCTCAACTGCTTCCCAAAAGGGAGCCATCTTGCCTGTTCTTCCCCCATGTGATCCCCTGTTATTTGAAGCATTGAGTAAATTTGGCTGTACTGCTCCTGGTTCAAGAGATACTAGCACAGAACAACATGGCATGTTTAAGTCTACGTGTGTGGCATGGCAGTCCACAGTGTAGATGTGCCTTCAGTGCTGGAACTCTACGAGCGTGCATGTCTTACTGCTTTTTGTTGAGGGGTTCAAAGAGACAATTTGTTTCTCTCGGGTAAACTGGCTTCCTGTGTAGCATAGTGGCACATCATAGCATATAAGTGATGCCCTAAAGGCAGTCCAGGTCGATGTGACCAGAGGTGAAAACACCCTTTGTGCACTCAAAGTTCAGAAATTTTCATCATACACAAAGGTCAGTCAGTGCACCACAAATGTACAATATGTCTCTCATTTCGTCTTTAAAAATCTCAGAACCATTATTAGAAAATTCTTCCTTATCTCTTGAGTACATACTCCAAAAATCACTGCTGCACATTGTGTTATCTTTTGAGAAGAAATCTTTAAAAAGAATTAGAAAAGAGGGTGGGGGGGGGGAGGAAATGGAAAAGGGGGGAGGAATTGCATGTTTCTCATTTGGAGTTTCTTCCAGTTTTTGAATCTGCTTTCAGTCTGTCTATTAATTCAGTATTGCCATTTTTTCCCCTTTTCAGTTGATATACATTCTGAATGTTTACTTATTTGTATGGTTTTGAGGAAAAGAGTTACAAAACATTGTTATGTTTTTATTAAATGTGCTTTTATTAAATGTACTAATTGCTAAATATAACTGCTTTGATCTCAACATGATCATGGTAGTCTTAGTTTGGAAGGTATTACACGTAAAGCTGCAATTCAGTTTTGGGTAGCTAGTGTGTCATTTGAACCTACATTAGAAATAGCCAAAGATCCCATCCAAACCTGTCAAAAATTGTTCATGCAGAGAGCTTTTTTTCTTTAGGAATGTGAAATTTGAATACACAGATCAGATTCTTCTGTGGCTGATTTTTGTGTATTCTTCACATACAACAAATTGAGCACCACTTACAACTGGAAGTATCAACTAAAAGTCTGAGGTAATTATTCCATAGCCTGTGTGAACTAAGCAGGTTATTTCAGGCCCATGAATGAATATCTACGTTACTAAACCACCACAGTTGTCACAGTTGTTGGCAGACTGCAGTAGAAATATACAAGATTGAATTGGCACGGAGACTAAACTATTCTTTCATGCACAGGGATGATTCATTGCTAAATTCCAGTGATGGTAATTATAATGCGTGTTCCTAACCTCCCTCTGAAATTTTAGTTGAATGCAAAATTATTTTACATACCTGAAGCTGTTGGAGTGTGCCGTCTTCTGTCAATATTGCTGTGTCCCACCCTATTGAAGCATTGCATGATCCCTTTGTATAGTAGCATATCAGTTGGCCGCAATCTGCAGAATACAACATCCATAGATTTATCCATCTATACGTAGACAGTACTTATTTTTAGTTCTGCAGTCACCATGGTATCTAGGAGGGAGCACACATTTTTTGATGATAATAAGTGTTAACATAGTAAAGACCGTAACCTGTAACATCACACCTTGAAAGTTGATATCTTGAGTAAAAAATAAATAAACATTCAGCTTTCCAGTGTGTGCAGAATTGATCTTTGTCTGTCAGTTCAGTGTAGCTGTTTATTATGTTGGGAATTTTACTCTGGAACAGGGAAGAGAAACAGCTGACCTCCACTGATAGAAAGCAAACAGCATAATTTTCTTAGTTAATATATTGAGTATTGCTGTCTCCATCCCTTTCCATGCTTCTCATTTAGTAGGGACTATCCTTCCTAAGCTGGTTTTCAAGGGCAGTACACCCTTCTCATTCAAATCCCTTTGAAAGAGACACGCTTTTTTTTTAATGCCTATAAGAACCCATCAAAATGGTAGTATCAAGTCTGAGGTGTAACTGAGAAGAGTGATCAAGACAAGACACGACAAGAAAAGAAAGAGCCTCAGGGTGATTCAACATTTTGTTGCAAGGACTTGGACAATTATGAGTTTGGCAAAATGCATGTTCTTCTTATGCCTACCCTTTGCAATCTAAAAAGGCAAGATATACTTTTTAAGACAGGGCTCACACCTTTCTGTGTATTTGTAGATTACCAGCAAGTAGATTACCCACCATGGACATCAAAGGAAAGAATCATTTTGTATTGTAAGAAGTGGTTGGTTTGGCTTAACTTATGATACAATGCATAAAACAACATTTTCATGTCTATGAGTGTAGAAAGGAAAATGATAAAAAATATGAGGAAAAGATATGTAGAAAAATATGTAGTTTATAATCTGAATGGTCACTAAGCATAGGACAAGGGTGGGCAACCTGTGGCCCATGGGCCAGATGTGGCATGTGGAACCTTTGGAACTGGCCGGCAGATGTGGGGCTTCAGCAGCATTCAGCATCAGGTTACCTTATGTGGGTTGTCTCCCCATGCTGCTACAAGGACAAATGCCAGCAGTGCACACTTTCCCCAAACTGCCAGGGAGACAAGCAGCAGCAAGGTCCTTGTGTCTGCCCACCTCTGATCAGGGGTGGCTCATTCTAGCCAGCCACCAGAAAAGGTTGCCTGCCTCTGGCTTAGGATATTCCCATGTGATTAATGTCTTGTGCATATCACCACCTCTTGGCTGGTCAGTTAAACTTCACCAAGTGCACTTCAGGAAATGTTTCACTTATTTCTTTGACTCCTTAATTGTTAATATTTATTTCAACTTTTAAAAGTCCCAGAAGCAGCATCTGGTGTCAAAGGAGTCTCATTCAATGCCAGAGTTGTCATTTTCAATAAAATATTTTCTTTGGACCCTAAACCCTGGATGCTATTTATGAAAGAATTGTAAAGTGATGTTATTTATTCAAGAGTTGCATGTTCCACTGTCAGTGGTCCATGGATGACTTCAGGGATACAACGGGGTTCATAATGTTATTCATTACAAAGTTGTCTCTTCCTTTGTCTTTCCACACTTTTTGCAACTCCCAGCAATCTGGTAGGTTGTTTGCAGAGACAGTCTCAGCACTTTGTGATCTTCATAAAACTGTGTTTTGCTATCCATTGATCATTATCTCTATTACTTTCTTTTTACTCCAACTCCTGCAGTCTCAATCCAAGGCTTCAGCCTTGTCATCTATTGTGACCACTGAAACCTGAATTACTTTTGACCATCTGCCAGATTTGCTAAATTCTTACAAAGTCAGTATGATAAATCTACATCTCATAAACTTGGGCAACTAAAAGGAAATAGACCTACAGTAAATTCCTGGCTAGAAGAGAATTCGGAGTAAAATTCAAATCTTCACCTGTTATAGGCCTATATATGAAGCATTATATAATGTCTCTAGCTTCCTATTAAACATTGATATTCTACAAAAATTAACCTATCTCTATGAAATGCTCAAGCAAATAAATATATAAAAAAATTAAAATAGGTGTACTGCTAAGACATTTTGCAGCTTTTTCATCAGTTCCCCCCCCAACACACACAAACTAGCTATTTCTAATAGCCATTTTTCCTCAGAGGAGGAAGTCAGCTGGAGCTTCCTTTGCTGCCTTAATGTTGTACAAATCTGCACTGAGCACACTCTGGCAGCAGTTGGGATTCACATTTATATTTTGTCTTCTGCTGGAAAATAGATGATTGATTACCAATGCAGCTCAGAAACACATGGACCATTCATTGCTGGGCTGGTTTTCTTCATGCACTTTCTGCAATTGTCACTGTTTTCCTCAGTTCTTATTACAGAGCAAATCATTCCTTGCCCTTCGTCCTGCTGTGCATTCAGGGTTCCCAGCTGTCCTCACTTCCTTTATTCTTTCAGGAAAATCTCTTGAAGAATCTGATATTCAGTGCTGTTTCCTAATTCACTGTGGTTTTAGGATCTCTTGTAGTGCAAACCCACATGGGACACGATCATTTACATTATTCAGCTCTATTATCTTGTTCTTTTAAACCAAGCCATTTCCAACTGAAGTTGTCTAGTGTATCACTCTAGTTGTGGTTATTTTTTGCAGAACTTACTTTGACCCTCTTCTCTAATGCAGCCTTTGAAGCATTCCTGTCCCTGAGGTTTTCCTTTTTTCTTCCAGCTGCAGTCTACCTGATAGTTGACTACAGAGCATATTAGTATGGCAAATATTTGTGCTCTTCAGTTGCTTGTCATGATGCATGTATTGTCTGCCAAAAAGACAGTATTTTATAAAAAGTGGGAAGGAAAGGATCAATTGATGGCTAATACTCTTGACTTGGAGCTAACAAATCTAAGTTTTATTTCTAAATCTGCCAAAGATACTCTGTCAGTGAGTCAGTAAATGTGTCTGTGCCTCATTTCCCTTCTCTGTAAAATGGACTGAAAATACTTCAGTTTCTGACAAGGATGCTATAAAACTGAAAGAATTAAAGTTTGTAAAGCATTTTGGGACCCTAGGATGAAAAGAACTATTGATCCAATTCAAAACCACTGAAATCAATGGAAAAACTTCCAGTGATTTAAATAATCTGGGAATGAGACCTTAAATAAAGGAAAAGACCATTTTCATTTGAGTGTCATATTTTGAGATATTCTTTCTGTATAAAAATATGAAGGGTTCTGTATCAGAAAATGTAAGTCAACTTATGTTTTTGCCCAGTGACCAGACTTTGACACATTGTATATGGATAAACAAACCATAAAAAAATTATTTTTTTTATAAGATTTTACATGCTTTGAGAATCTCTGTGCTAATAAGCAAAATTCAGGTGAAAATTAGTCTGTTCCAAAGTGCATCAGTACCAACTGAGCCATTGCTCTGGAACCGTACCTACACTTTTATACTAAGAGTTTATCACCCTTGGACTTAACGGAAGGCATCTGTACTGGGTGGTTAATTTTGTCTTTAGAGAAATCAGGTTTTTCTGTCAGGAAAGGCCAGGCATAAAATGTCTTTGCCTATACTGAAATTATTTATTTATTTTTTATAATAATATATTTTTATTTATATAACTGAAAAAGTATTGTACTTTCTTGACCCTTAAAATATTACTCACTAGTTGGAGAACTGCATTGGGCAATGTTCCTTTAGAGTAAATTAAACCCAAATCCTGCAAATACTCTGGGCCTCTATTGTAAGCTCTTTGGGGCTTGGGTCTCTTTTTGGTCTGTAAAACCCCTTTGAAGCTATAGACAACATGTCTTATTATCATTCTGGGGGGGGGGGGGGGGTTCTTGGTGGGGGGAGTCTACTGTTCCAGGGATGTCCATTCTTCTCACCCTCACCACAACCTCACTTTAGCCTGATGCATCAAATAATGGAAATTCATAGCTCATTATCATCTGTACCATAGCCTGGCACTAGGAGGATTTTCACATTGGGCTGAATAGAATACCTTTCTCTTCATTTTGTAGTAAATTTCTTTATATGACTAAAAAAAAGTGCAGCCTGGCCATGTCAAATGAAATGTATTTACATTATTAGTTTGATTTTCCTGGATGTTATTTATCTATAATTTTGCCACCTCCCCAAAAATTCAGAAGGGTGTTCTAAGGTCTACGTTTTCCTTCACTGAAAAGATTTATGGGCTATTTTAATACAGATTAGTGAAAGTGTAATACCAAAGCACTGTAGGTGGTAAAACCCTGTTATCATTCGTATGATTAGTTTCACCTTGTAGCCGTGTCTCTGAAAATGCAATTAACAGTTTCATATTCAGCATAGCTGGCTTTTATTCCTGCTGCATGGTGTGCAACATTTGCATCATAAAAAAAAAAACTTAATTGGTAAACACAGCCTTGCCAGATTCTCTGCAATTCACCCAATTTTCGTAACGTTAATTGGCTCAGCTTCAACACACATTGGATGGGTTTTCAAAGGCAGCCGCAGATTAGAGAGCTTGCAAGCACTTGTGTTTCACAGTACTGACTCCAAGGAGACTCAGGGAGGAAAAAAATATTTTAAATTAATGCTGAATGCAGGCAAGCTCTCTTGTCCGATGGTTGCCATGGTAACCATTTTGTCTGCTAATCTGATAGCAGTGTGTATGTTTATTGGTACACATCTCTAATGACCTTCAGAGACTAAACTCAGCTGGATAGTACTATTCTACCACTGTGGTCAGAGACAGTATCTAAGTGATTACATCCTAAAGTCTGTTATTGTTGCTTATAATGTTTTTTTTATTATTATTGTTCCCTGCTATGCATTACACCAAAAATGACAATTTGTGGGGCCTTGGTGCATAATTTGGGTATCAAATACATTGTGTAAAGTTTACAGGGCAAGCACTTCATAATATATATTCTTGGCATTTTCAATTTAGGCAATTTGCCACTGTCCTAGATCTGAATTTCACATACTGTACATTTTTTTTCTGATCATAAAGTAATTAAAAAAAACACTTTATTTTCAAGGAAAGGAATGATTGTGATATGTTGTCAGGAGAAACGCTGGGAATCCTGATCCACCAGTTCTTGCTGAATGAACTCATTTAGACAGAATTTTGAAAATGCTTGAAAAAAATATCTGTTAGCCTTTAAAAAGGCTAATGCTTGGCATACATGTGTTCCATATTTAAGACAGAAACTCTAATTACAGCTGTTTTGCTGATACCTTTTCAATTTTAAAAGAATCAGAAAATTTAGAATGTTGGAAAAATAGTGAATTATATTAAAAAAACCCACGGTCCAATTAACCAAGAAATCTTTCTTTAAATCCAAGTGTATGAATAACTTCTGAGTGTATGTTAATTACCAGGACTATATGCATGGGTGCTTTACCATAGCCAATTAACACAGGAACTGTCAGACAGTTGTTCATATGTGTAAGTGTAGGGATTTGTTTTTAAATCCTGCAAACAGAAAGCTACTTAAGCATTGCTCAAATGTTTATGCAAGCATTAGTAGGTGTAATTTTAGCCATTTTAAATTAAGCATCAGTTACAACAGATCCACCATCTTGGTGGTAAGCGTAAATGAATGAATGTTACCATTCAGGAGATGTAGGTATGGCAACTTAGTTGCAGTGAGCAGGCTGCCCCAGCAATGTGAGGGAGAATAAGGGAGTGCAGGGACCAGAAGAGATGAGGCCCACTACATCCTCAAGCAGTGGTCCAGCAGTGCCTTACGTAGTTCCAATTTTCCTTAGAGTAGCTAAGTCCCACTGAAATTTGGTGTATTTCCCAATCCCACTGGATAAGTAGAGGCAACACCACACTTCTCCACCTCCTTTTGTTGTGAGCTGCTTCTCACTGATTACTGCCCCTTCTAGGAAGAGAGAGGTAGGGTGCAGAATGGGAGATTGGGGTGGGGGGGGACAGAATGCCAGAAAAGAAATCTGTGTAAAGACAAAGTGAAAAGACATTATGGGGAATAACATTGAAGTATAAAGATCAAAGGGGGAGAGCCCGAATTAGAAAAGAAAGAAATATTGGAAATGTGTGAAAATGTAGAGGAGCTTCCAACCCCCACTAACTCATTAATAAAGGGTTGAAGATAATCCAGGAGAAGCCACAGACAAACAAGAATGAAGGTAAAGAATAGAAAAGGGAAAGAAAGAAATATGAAACTTGGAGCGATGTGTGTTATTTTCTCCATCAACTTTCTTTACACGTATTATGAATCCCTGATTTAAAAAAATGGCTCATTCATTTTCCAGTAAAAAAAGGGGAGAAAACAAGTGGACATCTGACAGGGACCTAGTTTCTGCTTTCAAATGTCCCTTTTTTCTTTTATTGTTTATCACAGCTCTGGAGACGTGTCAGAGCTGCCTCGTGTCTGTAGTCTCCTCATAGTATAGGCCTGCCAGTACCAGCCTCAGCCAAGTAGGTTGAAGGTGGTGCTCCTCTTCTACCACCTGTCCCCACGTGACAACTGTACCACCTTGCAGGGAGAAGAAACTCCTGCTGTGCGCTGTGATATCAAGTGTGTCCTCAGTCATACTGTTGACATGTTTTCAAATTAAATCTTCAAACCCAGATTAGGTCAAGAAATTTGTTTTAAAACCTATGCAGGCATCCACTCCAGCCTCTTCCCATGTTAGCAATTTGGGGGGGTTTATTTGTTTTTTGTCTCCCTTAGATTGTGTTCTTGATGTCAAATCACCTTGTCTTTAAACATGCTCATGGCACATTTTGCCCCTTCCCTTCCCAAGCTTCCTTTGTTTAAAATGAAATAAATATAGGATTAACACTCAGCCTTTTAAATTATTTTAATTTTCTTTAGCCGTGATTTTCTTCTGAAAATACCAATCCCTGCATTATGTGAATTTGATTTGAACTGTCAGTTGCAGCTGCCTCAGTCTAACCGGCTGTGTGCTAAATTAGCAGCAGATACAATTCAGTTGTTTATCAGTGCTGGGACTTCAGGAAGTGGTCAGGCCATGTGTTATTGGAACAAAATGCAAACATTTCTGTGCTGTAGTTTGTTGAATTGGGAAAATACTTCTGTAGAGGAAAGGCTACCTTTCAATTTTTTTGCTATTTTGATGACATGCTTGTCACTAGTACAAGCAACTAGTTTATAAGAATTGAAACTCTACTTCAGACACTAGGCAGCTTCTTTTGCTCCTAATTGAGAAATTATTTCAGTAGGAATTTATACTTTATTTTACAATGCAGTTCTCTGCATATAAGTGAAGAAAGTCTGTAATTTACAATATATCTTGAATTTCGGTTTCTTTATGTAGAAAAGCATTTGCAGTTGCTTTTCATTCCTGTGATTCTACGTTGAAAATATTATTTTAGGACCCAGACCTATAATGGCCTGAATACTTTTCAGAAGGTGTTGAGAGCTCTTCATTTCCAAGGAAACCACTGGGATCTCAATGCCCCCTTACTCCAAAAGTAAGGGGTGCAAATTAAATCACTAACTAAGAAGTAGGCTATTCAAACCTAATTTCTGCTCAGTGGCTTTTCTTCTAAGGCTCCTGGTCTGGCTCTCATTGGAGGCAATGATAAAATATCCATTAATATACAGATCTAATTCTACACTTTTTTCTTAATTTTCTATCACAGCCCCTTTTAAAAGATTCCCTCTTTCTGCTTGTAGCTTGAAGGATGTGCTTTTAAAATGTGAAATGTATTATTTGCAAACAAGAAAAGGTTGAGAGACCAGAACTAGAAAACTGGAACTTGCCACTAAATGGGGGGAGAGGGTAGTCCTGTTTACAATTATCTTATGTTGCAGTCACAATATTTTCTTGTTTGTTTAATACCTTTATCTAAAAAATGTGCCTATTCATATACAGATACACATGCATACTGTAAACATGGTCAGAAAAATTTTAACAGAACCATTTTTATTAGAAAATGAAAATCTGTCAAAATGTAATGTATAATACTGATTTTACTGCAGTGTTTTAAAGAAGAAAGCTAAAAGATCCACCTAATGTTAAAAATCTCATTTTGCATTAAATGTCTGAATATTTTGTTTTGAAATGACTATTTCTGGGGTTTTTTCCCTTTTGTATTATATCATACATTATAATACTAAGTAAAGCAAGTTCAAAATGGAAAGACAGTATTTCAGTTTTGTTAAAAAATGTTTCATGCAGTACAAGATGCTTTAAAATTTTTTTTTAGTGGTAATATAAAAATACTCATATCTTGTTCCCATACAAAAAGAGACCAGATTTCAAAATGTCAAAGTCCTTTGCACACAGAGCTTCTATCCTCTGCCTAGCTTTAATATATGCATATATATAAACCCATATATGGAATCACTTATGTGAAGATTAGATAATTTATTTCCATTTCTGTGCAGCCATCTGAGTGACATTATGAGCCTCATTCACAAACTAATTCAGGATTTTCAGATGGCAAAGGAGGGATTTTTGCTTCTGTAACAATTGTGCAAAAGGCATCTTATTCTGCATTATCCAAGGAGTTTAAGCTGGGATATTTCCTGTACTGTTGATGCACAGAGAAGTAGATCCTTTTGTACTTTATTTATTTAGGACAACAACCACCATGACAACAGAGCAGATCCATCCTAGGCTTATCAGTTGCTCTGATTAGTCATGTTGTTTATTTATACAAATATAAGTAGTCTGACACTGCTATTTCCAAATTTAAATCCATCTTGAATATACAGGTGAAATAAAAAAACTGATAAGGCGATATGATCATTTACCTTTTCATTAGTTTGTGTTTTTCTTTTCTTTGTTTAATATTCCTGAAGCTGCCTGAATGTAACACTGAAACTCTTCCTAATTTTTGTCTTTTTTTTATTTTACAACTACAATTGTTTACTGTTAGTGCCATCATAGTATAGAAAGGTTGTTAGACGTCTTTTGCTCTCCATTCACTAGATAACTGCTTCTGTGGCAATGAAACAAGAATTGCTGAATCATAACAATTAATTAATATTTAGCATCACTGCTGTGTTCAACTGATTGTCCCAAAATGGTGCATATGCCTTGGTTTGGCCTTCTGCACAGGAGTGAACTGGCTAACAGTCTCCCTGTAAGGCAGACAAATACCATAAGTCTCATTATTCTTATTATTCTGCAAAAGGAGAATCTGAGACTTATTTGCTAATGCCACAGAAAAAGGTTATGTCAGGGGAATGGAATTCCCTGACTTTGCAAGTCCAGGATTGCCAACCCAAGACAATTTTTTTACTGGAAATCTGCAAATGATTTATTGACAATCCAACTTTTTTACCAACCTATGGTTTACATGATGTTCTACAGAACACTTCTGCAAAGCCCTGGAAAAATACATTTAGAATTTAATACCAACCATAGTAAAAATTTGTAGTCAGTAAAAAGTTTTCAGATTATCAGTAAAAAAAAAAAAAAAAAAAAAAAAAGTTCATGGTTTGGCAATTGTGCTTGACTGTAGCAGTGGTTTTACACCCTGCTGCTCCCCTACTCAACAGTACACCCTGCTCATCACACCCCACACCATTCTGCCCTCCCAGCCTATCTCTCAGCCTTAGCCCTGCCACCCCACACCCCTGTCTTGGCATGGACCCCTAAAGAAGGACTACTGTCTGACTACCTGTGAGGTGAGCAGTGTTACAGGCAGCGATGGGGTGCAGCACCAGGAACATTGCAAGCTGTGAAACCTGAAGAGAATACTTCTTGGGTGTGCTGTGCTCCCACTGAGAGACCAGGCGGCACTATTCTACTCTGTCTGGTCTTCAGTATCCGGCTTTGTTCAGAGATGGAGTTTCAATCAGGTTCCAGTTGCTTAGTGTTTTTACAAGCAACTCAATTTTTATGGGCTTTATGGACAGGCATTTTTAGGCTTGTTTTTTATGGTTTATCTATAAATTTATGGACTGTTGGCAATCCTGTTTGCAAACTTCCTGACTTATGTTCCAGCATATTTCTCTCAGTCTTGTATTTATAGTGTGTGTTATTCAGATCCCTCCCAGTGCAGCACAACTATTCTTGATACATCCTCCACTATCTTCTAAGTGGCTGAGCTGTACTATGTCAAGATGTTCAGATTGTGACAGCCACAATTAATATGCACTGCCTTTAGCAATGAGAAGCTGTAAATGATTCACCTTAAAGCAATTAACCTGGATTTACCTATATAGATTATTTAAAACTATCACTTCCAGAACCTTTCCTCTGTTTCTTATCAATAATAATAATACTGATTTTTTTTTTTTTTTTTTTTTTTTACAAAAGTTCTTTAAAATGAAAAAAAATGAAGTCTTTGGCTGAAACTGGAAAGAACTGTGAACTCTATATGGAATTATGATTACAGATGGAGCCTTAAAATCATTTCTTTTCACTGTTCTGTATCTGCACATAACACTCAATGTGGCTTCTCTTGGCATTTTGCAGAGGATATGAATACAAAAACAGATTAAAGTAAACCTGACTAGCATATAGAAAAAATAGATCTAGCCTCACCATATGTACATTTGCAGTGCCTTACACTTTCCAAATTCTAGTTAGGTTTTCTTTTATAAAATATGTCATTATTTGCTTGGACATTTGACATATTGAGCAGACAGAAAGACTTTGAGAATCTTGCTCACCAACAGATGCAAGATCTGGGATTTTAAATAAAAAAGTGAACCTGGAATGAGTGGATGACGGCTGATGCCAAAAAATGTTAAAGAGTGTGGTGTCTCTTCCTCTAATTTCTGGTCAAACTCATGATTCTCATATACTGAACAACCTGAAAACAGTGGTCCTTGTCACAGACTATTTTAGGATATTTCCTGTAATCTGTAAATTTAGAATTCCTTCTGAGGCTGTCTGTTCATTTTGCTTTTATATGATTTAACTAAAAAGCAAAACAAAGCAGTCATTTTTAAGGATTTGAGCATAATGCAAAAATGAAAATGTAACAAATATGAACACAGGCAGGTTTCATCTTTGATATTTGATAGGGAATATTGATACTTTAATAATATATTTAACTTATCATTTTTTATGCTTCTGGTAGCTTATTCAATTGATAAAATTAGTTTGATTAAGGCCATGTACAAATGTTATATTTTT